>NC_085845.1:49083023-49405523 GCF_035594765.1 Anolis carolinensis
TCAGAGCAGGGCATGGAGTTGAGTGCTATGGTTGCCTTAGTGGACGATCTCCATCTCAACATTGACAGAGGGAGTGTTTCCCTTTTGGTGCTTCTAGATCTTCTAGCAGCCTTCAATACCACTGACCATGGTATCCCCCTGGAATGCCTGGAGGGGCTGGGAATTGGAGGCACTGTGCTGCAATACTTCCAGTTGTACCTTTCAGGCAGGTTCCAGATAGTGAAGCTTGGTGATAGCTGTTCCTCAAAAAAAGAGCTGTTATGTGGTATCCTACAATGTGCCATTCTGTCATCAATACTCTTTAATATTTACATGAAACCACTGGGAGAGGTCATCCATAGGCATGGGGCTGAGTGTTATCAGTATGCTGTTGACACACAAATATATTTCTCCTTGCCTTAAAAACAGCTTCAACTAAGGATAGCATGTCTCCTCTGAATGAATGCTTGGAGGAGGTAATGGGATGGATGAGGAAACACAAATTGAAACTTAATCCATACAAAACAAAGGTGCTTGCTGTCAAGGGCCCTTATCTGGGGATGGAGATGTATCAACCAGTTCTGGATGGGGTTACACTCCACCTGAAAGACTATGTTTTCAGCTTGGGAGTGCTCCTGGATCCATCTCTCTAAATATCAGTCCAGGTAGATGTGATGGTCAAGAGTGCTTACTATGAACTTTGGCTGACATGCCAGCTGCACCTCTTCCTCGATTTGGAGGACCTAAAGATGATAGTGAATGCACTGGTAACCTCAAAGTTAGATTTCTGCAATGTGCTTTACATTGGGCTACCTTTGTACCAAGTTTGGAAATTTCACTTGGTTCAAAATACAGCAGCCAAATTGGTTACAGGAACATCTAGGAGTGAGCATATTACATCTATCCTAAAGTCTCTCCACTGGCTTCCAATTAGTTTCTGAGCAAAGTACAAGGTGTTGGTTTTGACCTTTAAAGCCTTACATGGTTTGGGCCCAGATTACCTAAAATATCACCTTCTCCCGTACAATCCACATTTAGGTCTTCTGGGGGGTAATTACTCCAACCAGCCAGAACCTGATTCGTGACTGTCACCCAGAATCTTTTCATTGGCCACCCCAAGACTGGAATGATCTGCCAGAAGAGCTCCAACAGCTAAATGAGCTGTAGGAATTTAAAAACCATCTAAAGATCTATCTCTTCTATCAGACCTAACCAGACAGTTTCTAAACATTAATTTTAAATGTGTGTCCTTTGTTTAATCTCTGTTTTGTGTATTTTAATACATATTTTATAGAAATATGTTTTAATAGGTATCTTTTATATAAATACATTTTAATATGTGTATTTGTGGCATTTTTATGATGTTTATGTGTTTTAATTATTCTGTAACCTGCCTCGAGCCACAAGGAGAGAAGCGTAAGAAATAAAATTATTATTATTATTATTATTATTATTATTATTATTATTATTACAGAGGGTACATCTTTATTACAAATGCAGATGCTATGGAAATACTGAGGGCTGCAGTTTTGCAAGACCTTTAGTGTTCTCTGTCAAAGAGTGCCTCACCAAATTACACTACAGCATTGAGCCACGACAGTTAAGGTGGCATCAAACTGCATAAATTCTACAATGCAGATGCACCAAGAATGAGGCAATTGCTGCTGGCACCAGATTATAGATGTTATAAGGAGAAAGCAGTGTTAGCCTTTTGATATCCCCTTTTGTTGGAGGACACAATTCTATGTAAACCATGAACAGTCCTGCATCTATAAACTAGGTTGTTATTCCTTAGGCGCAGTGGAGATCACTGTCCCATCACATGTGTTGAATCTGATTCCAGGATAAGTCCAGTCATTTTCTATAAAACCCTGGGCAATTGAGGATGCCCTCTTAGCCTCCTTTTGTTCACCACCACCCCAGTTAAGTGCAGCATTTTTAACTTGTGAAAAGTTAAAGACATACTTTTGCAGAAAAAGACATTATGTTACATTTCAATCTGCTGCATTTTACAGTTCCTGGCTGTGATAAGAATCTCATAAAGACAGAACATTTTACTACCTGTAGACCTTCCTAAAATATTATCTATGACCTTTTCAGTAATAATACCATGCTATGTGGAAAGCTGAACAGAAGCTTTGCGACTTGATTTCCATAAGCTATATATTTTATTTTTAATTCCCATAAATTGTGGAAAAGTAAGATTAATTGCTGTGGATAACTGTGATGGTACTTAGACTTTGGCAAGAGGGAAGGAAGGACATTCACAAGACTCTATGAAGGGAAATCATAAAAATCAAAGAAAGGGTAGCAAAACAAACTCCATTATCACTGCTAGCCACATAACTAATACAGAACTTGCCAACACCCAGAAACCGATATGGAAAACAAATATGCAGAAGTTATGTCTTCATTCCTAAGATAAAGCTTATGAACACAATGATTGTAATAGCCAGAAAAAATCCAAGTGACTGTGATTACATAAGAATTATGTTTTGTTTAAATCTTGGTTTTCACAAAGCAGGGCTGAAAGATGGAAAGAAAATCTCAGCTAAATCCATTTTTAGGTGTTAGTCTTGTGTACAACAAATTGAAATAAGTCTAGATAAGAATAATGCTTCAGGGTGCAAACCTGTACTAAGGAATCACTGGTTGTAGGGTTGAGTGGAATTATTGCTATACAGGATGAACATTTCTCCAGGTAATGGAATGCAGCATTGCACAGGGACGGAACATATTTGTATTGCACTCTATAAATCTTCAATTCATGCCAATGTCCATAGTAAAGGCAGAACTCTATACCAGCCCACAAAAGTCAAGATTTTCTTCTCATTAAGTTCAGCAGGAAGGAATATTTTTATTTTTAAAATAGCCCCTACCACACCACATTGCATAGTGGTTTGTGCATTGGACTACAACTCTGAAGACCACGGTTTGAATCCCTACTCAGTTATGAAAACTTACTGGATGACCTTGGGCTAGTCAAAATCTCAATTCCTCTTTGAACAAATGGTGCCAAGAAGCCTTCATTATAGTCTCACTTTAGGGCAGTGGTGCCCAACCTTTTTTTGACCAGGGACCACTTGGGACCACTCTCCAACATTAGTACCAAAAGGGTAATGAATCAGCTTTTGATCAACTTTAGATTCAGTTTGGTTATTTGGGGTGCTGATTCAGAAAATTACATTGGATAGACCACACCAGTTCTAGTTTCTGATACAGAACATGTGCCATCCACTAGTTGCCATCTGCTCACCCACAGAAGACCATATTTAATAATCTAGAGCTGATGTGGTCTATCCAATGCAATGGTCTGAATCAACACCCCAAAGAACCCCAGGAACAGGTCTAAAAACAAAGACACCAAGGCACCCCTGCTTCCAGGTATCACATGGAACGGCTCCACTCAGGGGGGAGGGAGGAAGAGAAGCAGCAATCAGGAGGCTTGTTGTTGCACCTTTTGTGGGTAGTCAGCCTCTCCTCTCCCGACATCCCTGTTGCCTTGACACTGTATAAGAGGGTTTCACAAGATCAGTCACTCTCATTGGAACGGTGTGGTAACAGTGAGGCCACAGACCATATTTTAGTTCTTGTGAACCACTGGTGATCCATGAACCACAGGCTGGGAACCGCTGGTTAGGGTCACCATAAATTGGAAACTACGTGAATACACACAACAGCAAACAATTTCAGTTACTAAAAGTTTTGTCAGCTTCTGAAATTGCGTTTTAGGGAGAATATGGTTTTACTAGCATATGCTTACCAGATGGAAGAAGTTTTAAGTCTCTGATGATCTATCTTGCAGAGATTCCCGGATTGCTCCATACTTGTATGCAAACTATATGTGCTCACTTTCTGTACATTATTCACAACTAGTAGCAAAGTTCAACAATATTTATGTTAGTGGTGTCCTGTCCCTAATTCCTTGTCTCTGCCTGGTGCCCTCTTCTAGATCCACACTCCTAAATTGGTTTTCTGGCATCCTTTCTCTATGATCTAATAATAACTTAAAAGAATGGTTAGTATTACATGAACAGTTCATACATATGGTTTCATTCACAAAGAAAGAGAAGTTTTACCTAGTTACTCATCCTAGTGAATCTTCTTTTAAGGGAAAAAATTCAATATGTTTTGGGTTAAGATTGTTTTAGGAAATTAAATTGTTCTAAGAACATGGAAAAACTTGTA
Organism: Anolis carolinensis; assembly: GCF_035594765.1. Classification (NCBI taxonomy): domain Eukaryota; kingdom Metazoa; phylum Chordata; class Lepidosauria; order Squamata; family Anolidae; genus Anolis; species Anolis carolinensis. The sequence goes on from NC_085845.1 coordinate 49,087,191, forward strand.
CAACAGTATGGGGAAGTCTCCTTCTCGGGAGGTTTTTATGTGGCTGTATGGTCATCTGTCAGGAGCACTTGATTATGTGTTCCTGCATAGCAGGGGGGTTTGACCAGATCAAACATGGGCAAACTTTGGCCATCCAGGTGTTTTGGACTGCAACTCCAGCAATTGAGGGAGTTGACGTCCAAAACACCTGGAGGGCTAAAGTTTGCCCATGCCTGGACTAGATGGCCCTTGTGGTATCTCCCAACTCTATGATAGGTTTGGATCTGGACTGAAATTTCAACAAATGCAATTGCCCAGGAGCTTGGCAGGGAGAATGTGAGAACTATCATGGTTAAACATGGATAGAATTGACCTGGATTTTGTACATTTGCTTGTAAAATGTGTTGCTTGACCACACCTATCTTGCTTTAACTGATCCTGCTGCTGAGATCTAGACCCCAAGACTCTTGTGTGAGACCTTAGATGCTCCACACTATAGTCACAATCCATCCAAGTGGAAGGGGCATGTCCACTCTTTGCATGGAGGAACCCCCATTGGAGTTTTTCTCCTGAATACATATAATAAGAGCAAGACACCCAGTACAATTTGGGATCACAATGGTGGGTAAACAAGTCACACCTTCTACCAACGGCAGCTTTCCGACATGAATTGAAATTCGCAGTTTATTTTTTATTTTAATAAACCTTAATTACCTTCTGTAGAGTATTTTAAAAGAAACTACTAATATTGCTCTCTGTGCAATTTTCCTCATTGTTCATTGCCATTATCAATGAATATAATATTTAGTACCTCATTATGTTAATTGCTGCATTGCAGCCATTCTTCTTTTTAAAACTGTTTCAGGGAGAACTATCCAAGAATGCAATCACAACTGGCCAAGATGATAAACGAGCAGATATGCCAACACTATGAAGCCATGTCAAATCCGAATCTGTCACCCTGAGGATGTTAGAAACTATGTAGAACTATATAATAATATAATAAAATTTTATTTATATACCGCCCTCAGGGGACTCAGAGCAGTTTCCAACATGATAAAAGCAATACAATGTAATACAATACACATAATGAAAACAGAACCATACAACAATTTAAAAATAATTCAAGTAATAAACAGATACACAATATACAATCTAACAATGAAAAATAAAATTAGTAACAATATTTATTTTTCATTGTTACTACTACAACCATGAAAAATAAAACTAGTAACTACTCTGGCCCCGGTCTAATTTTGTGCTGGCATAAGTTTCTGTGTTGGAAGAGGTTTCAGTCTGGCATAACCTAATTCCTCTTTTGTTCCCACCTTCTTTGGTTCACCTGCTGGTAATCCTATCCATCAGGGCAGTGCTTTGTTAATATATCACTGAAATCTCATGACAGAAGAGGTTCCTCACAATATTTTGGAGGTCTAATCCTAAATCCCTGCAAATACCATGAGCCATCATAAATTATTACTGAACTGTGAAAACAAAACCATAACTTACCTTCTTTTTGAGGGGGGATTTCCTCCTAATCCCTGCCAATTAATAACATTGTTGTGATTATTACAGCATTTTGCAAAAGAAATATCACTGTACGTTAGCTATCTGGCAACCGTAATCTGGTACAGGTAACATCATTATTGTAAGTATGCCAATGAAACCGAGCATCAGCTATAGTAAAGATAGGGCTCATATTCATTTGAGGAAGCACCATATGAGGAAGAGTAAGTGAGATGACATAGGATTAATCTAGACTCTCCTTGCTAAATTCAGGCAGTTAGAAAGTATGAATTCATAGAGAATCAGCCCAGTAAGCCACAAAAGCAAAATCATTGATAATATCATACAAATAGTCACTGGTGACATCTCTCATTTGCATTTCTATCTTTATCTTAGAATGTGTTTGAAGCAGTCATGCAAATAATATCTACCTGTGTTATTTTTTAAGTTAGCTCAGAGAAAACATTAAAATAAAATTTGTTTATTCTGATTTGATACCCAGACCTTTTGTGCGTAAATACTTTATGAATTACTAGAAATAGTTAGGGGTTATTGATTCAGATGTCTGTTGAAGTCACAACTGCTTTAACATGAAGAATGTAGGAAAAAGGAAGAAAAATATTGATAATTAAAATAAGAGGAATAGTTGGGTGTGGTGGGATTCATTCCAAGGAACATTGAGAAGGGATGGGAGAACAATTCTGCTAGCTAATCCTACCAGTTTTAATTGTGGGATAGGAAAAGAGCTTTGATTAGCATAATGTAAAGTTAGGGTTAAATAGTAGTTTTGGAACCAAAAGTAGACAGGTAAGAACTGGTTTCTAGAAATCACCTGATGTGGGCCCAGATCGGAAACACAATGCTGTCAGTTAAAGGAGATAATTATCAGTCGGAAACTTGGCATCTATGTGCCCATATCATTAATGTGATGGATTTGTGGCAGAGAGGTGGAACTACTTCTTGATCCAATTTAGATTGGAAGCACAATCTGTGTAGAGAGACCTTGTAAAACTTTTTCTTTCAGCAGAAGTGGACATGTGCTTTGTTGAAGAAGGTCCCAATGAATGGGCCCAAAAGCAAATTAAACCTGAACTCTCACTACAATGAGCCTGTCTTGCGTCAGATATCTCATGAGATGACATGACTCATTGGAAAAGACAATAATGATTCAGAAGGAAGAAGGAAAAGATCACATTACAGGAACCATAGCTGTGAAACTGTAAGATCTGAGCAGAGCTACTAATGCCTTTTTTATTATGTCAGAAGCGATTTGAGAACACACGGCAAGTTGCTTCTGGTGTGAGATAATTAGCCGTCTACAGAGACGTTGCCCTGAGGATGCCCAGATGTGTTACCATCCTAATGGGAGGCTTCTCTCAGGTTCTTGCAAGCTAGAGCAGACAGACAGGAGCTCACAGATTCTAATCGTCAACCTTCAGGTTAGCAACCCAACCTTCAGGTCAGCAGTTCAGCCGGCACAAGCGTTTAACCCATTGTGCCACTGAGGCTCTAGATGCCTGAAGCTCATGGAGTTTTGACTTGACAAAATTGACTTGACAGACCATAATTCCAATTACAAGCTCAGTTACAGCCTTTCATTCTGCTAGGGTGGGCTTGGATAAACTCCTCCCTTGAAACCCTGAAGAGATGCTGCTAGTTCCTATAAACATAGGTGAAAACATGGAACTAGATGGACCATTGATCTGACAGTGTAATGGAATTTCATATGTTTGGTGAAAATAGGGAGAAAGCAGAAAAATGGTTGACAAGTAGGTAATAAGTAGAAAGGGAGAAGTGTTGGTAATTGGAACCATTCCGTCATGGCCATCCTATGTAAGTAGTGAAGTGGTGAAGATCTTATAGCCAAGGCCACATTAAGATCGAGGCCCCTAAACAATGTGAAGTTTAAGTCACCCCATAGCATTGCCTCCCCAAATGTAACTTTTAGGAGTTGTGGTCCAAAAGAAACAGCTTTCCACGCTCTATCATCAATGCATCAAAAATCAGCATATAGCTGAACCTTAAATTCTTATTTTTCACCAGTAATATTATGCTTTTTAATCTCTTCAGCCACCTCTGTGCATCTATATAATTTTCTAATTATGGCGTTTATGTGATTGCATAGCTCCCTAACAGAAGTAAATAACTAATGTGGGATCACAGAACTAAGAAAATCCATCCACCAGCTCTCTTTATATGCAATCTGTAGAATCCAGAGAAAATATCTATGAGAAATAATTTTGTGATATTTGGAAAAGAAAGAGGATATTAATTTTTATTTTTGTTCTTATAAGAAGAAGAATATAACTATAACATTTACAAACAAAAAAAGGCAGGTCCCAGTCCAAAAGATCTTATAACCAAATGAAACCCACAAAAAATCTCAGTATTAATATGTATATAAATTCAGAATGTTTTAGTTTCTGTAAGAATGAAAGTTCTGGTATCATAATTGCTTCTTTTTTCATAAGTTGTTTACAATAAATAAATCAGCAAAGGTACAGTATAATATAGTCATTTTGCATTTGACAATTTAATTTTTTTCTCAAATATATATATATATATATAGGGATTAATTAAAGCCCTTAAATTAATAATTAATAAAATGTGATAATGATAAAAATATTAATCAAAGGACACCTAAATTAGTTTAAAACTTTCCTTTTCTAAAATATACTGAACTTATAGTTCTAATACAATTCTTCTAATTACTTAAATCTATTTATCTTTCCCCCCTCTCCCTCCCCCTTTCCCCCTTCTTTGTGCCACCTTCCCCTGGACCAACTTATCTAACTGCTTCTTAAACTCTTGATCCAACCCCAAATGGAGTTGCCTTAGCTCAATGTTGGGGTCCTGAAATATTTGGCATTCACCTAGTGGCTGTTTTAGAAATTTACATGAATCTGTTTTGCATTGTTTACTGTAAACTCTGCTTCAGCTGTATTTCAGAAAAAAAGAAAACCAGTCTGCTTATTGAGTCTTGGAAATACTGATTTGTCATTAGTAAATGCTTGATTTTTATACCTATTTTATATACTTATATCCTTCCTATGTTCTTCCACAGTGAGGGCATCGGTTTCCAGGTGGAAGGCCGTCCCAGTCAGGGTTGGCTTGACGTGCCTTCCTCTTGGCACATTTCTTTTTTTCACCCTCCATTCGTGCCTCTTCAAATACTTCAGCACTGCTGGTCACAGCTGACCTCCAGTTAGAGCGCTCCAAGGCCAGGGCTTCCCAGTTCTTGGTGTCTATGCCACAGTTTTTAAGGTTAGCTTTAAGCCCATCTTTAAATCTCTTTTCCTGTCCACAAACATTTTGTTTCCGTTCTTGAGTTGGGAGTAGAGTAACTGCTTTGAGAGATCATGATCAGGCATACAGATAATGTGGCCAGTCCAGTGGAGTTGATGGCATAGGAGCATTGCTTCAGTGCTTGTGGTCTTTGCTTCTTCCAGCACTTTCAATAATAAGCCAGTGCTCAGACCACTGCACCAAACTGTAAACCCACATTCTGTGAAGTGGAAATCTGGAATAAGGTATCTGGGTCTTCTTTGCTACCTATATACTTGGGGTCACGTAAACATTTCTCAGGCCAAAAGGGGCTGCGAGTGAAAAAATTTAAGAAACCCTGCTCTAAGGTAAAGTAAAAGTAAAGGTTTTCCCCTGACATTAAGTCCAGTCATGTCCAACTCTGGGGGTTGGTGCTCATCTCAATTTCTAAGCCAAAGAGCCGGCGATGTCCATAGACACCTCCAAGGTCATGTGGCTGGCATGACTGCATGGAGTGTCGTTACGGTCCACAAGTTCAGCAGCTCAGCACTTTAACACGCTGCGTCACTGCCCCCCCCCCCCCCCCGCTCTAAACAAAATACTAATTGGAAGTAGAAATAGAAATGATAACAGAAGTTAACACCTTGAGATTTGCTATTTAATATATGATAGCTCAATAATTATCATGAATCACATACCTATGGGAATGTCAACAGCTGTGTTTTTGGCATCTTCACTTCAAGTCTCTGAAATCATTAACATTTATTTCCATTTTACACATAAAAAACTGAGAAATTATAGCGTGACCCAGCCCATTTTATAAGTTTGTGGTAGAACTCTTATTGAAACTGAGATTCTCTAGTCCCAAGTCTGATTGCAAATGGCAGTCAAGACTATTTGGTGTTAGAGGATCCTAAAGATATAAACTCCAGCAGTAATTGAAAACAACAGGAATCACAGAATGCAGTTTTGAGCCTTTATTTTATCAAGCTTTTCTTATGAGTATTGTTGCAATGCCATGCTTGTGGTAATGGAGTATATTGTAGTTCCACCTAAGGCCAGAGAGCGGCAGAATGACAACAAAAAATCAAGTTAAATACCCAGTTGTTGCAACAAGTTTTGCAATTCTGTTTTGTAACAGAGCTCTAAATTCCTTTCTGTATGGGATTACAGAACAGAGAATAAGAGGATTTGATTTAATGAAGTTTGGAGAGCATGTTTGGCTATTCTGTAAAAGCAAGCCAAAATTATATGTGGCATTTTGGAACAGAAAAGAGAATCTCTCTCTCTCTCTCAGTAGTATAGTCGTTTCCGACTCTTCATCTAGAGAAAACACAGCATTTATGCTAAACATATTCCATATAAACAGTTTCACATTAAAAAATGAAAGAACTTAGAGATACTGAATATTGTGATAAAAAAAGAGAATGAAAGCAATCAGATGTATTTGTTTCCCCATAAATCGTAACATGTTATGCATGTGTTAAGTCATCCAAGAGATAACTCTATCACTGATGCATGAATGTATTCCAAGCATGGTAAACAAGGTACATGATAAATAGTAGCCATTTTCTGGCTGATGTTGTTTTCCAAAAGCAAATAATCTTTTTTTTTAAAACTTGATTAATGTTTGTTTCCTTTCGACAACTTAGAAATTTATGTTCCTCACATTGTCTATCACATGGTAACAGAATAAATGGTGCAGAAAACCCCCATTTTCACAATCTTAGCATCTGCAGTACTACAGAACCAAAAGACTTTTGAGAAATATTCCATCTAAATCTATATACGAGATGGTTGAGAGGTTCCTTTCCCCAAAGCATACCTATGCAAATATGAATTATATTTAAACGTACTAAATGAGAATATATATTCTTGCAATGACCAAGGAAACAAAACCACTATTTAAACATGTCTATTTGCCTATTATTGTATTCCTGCTTAGCAGACTTCCTAGAACTGAAAAGAAAATTAATTGGGAAGAAAAAAATATGTGAATAATTTACATTGTCACCTGATACCAGATAATTTATTTAATCATGCTGGGTCAAATGTGTTTTGGAAAATATATTTTGGCAACTTTCTCTAGATATTTATATATATACACACATAGATATTTGAGCCAATGATTAAAATTAAGGCCAAACCTTATTTCTACTAAGTAATGCTATTTAAGGAAAGCTGAAAGCAAACTTATCAACACCTATAGTGGTATTCTCAAAATTTGGTTCTAAATTTTAAAAAAAATTATACATGTATTTTATGTGTGGCACTTTGGAGTGCTTTTTTGAGCCTCCCTGAGTCCCTTCAGGGAGATGGTGGCAGGGTATTATTATTATTAAAGAAGTGAAGGACAAATGCAAGATACTTCACTTCGGCAGAAAAAATGGAATGCAAAGATACGGAATGGGGGACACCTGGCTGGACAGCAGTACGTGTGAAAAAGATCTTGGAGTCCTCGTGGACAACAAGTTAAACATGAGCCAACAATGTGATGCGGCTGCTAAAAAAGCCAACAGGATTTTGGCCTGTATCAATAGGGGTATAGCGTCTAGATCCAGGGAAGTCATGCTACCCATCTATTCTGCCTTGGTCAGACCACACCTGGAATACTGTGTCCAATTCTGGGCACCGCAGTTGAAGGGAGATGTTGACAAGCTGAAATGTGTCCATAGGAGGGCAACTAAAATGATCAAAGGTCTGGACAACAAGCCCTATGAGGAGCGGCTTAAAGAACTGGGCATGTTTAGCCTGCAGAAGAGAAGGCTAAGAGGAGACATGATAGCCATGTACAAATATGTGAGGGGAAGTCATAGGGAGGAGGGAGCAAGCTTGTTTTCTGCTGCCCTGTAGACAAGGATGCGGAACAATGGATTCAAACTACAGAAAAGGAGATTCTACTTGAACATCAGGAAGAACTTCCTCACTGTGAGAGCTGTTCAGCAGTGGAACTCTCTCCCCCGGCTTTCATGGCCAGAATCACAGGGTTGTTGTGTGTTTTCCAGGAATACTTCTGGAACATGGCCATACAGCCTGGAAAACACACAACATTCTTGTTGTTGTTTTATGGAAATTCTAAGGCAAATCTGTCACAAGTTTTCTTGGCAAGATTTGTTCAGAAGTTTGCCTTTGCCTTCCTTGGTGGCTGAGAGTATGACTTGCCCAGTAGGTTTCCATATGACTGAACAGAGATTTGAACCCTCGTCTACAGAGTCATATAATCATATGACCATATAATCCAGTTTCTGAATGCAGGTTATCTGCTTTAAACTGGATTAAATGAGGCTACACTGCCATATAATCCAGTTTAAAGCTGCATTCAGAAACTAGATTATATAGTCAGTGTAGATGGAGCCAAAGTCAACTAAACCATACTACCTTGAACCACTGCACCACACTGGCTGTATAAGAAATTCATGCTAATAAAATAAATAACAATTCAGATTGATACTTAATGGTTTAGACCAGAGGAACTCCCTTTTCAAAGTCGCCTTCATCATGTCTGCAACACAAAACAAGGTTCTTGCATGGATACAAATTTATGCATAGGTAAAACAATGAAGTAACAACAGCAATTGCCAAGGGAGGAGACACTGGAAAATACTTGTGATGGTATGTCCTCCCTTGGCAAAAATAATTTATTAGCAGTCTACTTCCCGGGTTTCATAACTAGATATTTGTCATATAATTTGGCCATTGTATTAATTTGGCATATCTATAATTTCATGGGGGTTGTATTTTCTTCCTTCCTGTAAGTGGTAATTGGTCTACTTGTGCTTTAGCCAGCAGGACTGGTTAATAAAATAAGAATAATTGCTACTAAAAATAACACTCAACTCTTAAATTGTTCTTAAAGATCTCACTTGGCCTGCTATCTAATCAAAGAGCCTTGCTGTTAGAAAGTAATCAGGAGACAAGGGCTGAAATCCTATTTGATTCTACTGGTGCATAAAGCTCTGCAAGTGTACTTTTGCTGGAGCATTTTGCTCCTTTTTTCCTTGGCTGTGCAATGGCAGTTGTTTAGTGCTTACAAAAATCCTACGGCTAATCACTGTTGGTTTGTGTTGAAAATGTGCCCAGGTAACCTCTAGTTACTGTTGGGAGCAGGGTTGTACATGGATATAGGATACCTTCTTGCAAAATGCCCCCAAAAATACTTATGTTAGTGTGCCCTCCTCCCTTCGATTATGTCAGAGTAATAGGATGAAGTCCAGAGAGGATATCTGTTATTAAAATCCAAGGGACTACAGTGCAGGTAACAAATCTGGATTTGTTACCTGCACAGTCACCCAAGAGAGTTTAAAAAGACTTAAAGTAATACAGGCACAGGTCAAATAATTCATTTTTTACCACAAGAAAACAGAATTCAGCATTATGAAGATAACTTACAACAAACCTCAGATTGGGTTGCTGTGAGTTTTACGGACTGTATGGTCATGTTCCAGAAGCATTCTCTCCTGATGTTTCGCCCACATCTATGGCAGACATCCTTAGAGGTTGTGAGGTCTGTTGGAAACTAAGAAAGTGGAGTTTATATACCTGTGGAAGGGCCAGGGTGTGAAAAAGAACTCTTGTCTGTTGGAGGCAAGTGTAAACATTGCAATTGGCTACCTTGATTAGCAGTGAAAAGCCTTATAGCTTCAAAGCCTGGTTGCTTCCTGCCTGAGGGAATCCTTTTTTAGAAGGCTGTTAGAAGATTATTTCCTGTCTGGAATTCCTCTGTTTTCTCAGATTGTCATGCTCCACTTCCATCTCTTCCTCTGATGGAGCTGCAAGAATGTTTGGAAAGCTCCACTTCTTTTACTGTTTGATTCATACCCAGAAATTGTGATCGATAATAACTACAGAGAAAAGTATCAATAAGTCATTTTCAAACCATAGTTTGTTCCATTAATCATAGTTAAGTTGAGTTTAAAGCTCAGATAACACACTAAACTAAGAGCAAGTGTCAATAAATGAGGTTATATAGAACCAGTACAGAAAGATCCAATACAGCATGGCTGGATCTATACTGCCATAGGATGCAGTTTGAATCTGCATTATATATTGAGTGTAGAGTCATATAATGGAGTTCAATGCAGTTTGTTAGATAAAATTAAAAAGGTAAATGTAAAGTTTCCCCTTGACACAGGCCCGGCACAACATGGAGGCCACTGGAGCCCCCGCTTCGGGTGCATGGCGGGGACCATGGGCTTGCTCACCACCAAACAGGAAGGCCTGTTTGGCGGCGAGCGAGCTCTCCGGGAAGGCCTACCTCTTCTTCCGGCCTGCGCTGGGCCCGGCCCCCGGCCTGCGCTGGGCCCGGCCTCCTTCCTGATGTTTCACCCACATCTGTGGCAGGCATCCTCAGAAGTTGTGAGGTCTGCTGGAAAACTAGGCAAGAGGGGTTTGTATATCCGTGGAATAATGTCCAGGGTGGGAGAAATAACTCTTTTCTGCTTGAGGCAAGTGTGGATGTTGCAGTTGGCCACCTTGATTAGCTTTGAATGGCCTTGCAGCTTCAAAGCCTGGCTGCTTCCTGCCGGGGGGATCCTTTGTTGGGAGGTGTTAGCTGGCCCTGATTGTTTCATGTCTGGAATTCCCCTGTTTTTGAGTGTTTTTTTTTTTACTGTGCTGATTTTATTTATTTCCCATACTTGTGTTCTGCCATTCTCTCCCTGAAGGTTTTTTTTTTGGGGGGGGGGGTGCCAAAATTCGGTTCACCTACACTTGAAAATTACAATGGGCGAGCTCTGCCTTGACATTAAGTCTGGTCGAATCCGACTCTGGGGGTTGGTGCTCATCTCCATTTTTAAGCCGAAGAGCCAGCATTGTCCGTAGACACCTCCTAGGTCATGTGTCATGACTCCATGGAGCACCGTTACCTTCCTGCTGAAGCAGTAGCTATTGATCTACTCACATTTGCATGTTTTCAAACTGCTATGTTGGCAGAAGCTGGGGTTAACAACGGGAGCTCACCCGTTCCACAAATTCAAACCGCCAACCTTCTGGTCAGCAAGTTGTGCAGCTTAATGGTTTAACCCGCTGCTCCACCACAGCCCCTATAAAATAGATACTAGTAAATAAAATACCACATTGACATAATCAATATTTCAAAAAGAAAATGAAGGAAAGTTATAGACTGATGCATTAGAACTATTTTCCCTTATAAAATTTGAATGCAAGTTCTTAGCTGCCATATCACAATGGGCTCTGATGCAAATAATTACTGTCATCCAACAATTCCACGGTTATTACAGGCTAAATTAGCTACTGTATGGAAAATTATTAATCCACCTTGTGCATAGAACATTAACATATTAACTATAATCCAAAATAAAATCCAATCCTATGGTATGAGAGCAAAAAGAACATTATTTAACTGTTGTATTGTAGTCTGATAGTACAACTATCACTCACATTTTGGTTAGTGTTGTTTGCTGCTATGTGATTGTATAATTAGTGTCAGATGTTGAAGCCTTTTGTCATGGGCTAGTAAACTAGCCAGCAGTTCTGTGTATATAATTGATTTTATGATGTACAAAGTGTTATTGTGGGACTGTGTAGAAATTAAGACTACTCATAAAAAGAAATGCTGGAGGGAAAACAGATTCTGTTTTGCTTAAATGTGAATGGCAATGATCTTCATAGCAGTTCTACACTGAAACCATTAATTCACAATGATCTACAAAGCAATTCGGCAAGTGTACTTGCCATTAAGCTCCATTGCTGTTGACCTTGACTTTTGTCTCATTGACCTTACGTCAAATTACACTAGCTAGCAGATTAGTGATTGTCCTGCTTGCACCTTCCTTTGGAATCTTTCTTGATTCACAGTGTACTTTAGGCAAATGAAAAAAGAACTATGTTTTAAGCTTTCTGAAAAAAGTAAGAACAGGCTTTTTCCAAGGAACATTTTGGGTACATTTGTTTGACACAACAAAACTGCTTCATCCTGGGACAGGAAAACAAAGTGAAATTTTCACTGATCATTGCTTTGGTACACATTCAGACAGTTCTAACTCTACACAAGGGGAAGTTATAAGATATATTTGGAAATATCATACTTAATTTCTATTATTATTCAGGAGCAGCTTTTCAGTTGACCTATTAATTAACCTAAGCAATCAATACTGTACATACCAGATCTCTAATTCTTGTGATTTGTGTTAGGAACCAGCCAGAGTGGGTCAATATAAAAACATGTTCTTCTGTTGAGAGCATGTTGTTTTTCTACAACTATGTTTTCTCAAGTGATCATCTCTGAACACATACACATGAAACTCGTGCTTATTTGAAGTCATGTTCACACTAATAGAGTTAAACAGATTTTGGTGGGAGCCCAACCTCATCTTCTCTGCAATGCACACTTCCTAATAAACACATTTATCATAGGATTTCATCAAAACATAATGGAGGAAAAATTGCTCTACTAAATGCAGCATCTTTCTTGACCGCACAGCCAAAGCTATAATGTGACTGTGTTGTAGCTCTTCAGAGATCAGAAAGGGAAACATCTCTAAGAAAACCTACGGCTGTCACAATTAGCCTAGTCAAATCACCCTGGAGGAAAGGTAGCTTTGGAGTGTTTGCTAGGCAATATTTAGCAAATTAGTTTTGACAGTCCATATAAGAAGACACTGGTAATTTTGGCTCGGTCATTAAACACACAATTTACATGTCTTGCCAATATGAATGCACAATGAACATCATTTTAAACATGAAACTCAAATGCTACAAGTTGCTAATGGTTTGAAAGCTTGAAACACAAACTGAGCAAACACCCTGGATAATGACAATGTGTTTTAACAATCACAGTAGTGAAGAAAAAGTCCAAACCTGGTTAGGTAGTTGATAGGCCACTATTGTTGAAAAATACATCTTGAGAGGATGTGAAAAGAAGGTTTTATTCCCAGGACAAAGAAGGAAGCATAACATTGTAAACACCATAAGGATGACACTACTCATCTAGCATAGTCATAAATTTGCAGAAACACCCCATCTTCTCTTGATATTTCTTATGTCTTCGTGACCTCTTGTTCTACAGACATCACACTCAACTCCTGGAATGATTCCATCAGCACTGCCTCTGGAAAATCCTGCAAATCTCTTGGGAAGATAGGCAGACAAATGTCAGTGTGCTGAAAGAAGCAAAGACCACTAGTATTGAAGCAATGCCCTTACACCATCAACTCCGTGGGACGGGCTACATTGTCCGAATGTCCGATCACCGTCTCCCGAAGCGATTACTCTGCTCCCAACTCAAGAATGGAAAACAGAATGTTGGTGGACAGGAAAAGAAATTTAAAGATGAGCTTAAAGCTAACTTTAAAAATTGTGGCATAGACACTGAGAACTGAGAAGCCCTGGCCCTTGAGCACTCTAGCTGGAGGTCAGCTGTGACCAGTAGTGCTGTGGAATTTGAAGAGACACAAATGGAGGGCAAAAGGGAGAAACGTGCTAAGAGGAAGGCGTGTCAAGCCAACCCTGATCAGGACCGCCTTCCACCTGGAAACCAATGTCCTCACTGTGGAAGAACATGCATGTCAAGAATAGGGCTCCACAGCCACCTACCTTGTTTCCTTGAAAATAAGACAGTGTCTTATATTATTTTGCTCCCAAAGATGCGCTAGCTCTTATTTTCAGGGGATATCTTATTTTTCCACAAAGAAGAATTCACATTTATTGTTGAACAAAAAAAAAAGAACATTTATTATATACTGTACAGTAGTTGTCATCACAAACCAGCATAACCAGACTGTGAATCCTATCAAGAATTTCTTGTTACTACCATTATTTCCATGTACAATCATCTACAGTATGTACATTTACCGATTCTGCATGCTCTGGTGTTCTGTTTGGAGGACATGCTTCCAAACAAAAACTTTGCTAAGTCTTACTTTCAGAGGAGGCCTTATATGTAGCAATTCAGCAAAACCTCTATTAGGTCTTATTTTAAGGGGATGTCTTATTTTTGGGAAACAGGGCATGTATCCACCATCAGGACACTGGACCTGGAAGACAATCATACTTGGAAAATGAGGGATTGCCTAAGTAAGTCATAAATTTGCAGAAGCACCCCATCTTCCGTTGATATTTCTTATGTTTTTATTATCTCTTGTTAGGTCATGAAGATATAATAAATATCTTGGCTAATAAGGATGGATGGATCCTCTAAGTCACATGTGACAAATTCAAGGCCCACATGCTGAATCCGGCTCTCCATTACGTTTTATGTGGCTTTCCAGATGCTGGACTACAGCTCTTGTATTCCTTATGACTTGAGCTTACAGGCATTGTGATTCTCTCAATAGTGGAGTCTGGATATGTAAGTATGATGTCTGATGTTAAAATGTCATTTAATTTTTCCTCAACCTCAGAGTCACAAGTACTATTGGATTGCAATTCCCATTATCCCCAGTCCACATGGCGGATGATCAGAAGTGATGGGAGTTGTTGTTCAATAACATCTGGGGACCCAAACTGGATAAAAACTAAAGGGCATGGACCACTGTGTAAAAAACTATATAGTTGGTCCTCTGTATCCATGGATTCAATGGCTCTTTGAAGGCAACCATAAACCATAAAGCTGATGTGAGCTCAGTGACCCTGAGTTTGACACTCCTACTCTAAGATCTTGTGATGTCTTTGAATACAGCAGTTGCCAATGCCCGCAACTTATAAACTACTTCATATAGATGCTTTTATAAAGTTTCCTGTTTCAATGACTGCTAATGAAATTGTCCAGAAGGTTGCACCTCTCCAAGGAGAATCACTGTTCCAATGTGTTAAAATTAGATTACTCAGATACAACTCCATGTCAGGGTGCGATTAAAATGGATAATGGGAATCCAGTTTTGAATGTCAGTCTTTCTAGAATCTATGTCCGCAGGAGGAGCAGTCTGAAAAAACTTCACCACTTAGCCTAGATTGTTTAGTTCATTGGGTACATAATAAACATTGCCTTCTGACCTCCAAGTCAATCTCTGAAACTCTCCAAGAGATCCATTTATACAAAGCAGTCTGTCACAGGTCTCAAGGCAGAATTTGGAATGGTAGTTGAATTGATTAACCAAGCAACTTTATTTTAATAAAGTACTAGCATACTTAAAACATCAGTAAGCACCAGCAGCATACTGTAGATCATATAACAGATCTCATTAAAGTATTGCTTGTTGCAAAGTTGTTAAAGGTGCATCATAAGTGCCATGATGCATCCCTCAAGGCTTTTTTTAATCCATCAGGAGCCCATCCTGTTACCAGGTGAGAGTATAGCGGAATCAGTATCATCCAGATAACACCGTGTGCAAAAGACTCAGACCAGGCAGAGGAATTTAAAAGAACAAAGGAAACTTTACTCTTGCTTGTAGAGTTGAAATCAAATAAATAGTTCTGCAATCGTACAATGTCCATGTAGTTGCATAAGTTCAATAACCTAATCAATCAAGCATCAATATATATACAGCATAGCATATTAAATCAGCTACTTGACCGTAGCTATTAGAGAGCCTTCTTTTTCCTGTGCTCTCCCAGCAAGCTCAAATCCCAACTGTCTTTCTCAGCCACCTGCCATCTAACGATACATTGTTTCGAGGCGTGGCTTGCCTCTGCAAAAAGAGCTCCTTTGCAGAGTTCCCTTGCAAACTAACTTTTGCAAGGATTTCTTTACACACACACATATATAGCATTTTGGCGCAATACATCCCACACCAAATTGAAATTTATTTTTCAATTAAATTGAACATTAAATTTAATTTTAAAAGTTCTTCTAGGAGAGCATAAGGACAATCTTGCCATGTTTTGGCCACCTTATACTGTTGAGGAGCATGGAAGGGAAAAGGGAGAGGTTTTTACAAAACCATATGTGATTTCTAGCTGCTCTGTTTTGAAAAAAAAAGCCTCTTCTAAAAACAGCTCCAAGGCACAAAGACATGGTAGAATTATTTTCCTTGAGGATCAAGCCAGAGGCAATAGCAATGCTGATATCTGTGTCTCTATCACAGAGAAAAAGACCACCCATAAGAATAAAGGCAGCAAAGGTACCTCCACAGAATAATGAGAAGACACACATTCCTTCCAAGTAGGAAAGAACTACTATTCATAACAATGAGATGTTACATTGTTAGGAGTGTATTACATCATACATGTGACTGTATTGTAAATGTCCTGAATGAAGGGATGTTATTAACATCTGGAAACTTCAGAAAAATCTAGCAAGAGCTTATTCTCATGTTAATTCTTCACCTATTCTTATAAGGTATCTGGATTACTGAATTGTCTGTGACCACATGCTTAAACAACTTCTGTGTTTAATTGCTAAGATAACAGAGGCATTGTTTCGGTTCTCTTCTTATTGACTGGCTTAGAGGAACAATCTGTCATGGCAACTTAAAGTGTTAAGATATTAGTCATTAGCAAATTGTTTAGTGTAGTAGTTTGGACAGAGAAGCATGTGAGGTGCAATTCTATCATTGACCAAACATCACATGGCAAGAGTTACAATTTGTTCCACAAATAGATCTTGAGTGTTAGCTACAAATATACAGGCATACTCCAGTGAACAACACTCTAACAAAGAAGCACATTTTTAAAAGTTCTTTTTATGGGTGCCCAACCCAGCCCCCCTTTCTTCTTTTCTGTCCAGCTGGAAGTATTTTTTTGCAGCATTGGGCAGATGGTGAAGGAGTGGGGGGGGGGGGGAGACTGACTTTTCATAATGCAATAAAGTTTCTGTTTTCCCCAGGTAATGCTGGCACGTCTCTGGAGCTTCATGGCCGGCTGCCAAGATGTCAAAAGATGACCCAGGTACATTCCATCATCTTTTCTCTGTGCTGCAGAGTACAGGGAAAGGGGGCTGGTGGCATTAGTCTGTGTGGACAGCGGAACTAGTTCAAATCAGAATCACGGTACACACCAACTCCAAAGTATGGCACATTCTCTGACTTCTGCTAACATGGGATAAGATAGTATTTATTTACAGCATTTATATTTCACCCTTCTCACCCCGAAGGGGACTCAGGGCGGATCACAGAACACATATACAGCAAACATTCAATGCCATTATACAGACAGGACAGACAAGAGACAGATGTATATTTATAGTAGTCTTGTGCTTTCGGAGTAAACCTTGCCTCTTTTCGTGTCCCATCTTTCATTCGGGGCCCTGATCTGTTTTCAAGAGCCTCCCGAAATCAGGGGGAAGGGCGGATTGAGGACCCGAACTTCGGACCATAATGGGGGGGGCTTCCCACCCACTGCCTCCCCTTCCTGGTGTTCTTACTTGTTGGCACCTATTGTTGCTCCTCTAGAGTATGGCATTCAGTTTCAGGTGGGCTCCGGGTCTGCCTGCACACTTTGCCAGCTGCCACACATGCCATGAGTGTGTGTGTGTGTGTGGCGGGGCCTGAAAGCAGGCCTGGAGTTCGTCTGCAGACAGCAAACTCTGCCTGCCATACACACAACAGCCACCAAACATGCCCCCCACATTCTAGGAGAGAGTGTGTGTGGTGAAGTCTGCAAGCAGGCCTGGAGCTCGTGGTCTGCAGACGAACTCTGGGCCTGCTTTCAGGCCCCACCACACACACACACACACTCTTTGAGTGGCAGCTGGCAAGGTGTGCACTGTGCAGGCAGGCCTGGAGCCCACCTGCAGACCTCATCAGCCACAAAACACACCCTCTACACTCTCTGAGAGAGAGTGTGTGTGGCGGGGCTTGCAAGCAGGCCTGGAGTTCACCTGTAGCTTAGTTCCAGGCCTGCCTACATGCGGGAAAGGAGGCAATTTTGGCTCGACATGAAAACAGGCTTTCGTGTCAAACAGATCTCCATGTCAGAAGGGGGCTTCCTGTTTCGTGCTTCTGGAAGACGTGAAAGAAACATGGTAGGGACAAAATGGTAGGGACAAATTTGACACACATGTCTAATATACAGGTATTTCCCCATCTTTGGCATCCTGGAGCTTGTGCTCCATTCCAGTCACAGGGGGTTGCTGTCACTCCATCCTCCATGTCAAAGAGCCCTGATCACAGACTTCCTCTTTTCTTTTGATGGCTGGCATTTTTTGGTATTTCTTTTTTATGGTGCCATAAAATGCCTTCCTGCTTAAGTGGTACCTAATTTATCTACTCACAACTGTTTTGAACTGCTTAGATAGCAGTGAGCTGGGCTGAAAATTGGATACTCACTCTAACCCAGGCTTCATACTGCCAAGCTTTCGATTGGTAAGTTTTATTGCAGTTGGTGATTAACCAGCTGTGCTAAAGTGTTAACTGTTCTTACTAGTACCCCCTGGACATCATGTGCACATCTATGAGTGATTTCTGGCCTTAATCGAAGTTTCTGGCCAGTGTAGACAAACTTCAGGCAAAGAAGCCTTGGTGGTAAGTTTGCAAGACATGAGCAGGGCTGCTAAGAAATGAGACTCTTGGAAGCAGGCCTTAAAGCAATTAACAACATACAAATTTGTTATCTTCAGCACTAAAGAAGCTTACTCAGTTTAATAAACTAGTTGAAATATTACTGTAACTTTATTTCCAAGTCCATGTGACTATTTTACGACTTTTATAGTAGCCATAGAGATTTGAATTGAGAAAACAGTTTCTTATATTTGTTTTCAGTAAAAAAAAACTGAGAACAGCAAACAACATTCGAGATAAACACAGGCTGTTAAAACCTAAAATCATTACTAACCATAAATTATGAGTGTTAATAAAAAATGCTAAACACAACCGTTGCTGAAGCTCTAGTTTATTAAAATGTGTATTTGACAAGATTTTTATAAAAGGCAACATACAGCTGTCTTCGTAAGGAGAGTTGTTCTGACACTTGTACTTCAAAATATGAAGTATTTATAGAGTATAAATTTGACACCTATCAAATACAACTTCTTGAGGGTCAGTTACTGCAGTGTAACCACATTGTCCTAGAACAGAGTGGAATCGTATGATGCCTGAAGAACATTCAGTTCTTGATGACTGAGTGTATCTGAAAGTGCATCAGTGTTTGAAAAAGGAAAAGCATGAAAATAAGTTAAACTTGATACCACGAATTTCAGATTTCTAAATGATATGATCAGCCATCATTCTAGGGAATTCTGGGGCAAAACTGTGCCATTTATTCTGTCCTAGTATAATTCAAATTGTTTACTTAAGGCTGCAATCTTTACCTAAGAATAACCACAACTGAACTCCGGATCTTGTTTCTGAGTGTGCATGCATAAGGTTGGAAATGCCTTAACAGAATACAACAGAAACAACATATGGCACAGAATGAAGACCTGTGACTCTAACATCTTTTCTTATCCTGTATTATTTTAAAACATTGTTTTCCTTATGAAGTAGCCAGTGGAGCTTTGAAGGCTTGTATTAAGTTGCACAGTAAAAACCACTCTTCAGTGGAATTTGATGTATTTGACCTGGAAACCAGTAGCTATTCAGGTCTTCTTCACAAATGATACGTTGGCAAAAACATTACATCGGTTGCAAAGATCTTTTTTCTTACTACTTAGATTTTATTTTTTTATATAAATCTTGTCTTTACTCTTTTGCTTCAGGCCTAAACAGTATCTTGTTGAGCATCCCGTAAGACAAGAGCTGTAATCACTGCTGGAATCCCTAAACTGTGGGATATGCTTGAAATTTCAAGACTTTGAAAACAACCTGCAGCCATTTGACATCTGATAGAAAACATACACACAGCACACAGAATTTTGAGATTGGCAAGGAATCAATTACATCCTGAGAATGGCCGCTTCCATTTCTTCTTCATAAAATAGGTATTCAGCTTTGTTTTCTCTTGTGGAGAGGTAGATTGAAACTTGCCAAAGGTCGACTTTACTTCAATAGCAGTTTAATTCAATTCAATTCAACATCGCCTTAGAGACAAGCTACAAATTACCCAGAGAGAAGTAAAAACAGAAAAAACAACCTAAATTTTTTTAATTGACCAACATACTAAAAAAAGTGCTGCATTTCAGCAGAGTTAGTTCTTATTTATTTTCATATTTATTTCCATATTTATATGCCTCTTTTCTCGACCCTGAAGGGGACTCAAGGCGGCTACACATAAGCAACTATTTGATGCTTTAGAACAATTTACAATCAAAATAACATTTGAAAATAGAATTTAAGACACATTAAAACTTTTAAAAGTGTTATGGAATTATGTGCAATGACTATTGGAATGACTCGGACTACGATTGCGGATAGCATGGCTAATTCTTAATCCTTAGTCTTTCTCTAGTAGCCATCCTCCTTCTCTAAGAGGAAAAGAATGCCTCCCATATGAAAAATAGGCAGATTATTTGTGTAGTTGGTTGGCAACAGTAAAGTCCTGAGTTTTATAGGTAACCAATTCACCAGAGAGCTGTATCTGAGAAACTAACAGAAGCGCTGATAGAGTGACAATTACTGGAACAAGTGTGTCATTCTTAGTCATTCACAGGCTTGTTCATTCTTAAGATTGAAAATATTATATTTCATACATGACCTCAGGACTGAACCATGCAATAAAAATAAAACCTTTTGTAAAGGATTTTTGAAGATTTAGATGTGGAGTTTACGCCCCTCTTAAAAATATGTTTGCCATGCAAGCAGAACAAGGGAATATGTGTGGGCATGCTCTTCAACAGCACAGTTTTACTTACAGAAACTACTATGGGCAAGCTTTTGTTGGCATGGACAAAAATATTTTCATCCACTAGGCTGGATCCACACCAGCAAAATAATTCACCTTTACCTCAATGCTGATGCTGTTGGAACACACAAGTTTCCTCTGTTTTCAAAGTGAAAGTAATGATTTTTGACACCTGAGAACTTTGAAGCAAGTAAAAAAATCCCAGCATTCAGCCTCAGTCTTCTGGGGATGGGGCCATTTTTAAAAAAATGTATCTTGACAAATTATTTAAATGTGTGCATTCTGAATCGTGATGAAATGGAGGATGGGGTGGTTGGAAGGCAAAAGAGATTGGTGGAAGATTACCTTGGCGTAGTCTAGGAAGCATTTCTTTTATGCACACTTGCTTCCCCATTCCTGAAAAGGATGAACCACTGCAGATATTTGAATAGATTGTATTAAAAACATTTTCTGCAGTGTTTGGAGGGTTACGTGTGTGAGAAGTGTTTGTGGGGATGGCAATAGTGGATGCAGAAGCAACTGATAGGAAGAGAGCTGGCCTGGGCAAGGTGTGTGTACCAAGTAATCTTTCTTTTGCTTACTCACAGCTAAACCACCTCCTTCCTGCTCTGAGTGGCCCAGAAAAGAAGCCCGGCTTAGGGAATGTCACTGATTAATAATAATAATAATAATAATAATAATAATAATAATAATAATAATAATAGATGTTATTTGTTGCCCACTTATTCTCGTGGCTTGATGTGGGGCACAACAGTTTAAAACACATGGGAGGTAAAAGGTAAAGGTTTCCCCTGATGTTAAGTCCAGTCATGTCTGACTCTGGGGGTTGGTGCTCATCCCAATTTCTAAGTCGAAGAGCCGGCATTGTCTGTAGACACCTCCAAGGTCATGTGGCCGGCATGACTGCATGGAGCAACGTTACCTTTCCGCCGAGTGGTACCTATTGATCTACTCACATTGGCATGTTTTCGAACTGCTAGGTTGGCAGGAGCTGGAGCTAACAGCGGGTGCTCAAGCTGCTCCCGGGATTTGAACCTGGGACCTTTCGGTCTGCAAGTTCAGCAGCTCAGCGCTTTAACACACTTCGCCACCGGGGCTCGATACACCGGGGCTCGATACTTCGCCACCGGGGCTCATGCTATAATTTCCCCTGCATTAGGGATGGTAGGTTTACATAGTAGCAATTCCATTCTGTAGGATCCCCCCCCCCCTTTCCATCCTGTTCCTGTTAATCTTTTTTTCTTTTTTTCTCAAAATAATTTTTATTGTAATACAAAGTTATTTTTCCATTTAAGTAAAACCAAAGAATACGAAGTATGGGACACGAGGATAGGATTGTTAGGGGAGGGGAAAAAAGATGGAAAGTAAATAAGGAAAAAATAAAACGGGTGAGAAGGTTGCACAAAAAGAAACATAAAAAATAGAAATAAAAAATAAAGATAGAAAAAGAAAAAGAAAAAGTTAACCATCCTGTTAATTTTGAGGAAATATTATGTGTTGGAATCTTAATGTCATGAGATAAACTGATTGGGGTCGCATTACATTTTCCTGGGGCGAGGGAGTCATCTAAGAGGAATGCGGGTGGGGGTCATCAAATGAGATGCAAGTAGGTGATAACACTGACAGAAACATAAGACAAGCTATTAGATGATGTAGATATGCCTGCTGGGAAGACAAAAAACTATGCAGCCGTTGCTATTGTGCAACCTATAATACTTTGGTTCAGACATGGGAGGAAACACCGTTTTGAATAGATTTGAATTTGAGTGGAGGAAATGTGTGGCTCTAAATAAAATTTGAGTCTGGGTTATAATAATTGAGTGTGGCGTTACTACTGTCCATCTGGGGCAAATACTGTGCACTGGAGCTAATTTTTATGATGGTGTGGATCAAGCCCGTAGCCAGGATTTTGATTTGGGGGGGGGGGGGCTGGGATTTTGATTCGGGGGGGAAGGCTGAGTCTAAGTGAGAGAGGATCTACCCTAGCAAACCTTTTGTATCGTTATCACAATACCGCCATGCATATGGGATATATTGAGCATGGTGATCAGATCTTGATATGAATAAACTTAACAGTTTAAATAATAAATGTAAGGCCTTCTCGCGGACCCCCCCCCCCCCCCCCCGGCTACATGCCTGGTGTGGATATAGCCCTAATCAAACTGCCGTTCAATCCAGAACTACTGGATGCAAAGAATGATTCAAAATTACCCCAGAATATGTCCAGATCATAGCTTACTGTGTTGGAACCTTCTTCAAGCCTCCTATAGTAATTTATCTATAATCCTGTTGCTTACTTATTGTATGTATGTTCTGGCATGCAGCTTTATTTACTTGCTCTAAATTTTTCCTGAGAAGTTGTGGGAGGGGCTGCAGACTACATGATCCGCTCTGAGACGAGCACAGAACACAGACTTTAGACTTTGGGACTGCTCAGATTGCAGACTTGCAAACATTTGCCTGCTGTTGTAAGAGACATGTTCTGACTGGATATTTGTAACTGACTGATAAATTGTGTACCTGTGTATGCTGAACACATGAAGGTCATGAGTAAACCAAATATGTTATTATTATTAATTTTTTTACCAAAGTTTACTTTATTTTGACTCTTGAGTGCATAACATAAAACAAGTTGTTTATGGGAGAGTAGATATATTTTTGGGTACTGAAAAACACTTCTGAAGAACTTCTATGTTTTATGCAATTGCATGTTTTCTGTTTCTTAGCAGATCAGCAACAACAGATTATTCAGTCTAACAACTGAAGCCAATTGACTTGCATAATTACATTTGATTGTATACCACTTGAGAAGATTCTACTCAAACAGGTTTTTGGCTCTTCTTTAAAAGGTTATGATCTCTAAAATGTCATGCTTTTCTAAAATACCGTGTCCTAAAAATCTTAAAGAATTTGAGGTAAACAGTACGTTTAGATCCTGAAATGTATCTGTAAGTTCATAACTGATCAAAACAGCCACATTTGTGGTGATTCTTGCTTTATTAAAAATATGTAATCTCAATCTACATATCTACCACAAGAATAAAGGAGACTGGCTTCAAAAAAAGCTTGCCAGGCTGAAATAATCACAGAAAGATAAAATATGTATGCCTTAACATTATTTATATTTTATTGTCTACAGAACAAAAGCATTATAATCATATATTTACAAAATGACTAATACATATTAGAAATTATGGAGTGGACATACAGACTGACTCACAATACAAAAGCTGTGGGAGTGTGCAACATCATAAGAGGGCTGAACAATGCAGTAATTATGGTTGTTTTGTGTTGTCAAGGCAGTTTCAATATGCAGTGACCCTATGAATGAGAGACCTCCGCAACACCCTGTTATTAAAAGTCCTTCTCAACTCTTGCAAACTCAGGGCTAGGGCTTCCTTGATTTAATCAACCCACATGTAATGAGGCTTTCCTCGTTCTCTATTGCTTTCCACATTATTGAGCATTATTGCCCTTCCCAATAATTATCTATGATATGTTCAATATATAATAGTGTTAGTTTAATCGTCTTTGCTTCTAGTGAGCATTCAGACTTAATTTGCAATCTGGCCTATTTGAGTGTTTTTTTTTTCCTTTGGCCAAGCCATGGTATCCAGAGAAATTTCTTCAAGCACTACATTTCAAATAAGTTAATACTTTCCCCATGTCAGCTTTCTCCACTGTCCAGATTTCACACCCATACATAGAAAATATATTTATTTCATTATTTAATTTATATTTTGAATTTCTTTCAATAGGGATTCCATATTCTCCAAATATGGGAAACATTCTGACTGTGGTATTAGATTATGTATCTTTACATTTCAGGATCTTATCTAGTTTCTGCATAGCTGTTGTTACAAATCTTAGGACTTCATCAGACGGGTGGGAGAAAAGCAGGGGAAAGTGGAAGGCATTGTCTCACACCATTTCCTCCTGTCTTTCCCCGTCTTCTGTCTTTCTTCATCTTCTCCCTGCTTTCCCCTGCATTCTGCTACTTGGGATCGGGTAACACCCAACTTGTGATGTCTTTGGTTCTGTTTTCATGAGCTTAGGAAATGGAGCACCACAGAGTCCCATTGGAAGTGCCCTTTTGTTGTTTGATAGCCTCTGTGGGGCTCCTGTGGGGCCCCATTTCCAAAGTGCATGGAAATGGAGCGCAAAGACTATTTGATGTCTTCTAATTAATCAACACAGACACTATAGTCAAGAAATCAGAAGAAGTTGGCTTCAAACTGGATTATATAGTGAGTATAGACATGCCTTGAGTCTATTCTATAGCTTCCCATGTAGCTCTAGATCAGCCATATAGTATAAATCCTGTTGCTGCAACGTTCTTAACATAATCATTACCTTCCCTTCCCACTTTCACCACAACATAAGCAAATAATCATATAAAACTTAGCTCTGTGTAAACCCTGAAGTGCATTGTTTAAAGTGCCCGGTCTCTCCAATGTAAAGGAGCAAGAGTTTGTTCTATAAACTCTAGAGTGTAGGCTGAACAAACATCCATATAACTGAAGAGTAAACAAGCGGCACTAAAATTAGGTCTTAAACCATATAGTCTTTACAATGTGAACATTAATTGGAACCAGGGGAATTATTCAATTATAATTGAAATTGAATGGAGGTAACAAATTAAATAAAAATGATTGTACTTTGCCTTGCATCTGCACTGAAGATGTTTTGAATTAAATGGCTGTACTATGCAGTTAATCAGAGTCTCCCTAATCATGTTGGAATAATGAATTTCAGTGTTTCTTCTAAAGTGGTTTATCTTGAATTGATGGACATTATCGACTAGTTTTAATGATCTGTAGAATTGTTTTTTATTGGTCAGTTACAAGCAATATCTGGAGGTTCACATATCTTTCCTGTTTCATTAAGATGTTAATAGGTTTTTCTTCTTTATAGTGTTTCTGGCGTATTCCTCTAGAGCTCTTCTAAAGGAGTTTCTATGTATTTAATGCCTTAGAAGTAGCATTTTCTTAGTGTTTAGGAATAGTGTTCCCAGATACCCCCGTTATAAACAGGAAATTCCATATTTGGGGTGCAACAAATCTCTTCCACAGCTGGATCACACCGGGAACTCTAAATCCTATATTTAACTTAAATCACGGTGTGTAAGAAAAGCGGGCACCAACCACACTAAACAGACATTATACCTCACAACTTCTGAGGATACCTGCCATAGATGTGGGTGAAATGTACGGAGAGAATGCTTATGGAACATGGCCATACAGCCTGGAAAACACACAACCCTGTGATTCCAGCCATGAAAGCCTTCGACAACACATTAAACAGACATTGTTGTGTAGCAGCATTGGGCACACAACAGTGGGCTTACATTACATACCGTGTGTGTGTGTGTGTGTGTGTGTGTGAGAGAGAGAGAGAGAGAGAGCGAGAGAGCGAGAGCGGGAATGCACAATTGCCGCATGATCGTCTACTCTTTCTGCTGCCATCTTGCCACTGTTAGATTTTTATGGAGTGCGGGGTTCCCATAAGATTAAAGGTCTCACAGAAGCCCAGAAGCTCTTGTGAAATACAATCCTTTTGCTAGACATGAGGCATGCTTTGAGGCAAGTTTTGCAACACTTGAGGTGCACACAAGTCACTACCGTAGCCAATGTTCAAATGGCTGGCAATGAGCAAAGGTGCTGTAACTTATTGGCTCAGTAGGTCTTCCTATGTGGGCAGCCTTAAAGACTGGCCAAGTAAATATATACACATAAGACAAGGCTCAACTAAAACATGTGTGTATGTGTATGTCTGTGTGTGTGTGTGTGGGGGGGGGGTATTTAAGATTAATCAAGATATCACTTCTTCTACCAATCAATTTCATTAGGCAGGTTTATATTTAGACAGACTTATATTTATTTATGGATGGTGGATTAAGGATTGTAAGCATATGTCAATTAAGAGAAATCAAGGCACCACTAATTTCATTTAAAAGATTTATATTTTGGCAAATATACATTTATTTAGGGGCTGAATCACTGACTGTAAGTAGAGGCAATGTTCAAATTATAGGACTGATGAAAATAATGTATTTTCATATATCTAAGGGAAATAAAAACACCACTTTAAGACAAACTCTTATTAGGCAGTTACTTTTCAGAAGATGAAGTACAGATAAGTAGCTTAATTCTAAATGGTAGGAATCCACTTAGAAGCAAACCCCTACTGAGAACAATTTAAAATCATCAAGTACTCATGGAGGCTTCTTTGAAATGCACACTAGATTGAATATATGCCCGTAAAAGCAGACAACTCCATTTTAAGTAGTATTACCCAGAGAAATACAATCTTGTGCCAATGCATCTTAAGGACTAAGTAGTTTTATTAAACAGATCTATATTTTGCCAGATATATTTATTTTTACTTGGGGTTGGTTTGATGATTGTAGATCTATTTCAGTCTGGTTTCAGGCCTGGTGATGGGACAGAAATAGCTTTGGTCGCCTTGGTGGATGACCTACGCAAATAATTGGACAAGGGGAGTATGATCCTACTGGTTCTGCTGGGCCTGTCAGTGGCTTCCAATACTATCAACCATGGTATCCTTCTGAGACAACTTTTTGGGATGATGCTTGGAGGTACGGTTCTTCAATTCCTGGAGGGATGCTCTCAGAAGGTGGGGTTGCAGGGCTTCTGTTTGACTTCTTAGCCACTGGCCTGTGGGGTCCCTCAGGGTTCAGATCCACCATGGTGGTACATGCCTTGGTTAAATCCCTGTTGGGCTACTGTAATTCACTCTAGGTGGGACTACCTTTGAAAAGTGCTCAGAAAGTCCAGTTGGTCCAAAGAACAACAGCCAGACTGTGCTGACTGGGGCTAACTACAGGGAAAGTATAACTTCTCTGATGCAACAGCTCCACTGGCTGCCACCCCATTTCTAGGCACAATTCAATGTGATAGTTTTGACCTATAAAGCCCTATATGGCTTGGGCTCAGGTTATCTGAAGGACAGCCTGTTAGAAATTTATCTCTCTGTCCTACCATCTGCTCAAGCAACTTTGGAGGGAATAAGGGAGAGGGCCTTTTCAGTGGCTGCTCCCAGACTTTGGACCCCACCCCCTGAGAGCCAAGAATGACCCCATCCCTGCTTACCTTTTGCAAGCAGGTAAAGACATTTCTTTGCCATCAGGCATTTGGGTGAGGATGAGTAGGACACTGCTGGGGAAGTTGTGGGTGGGATTTTGGGTGGATATTTAGCTTTTAAATGTAATTTTAATTTATTTTAACTTTTGCATCCATGACACAGATATTTAATTGCTTTTTCAGTTCTTGTAGTCATATGTATTTGCCTTGTTTTTACATTCTATTATTTTGTCTCATGTTATTTTTGGATGCCTTGAGTTCCTATGGAGAGAAAGGCAGGACAAAAATGGAGCAATTAATTAATTAATTAATTATGTGCATGGTTCAATAAGGAGCAGGAAATAATACAGAATATTTTTATTTGATATTACTGTATATTTGTCAACAACCACATTCTAAATATCGACTCCATGCTGTGCTGCTGTATGTCATCAATTTCAACAGTCAACTATTACTATTTTGAAAACCTGGCAATCATGAAAGTCTTGCGAAACCATATTTTTGTCATTTAAGGCCCTGAAAATGATATCCTAATACAATATTATAACCCAAAATAAATATTCTGTTCCATTTATTCCAGAACCACTTTCAGGTAAATACTGGAATAGTGGCTTTGCTTTTCAGTATCCATAATCATATCATTGAGTGACTCTGTTATTGTCTGCAGGCCAACAATTGCTGCTTTGTGGATTAGGGCACTCTAACACCTTGTTTATTAAGGCTGCTACATCATTAAATCTATTAGAAAGTTGGCATGATTGCATCTCAGTCTTTTGAAAATTGCGTATTTTCAAAATGTCACTGTGACAACAGGAACTAAGGTACAGTACTTCTAGACGGAAAGCTCCTAACACTACCGATGATCAAGAGATATTGTGTATCTATAATCTTTCCCCTTTTATTTTTTATAGCCATGAAAATCATGGACAAATTACAAATGAAAGACAACATCATATTGACCTTTGTAAAATTCTTGGTTTGAGGCAGGCCAGGATTTAGATGTGGGATTTTATTAGGGTGAAAATGGCATCTTCTATTTGTAATTTTCCCAGTTCTTTCCTCCATATCTTTTATTACAAAAATAAAATTCACCAATGAAGGAAAGATGGAATTGATGCACAATAACTTTTGATTTATAGCAATAAGATGAAACTGCCAAAATGGATAGCAAATGTTGCCAAATTGAACTGGCTGTTCTCTATAATACTCTTCTTCTGGCTGGTTTATACAGTTTCCCATCAGCTGTAAGTCTCTGTATAGGAATTCCTAAGCACTGTCAGACTACTCCATCAAGTTTAGAACTGTGACTATATCCTTCCCAGTTCTAACCACACACAAATGTGGTTAGTTTGCATTCCTATTTATTAGCTCAGGCAATGGAATGGAGCTCGCTTTTTAAACATTGGCTGCTGGTGTTACTGAAGGGATAGGAAGGTGGTGGCCACCCTTTTGTCCAGAGTTCACAATATTAATTAAGTCAGGGAATTTGGATTGAGTTGAAAACTTCATAAGCTCCCTCTTCCTGTTCTTTTGCTTCAAACATCATGTGGTTGTAGCAACTGTGGTAAGGAGAAACTGCCCGATGGCTCTGGAAGGTCTGTTTTCAATGCTGTAATCTTGTAGTTATAAGAGCTAGCGTGGTGTACTTGTTTGATATTCAGTGAGGACACTGGGGAAGCAAGGGTTCAAATCTTCGCCCAGTTATGGAAACCTAATAGATTTTTCAAAACGGTGGGTCCCAACCTCAAATGAGGCCCCCTTAGCTCAATGTTGGGAGGTGTCAGCTGGCCCTGATTGTTTCCTATGTGGAATTCCCCTGTTTTTGAGTGTTGTTCTTTATTTACAGTCCTGATTTTAGAGGTTTTAAAATATTGATAGCCAGTTTTTGTTCAGGAGGAAACTATGAAAATGAACAAAATCTGGCTAGAAGTATTTTTTTTAAACTCTAAAATCGGGACAGTAAATAACGAAAACTCAAAAACTGGGAAATTCCAGACAAGAAATCAGGGCCAGCTAATCCTGACAAAGGATTCCCCCTGGCAGAAAGGAGCCAGGCCTTGAAGCTGAAAGGCCATTCAATGCTAATCAAGGTGATTAATTGCAACATTCACACTTGCCTCAAACACAGAATAGTCCTTTCTCCCACCCTGGACCTTCCACAGATATATAAACCCCATTTGCCTAGTTTCCAACAGACCTCACAACCTCTGAGGTTGCCTGCCATAGATGTGGGTGAATGCGTCAGGACTGAATGCTCCTGGCACATGGCCATATAGTCTGGAAAATTCACAGCAACCCAGAAATAAACTTCTGCCGATTATGGAAATGATTGTCCTTTGTGGCTGACAAGAACTGACTTAAAGAGGGAGCAATAATTCAGAACCTGTGAAGAACCTTTGTACAATGATGGTTATTTTAGGGCAGTGGTTCTCAACCTGTGGGTCCCCAGATGTTTTGGCCTTCACATTCCAGAAATCTTAACAGCTGATAAACTGGCTGGGATTTCTGGAAGTTGTAGGCCAAAACACCTGGGGACCCACAGGTTGAGAACCACTGTTTTAGGGCCTTGTTGAGATCTCGTGCCAGACACTGGCATGAAAAGTCATATGGGGGAAAAAAAGTTTCCACCCCTCTCAAAAAAATTTTCTGGCTATGTGCCTGGTCCGTCCCCCCAACAGTCTGAGGAACTGTGAACTTAACATTTGAGGACCACTGGCTTTACTTACTAACTTAGGTGATCCCTCGTAGCTTGAGGATGATGGTCCTCCAAGTGTAGCGTCTTGGCTATGGATGCGTAGATGGTTGTGGCTATTCTTGACCCGTATGTTCTTCTGCAGTGAAGACATCGATTTCCAGACGGAAGATGGTCAGGGTTGGCTTGACGTGCCTTCCTCTTGGCACGTTTCTCCCTTAAGCCCTCCATTCGTACCTCTTTGACTTCTGCAGCACTGCTGGTCACAGCTGACCTCCAGTTTGAGTGCTCAGGGCCAGGGCTTCCCAGTTCTCGGTGTCTATGCCACCAGGCATGTAGCGGGGGGGGGGGGGGGGCTGAGGGCTTCAGCTCCCCCCCCCAAATTCTCAGGGTGGTTTGTAAGAAGGCCTTACATTTATTATTTTAAATGTTGTGTTTATTCATATCATGATCTGATCACCATGCTCAATATATCCCATATGCATGGGGGTATTGGGATAATGATACAAAAGGTTTGCCAGGGTAGATCTTCCCCCACCAAGACTCAGCCCCCCCCAACCAAAATCCCAGCCCCCCCGAATCAAAATCCTGGCTACGGGCCTGTATGCCACAGTTTTTAAGGTTGGCTTTGAGGCCATCTTTAAATCCAGACATCAGGGACATCTAATCAGGAAGGAGCCCCGGTGGCAAAGTGCGTTAAAGCACTGAGCTGCAGACCAAAAGGTCCCAGGTTCAAGCCCCGGGAGCGGCGTGAGCGGCCGCTGTTAGCTCCAGCTCCTGCCAACCTAGCAGTTCGAAAACATGCCAATGTGAGTAGATCAATAGGTCTAGGCGGGAAGGTAATGCGCTCCATGCAGTCATGCCGGCCACATGACCTTGGAGGTGTCTACGGACAACGCCGGCTCTTCGGCTTAGAAATGGAGATGAGCACCACACCCCAGAGTCAGACATGACTGGACTTAACGTCAGGGGAAACCTTTACCTTTAATCAGGAAGGAGCCAGGCCTTGAAGCTGAAAGGCCATTCAGTGCTAAACCAGGGTGTCAATTGCAACATTCGCTTTCCTCAAACAGACAAGAGTTCTTTCTCCCACCCTGGACATTGCACAGATACATCAACTGGCCTAGAGATAAGAAAGTTTCAAACCAAACCCAGGAATAACCAAAATCCACAAACCCCCAAGGTGGAAGGCTGCCTGTGTGCTGCCTAGGAAGGGAGCCAGCCCGTAAGAATGAATGGAGGCGCCCGGGAGGCTCCAGCTCCTCCTCCTCCAACTGTTGAGGCCAAAGACTTGGAAAGGAGGCTGCCTTGTTACACAACAACCCCTTCCTTGAGGCGCCCTCCCTCTCCTCGGGCACCAAACCCCTCGTTGTGTTGTTGTTTTGAACCTTTTTTTAACGAGAGAGGGAGAGAGAAGCGGCTCTCCGAGCCCCGAGTCCCCTCCCTCTTTCTCTCTGGGCGAAGGATTACTGCTGCTCTAATCTGGCGGCGGCGAGGGAGGGATTTACCTGCTGCTCTGCTTCGGCTTCTCGATCTCCATTCCTCGGAGAGAAAGGCGAGACTCTTCCCCGCTCATCGGAGCCTTGGAAGGGGAAACTTTCCACTCTCTGGGCGAATATTATTATTGCCGCTCTCTCTTCTCAAAGCCGCGCCGCCGGAGGAACATTCCCCCTCGGAGAGACCACAGGTATCCTCTTCCTTTACAGCCACGTCTTGGCCATTCAAAGGTTTCTAATTTTTTCCTGCGTGGAGAAGGGTTTTGGGTTCTTTGACACGTGTGCTTGTGGAGGTTGTGTGTGTGAATGGTGGGCGTGAGGTTCTCCCTCACGAAACTGGATACTTCTCTGTCTTGATCCCTCTCTTAAAAAGTTTTTGTGAGCCTTTTCAAGGAAGGGAGAAAGGCAAACAGGTCTTTCTTCCCAAGCAACGAATGACGTGATGCTGTTTGGATTAATTCAGAGGATCTACAGCGGGGAATTAACCCAGTTTGACACCGCTTCAAGTGCCATGGCTCGGTGCTTGTAGAATACAGGAAAGTCATCATTTTGCAGGCCTTCTCTGCTGCCACAGCAAACTACAACGCCCATAACAAAGCAACAGTAATGGTGCATTTAGACCAGGCCTGGGCAAACTTGGGCCCTCCAAGTGTTTTGGACTTCAACTCCCACAATTCCTAACAGCCGGTAGGCTGTTAGGAATTGTGGGAGTTGGAGTCCAAAACACTTGGAGGGCTCCAGTTTGCCCAGGCCTTTAAAACCCACTTTAACTCAATGCTATGGCATGCTGGGGGTTGCAATTTGATGAGGCACTTCCTCAAAAGGAGCCAAGCATTGATTCTGTACCAAAGTGCATTAATTTGAGTGAAAATGTATCCCTAATTTTTTTTTAATTTTCCCTGCAACAGAGAAGTAGGCTGTGCCAGTTGTTTGCCAAGTTTTTCATCCCTGCCTCTTGGGGGGAAAAAAGCTCTGGAGACTTGCAAAGCCTTACAGCTCCTCCTCCTCCTCTGTCTAAAAAGCCCCCCTCAGTTTCCACGTGGCTGGAAGTCTTTTCTCAAACAGCATGGCATGTGTGGCTGAGCTGGAGAAAGGCTGGAATCCTGCATCCCTGAATTGCAGGGTTGGAAGAGAATCAGAGACCACAAAGGCCACCCAGCCCAACCTCTTGCCATGAAGCCTGAAACATTCAGAGCTAGGGCTCTAGTACTGGAAACTTAAGAGTTAGGTTTCTAAATTGTCTAGTTTTTAAAGATTGTGCATGCTCTTTCAATTTAGAAAGATTAAATTATATAGTTTGTTATGACTGTGAGCTCTCTTTCTTTCCCTTCTCTCGTTTAATTGCACTATGTGACACATTTTTAGTTCATGGGTTGTAAATGTCATTTCCTAATTGGTTCGATCATAAAAACATGGAAGAAGTTTATTAAACTTCCAAAACTTTGTTTTTGCGGGACATCCTTCCGCACATTTTGCTTTAGTTTTTCAACGAACATCTCAACCAATTCAACATTGTTTGTGGCAGCCACAAAAAATGAAGTTTCTGAAGTATAGCAACTACTTTAAAGTAATTAAACAGTTAAACAGGAAATAACACTTTCAAACCAGGAACAAAAAAAATCAAATTTTGTTGCATAGTGTTATTAATAGACAACAAAACTGGGAATCATCAAAACTTTTTTAAAAATGCATCTTGGTTTTATTTATTGGAACATGGTGTTCTAAATCCAAAAGAATGACCTCAGATTTTGCTTCATCTCTTACAGTCCCCCCTCAACTTTGCTCTTAGGTTTTTTCTTTTGTAATATGTCATTGAATAAGATTTATTTATGGAGTTTATTTATCGTATCAGAAGCGAACCGAGGGTACAGTTGTAATGTATTTAAGAATACAAACACTGTTAAAAACTTGGCACTATACTAAATGTCCTTTGACCAGTGGTTGGCCACTTGGAGTGCCTCTGGTGTTGCTATAAGAAGGTCCTCCATTGTGCATGTGGCAGGGCTCAGACTACATTGTAATAGGTGGTCTGTGGTTTGCTCTTTTCCACACTCGCATGTTGTGGACTCCACTTTGTGGCCCCATTTCTTAAGGTTGGCTCTGCATCTTGTGGTCCCATACCACAGTCTGTTCAGTGCCTTCCAAGTTGCCCAGTCTTCTATGTGCCTAGGGGGTACTCTCTCATTTAGTATCAGCCATGGCTTGAGGTTCTGGGTTTTAGCCTGCCACTTTTTGACTTTAACTTGCTGAGGTGTTCCTGTAGATCTTAGAAAACTATTTCTTGATTTAAGGCGTTGGTGTGCTGGCTGATATCTGAACTGGGTACGGGCTAGAGATGTCACTGCCTTGGTCTTTTCATTATTGGCTGTTACTTCCCAGCGGATTTCAGGTGGTGCAATACTGGCTAAACAGTATAATTTTTCCAGTGGTGTGGGCTGTAGGCAACCTTCCGATAATGCGGCATGTCTCATCAAGAGCCACATCCACAGTTTTAACGCGGTGAAATATTTACCCAGCAGCAGAGTAGCAAAACGAAAGGGCAGATGTCTTCACTGTATTTGTGGAGTGAAAAGGACACAGTATGAAAGGGTTTAGAGTCTTCTAAAAGATTTTGGATGCATTTACACTAGACTTAATTACAGTTTGATAACATTTATCTGACATGGGTCCATGCTATGGAAACCTGGGATCTATAGTTTCACAAGGTCTTTAGCCTTCTTTGCCCAAGAGTCCTAGTTCCTCGCCAAACTAAAAATCCCAAAATTCGACAGCATGGAGCTATGGCAGTTAAAAGAGTGTCAAACTCCATTCATTCTACAGCATAGACATACCATTATACACTTTAATACAGTGATATGAAACACAAAAATGCACTAAAAACCACTAATAGAAATTACACAGGAACATCAGTGACTGCCCAGAATCAAAACAGAGTAACAACAGAATTAATAAAAACACTGCATTTATGAATGGACTGTGCTTTTTCAACATTTTTATTGTGTTTATCCATTTTCAGAAACCCAAAATGCTTCAAAAACAGCTACAATATTGAACAGTAATTTTTAATCACAGGCTTATGTTACCAGCTTGCCTGGGCTTGTAGTGCCATGCGCCTCATAATTTCCAAAGGCAAAAGGAAAGAGATTTGGATGTTTGTGAGAACTTGAGCAATAGATGAGTCAAAGCAACATCTTCCTGGTGTGGTTTCTCCCTCCCTCTTCCTCCTTCCTATCTGTCCGGCCCAAACAAAACCGGTCTCCCTGCCAAGGTAGCAAACTTAATCCGTTCTGGGTTGGTGATAGAAGATGATGCTGTGGGCGGGGAAGTGACTTGCTTAGCTACGGAAGCAACAGCGCTGTGTTAAGGCTAACTTGGTTTGTTTACTTCACTGCTGATAATTACTGTTCGGGTGTCAGTTCGATTGAATCGACCCTCCCATTGCCCTAAGAAAAGGGTTAGGCTTTACCACTCTTCCCCTAGGAGGTTAGGTGGCCTGCACTAATAGAAATTGGCCAGCTGACAAAATTATATAGGTCACTGGGAAATAATTCCAGCTTAATCGCCTTTATCTTTTTTTTGCTAAAGGGGAAAAAGAATTCTCTTTACCGCACAGCTGCCTTATTTCATTAGAGCAAGATTGCTTTTGGAAATTATGCTCACTGTGCTTCAGATTTTGTTTCATTTTATTGTATCTGTATTGTTGTTGTATTTAAGACATTCCCTATTTATGGTAACCCTAAAACGAATGTCTCACTGGGCTTACTTGGCAAATTATGTTTAGTGTGAGTTTGCCTTCCTTTGAGGCTGAGAACATGTAACTTGCCCAAGGTCATCCAACAGGCTTTCATAGACCAGGAGTAATTTGAATCCAGAGCTGTAGCCCAACACTCAGAACACTACACTAGATATAAAATACACTGGATCAAATTTGCATTTCTGAAGCAGAGAATTTGTAAATGAGGGACTGTTCCTTTACACAATTTTTTTTGCTTGTTTCTAAGTTAATTATGATCTTCATTATGACTTATATTGCCTGTATACTTCAGACTCTTCTAGTTAGTGATTAAAGATGCATGTAGATGACTTGTCTGAACTGAGCAGAGTGCATGGATCAAACACCACCTTGGTATAGATAACATTTTTATAATCTCTTAGGTTTTATCAGATGCATGGAATGTTATACTGAGGTGGCAAATATATAGGTATGGGATTTTTTTTTCTTTTCGCGTCAGGAGAAACTGCAAGTTGCTTCTGGTGTGAGAGAATTGGCTGTCTATAAGGACGTTGACCAGGGGATGCCCAGATGTTTTGATGTTTTATCATCCTGTGGGAGACTTTTCTCATGTCCCTGCATGGGGAGCTGGAGCTGACAGATAGGAGCTCACCACCACTTCTCGGATTTGAACTGTCGACTTTTTGGTCAGCAGTCCTGCCGGCACAAGGGCACATTGAGCCACTGAGGGGCTCCAGGTATGGGATGAGGAGTATAAACAGTAGAACTAATTGGCTGTGTAAGAATTATATTGTAACAAATCAATGTGTAAAACTTAAAAGTGATCTTAGAAAAATTTTGAGCACCATACAGTTTTAGCATGAAACTTCTATACTTAGAATTTCACCTTGTGGTTCTGGCAGCAGATCTTCTAAGTCTTGATTTTAACCACCAAGTGCATGAATTTTTGTTGTTTTCGTACCAAACCTTCATATGGAAGGTTGATGCATTTAGATCTTATCTACATCACAACATTTCAAAACCAGTAGTTTTAGAGCCAGACATTTAGTATGTTAGTATGCTAGTGATAATTTAATTGCTCAGTCAGTATTTGGTACATAAAATGTGACTCTAAGTCTTCAAAACAAATCTTGAGATAAAAATAGACCTGTTGAATTGGGAATAACATTGTGAAATGTGGATAAATGTAGCTACTAGGATCTTATCATTATTGGAAGTTCCAAAGTACTCCAAATTGTTCACAAAGGTGGCTGAGATAGATGATTCAATGTACACAGGCTTTGTTTCATGCACCAATTTATTAAAAATACTGTACAAAAATTACTTTCAGGTCATTTATGAAACAAATGATTTTCATGTTTAGATTTGGATCTCATTTCCAAGATATTTCACTGGGTACAGATATGCACATATAGATATTCCAAAATCTATACAAAATCCAAAACACTTCTAGTTCCAAGCCTTTTGGAGAAGGGATATTTAACTTGTACAAGATTTTTTAGGTGTAAGCTTCACTGATGGCCTGGGGCTAACTCATAAGTAAATAGCTTCTATTAATAATTTATTTCTTTGGTGTGTCATAGAGATTGTAGATAATGCAAACAGTAATTAAAACTTATTTTCCATTATTATAAAACTTAATACATTGGAGTGGAGAAAATGATCTCAGCCACATGAGTTTCTAAAACCACAAGGTTCTGTCTTTAATCCTCTGATTAAAATAGGCTTCGTCGTCATCTCACTCGTTCAGTCGTTTTCGACTCTTCGTGACCTCATGGACCAGTCCACGCCAGAGCTCCCTGTTGGCCGTTGCCGCCCCCAGTTCCTTCAAGGACGAGCCAGTCACTTCAAGGATACCGTCCATCCATCTTGCCCTTGGTCGGCCTCTCTTCCTTTTTCCTTTCATTTTCCCCAGCATCATGATCTTCTCCAAGCTTTCCTGTCTTCTCATGATGTGGCCAAAATACTTCAACTTAGTATAGGCTTATTTAAGTGTTTTCTTTGATGTAACTGGGAAAGAACAGCAAAATACATATAAAGGCAGTCTCAGAGTTACAAATGACTCATAGTTGAGAACAGGGGTGAGACAACAGAAAGTGAGAGAAATCTACCCCTGGGAGGGGAGATTCAGTCCTGAAATATTCTGATGGGAGAAAGGTGTCTCCACTGAAGCTTTATTGGTGAATCCTTGTTTCCACAACAAGCCAAATTTTTCAAAATCCAATGATCACAAGGACAGAAAGTGAAGTGAAATATTCTGAACAGGGCCACAGACAGTAAAACAAACACCACCTTTCCTGTGCTGTTAAAAGTGTGTGTGTATATATAT
The DNA here is from genome assembly GCF_035594765.1 of Anolis carolinensis. Classification (NCBI taxonomy): domain Eukaryota; kingdom Metazoa; phylum Chordata; class Lepidosauria; order Squamata; family Anolidae; genus Anolis; species Anolis carolinensis. The sequence goes on from NC_085845.1 coordinate 49,124,905, forward strand.
GTGTGTGTGTGTGTATAGCTCCAGCCATATACATATATATGGCTGTAAGTTTAACTCCAGCTAGCTCTCTTGCGCTCTCTTTCTCTCTGTATATTTATTTATTTATTATTTATAAATACATATGGCTGGAGTTACACTTTAAAAAGTACCTGTACCAACTTACATACTAATTCAACCCAAGAACAAACCTATAGAACCTATATTGTAACTTAGGGACTGCCTGTACGTCGCTGCCTAGTGTGTGCAGTTTGTAATCTAAGGCAGTTCATCATGCAAAGTCATCAGGTAAAACTTCATTTTTGCTGCTTCTATTGGACCTCAAAGTGTGAGTTGTGAAGTCCCCAAAAGACTGAAGTTCTTAACTGATGAACTTGATAAGTCACACAGAGTCTAGGGATGACTGACTACAGCAAGTATTGTGATGGCTGTAGTCATTTGCCAAGTTGGCTTCCACTTTTGTGAATGTGAAAGTTACGACCTTGCCACACAGGCAAAATTGTCAGTTCTATGACAGTTTCACCTCAGTTCAGAGAGGAGCCGTCCGGATCTCATTGGATGACGTATATCTACTTGCGGTGGGGCTCCGTCCCTGAACTGTGAAACTGTCTTAAGAGGGAGCAGCTTATCATTGAGAATAATGGGGGGAAGCTGGGCGGTGACGCTTCCCCTTGTGGGATGAGTAAGGGGTGATGTGTCAGAGTATTGTAGTGTAGCAGTAGTAGTATGAAAAGCAATGGAGTGCAGAATGAAGCGACACTTCGAGACGTCAGTAAAAGCAATATACAAAGCTTTACTGAATGAAGCAGTAAACAGACTCTTGCAGACGACAAACAAACACAGGTCTGATCTGTTCTCCAACAGATCTCAAACTCAACTGGAACTCAAGACAGACTGAACTGATGCAATAGATATTCACATACTCTTGTATCTGGATCCTCCCTAGTTCCAGCCACACACCAAGGTCATCATAGCTCATTAGTGATTAACTCTGTACACACTATTACACACTCTGGATGATGCAATCTGACTGCAATACAAGCATGGCACAAATTACATTTAAACACTCTCATTACACAAATCCCACATTCACACTATGCGGGGCGATGGGTCCCCTATTCCACATGCCAGATTCGCCACGATCCATGGTGAATCCCCCTGTTATTGCCTGGATCAGTGACCTCAATCTGATGAGGTCCCTACAAAACAATTTGTTAATAGCCCTGCTCCGTCTGAGAAACTCAAGGTCTGTCTTTTTTGATTGAATCAAGCCATGTATAATTTGGTCATCATCTTTTCCTTTCTTTTAATATTGACCATTGTCCCTATTTTGTCATTTTCATTATTTGTTGCCTTGTTTATGGTTCAGTCGAATTTCCATGTATGTTTCAACATGTATTTGTCAAAAATGCCTATGAATTTCTGTTAATCTTTTTCTTTGTATTTGTGATATGAATTCCATAACTGGAGAAATTTGCACCTGTTGAACTTAGGAGAGTATTCAACACATATCATGTAACATCGTGTTCACTTTGTGAAACTTGAGCAATAGCTTCACATAGTGGCTTTACCTAAATTAGATCTGGTGAAGTAAGCCTTTATTGATATAGTAAAGTAAAGGTTTCCACTTGATATTAAATCTAGTTGCATCCGGCTCTGGGGTTTGGTGCTCATCTCCATTTCTAAGCTGAACAGCTGGCATCGTCCATAGAGCACTGTTAACTTCCCGTCGGAGCAGTACCTATTGATCTACTCACGCTTGCATGTTTTCAGACTGCTAGGTTGGCAGGAGCTGGGGCTGACAGTGGGAGCTCACCTCGTCCCATGGATTCGAACTACCAACCTTCAGGTCAGAAAGTTCACTAGTGCAGCGGTTTAATCTGCTGCGCCATCATGGCCCCATTTATTGTTATAGCAGAATCTAAATGTGAATGTATAGAGAACTTTGGTACCACTTTATGAACAGTGTGCCTAATAAACATCTTCCTCTAAGCAAAGAATTTCGAATTCCGAAACCTCAAAATTATATCTGTGGGATGTGAATTATATGTTCCACAGCTTTGAATGCACAGGCATCAATAAAGCTTATTCATAATAGCACCTCACTCCCTATTTTGTAAAGCATGTATGACTGAACAGCTGAACAGCTGTGGTTAATACTTATTTGCCAACAAACCAGAACCATACTTGGATTCAAGGACAATGTCAATGACATCTCTTTTTAAAACTCTGTGCAGAACATTAGGCTATTAAAATTGCTATAACAAATCTCTGCTGTTCTGATGTTTAATGTATAAATAACCCAGTACATCATTAATTGCAGATTTATTTTAATCAGGAAATGTTATGGGTCAAAACAAGTCACAGGCTGTTTTGGAGATGTCCTCCATTGCGGCAAACATCAAAAGTGAGATACTGCTTTTATCCTACTCATCACAGGATTGGTGTATTGTTGATTGTATTAGTCTTATAGTAAAGGTAAAGGTTTCCCCTGATGTTAAGTCCAGTCATGACCGACTCTGGGGATTGGTGCTCATCTCCAATTCTAAGCCGAAGAGCCGGCGTTGTCCATAGACATCTCCAAGGTCATGTGGCTGGCATGACTGCATGGAGCACTGTTACCTTCCCGCCGGAGCAGTACCTATTAATCTACTCACATTTGCATGTTTTCGAACTGCTAGGTTGGCAGGAGCTGAGGCTAACAGCGGGCACTCATTCCGCTCCCGGGATTTGAACCTGGGACCTTTTGGTCCGCAAGTTCAGCAGCTCAGCGCTTTAACGCACTGTGCCACCAGGGCCCCTCCATTAGTCTTATAGACTGTGTTAAATATACCATTCAATAAATATTCTAAAGCAGTGGTTCTCAACCTTCCTAATACCACGACTCTTTAATACAGTTCCTTATGTTGTAGTGACCCTCCCATAAAATTATTTTCGCTGCTACTTCATTATTGTAATTTTGCTACTGTTATGAATCCTGATGTAAACATCTGATATGCAGGATGTATTTTCATTGTTCTCTTTCTCCCTGGGATTTGGCCATGGAGGTGCCACTCCATCCCTCTTTAAGCCCTGCCCTCCCCCCAGGCCCCCTCCCTCACCTTCTCATCTTCTCCATCCTCTTCCCTCTTGGCTTCAAAGCAAACCTCACCTCCGTGTCTTCGAGGAGGGAGCCGGGCTGAGTGATGTTACCACCTCTCTCAGGAAAAGAAGAAATGAAGGGAAATGAAGGGGGTGGTTCCTAAGACCATTGGAAATATGTGTTTTCCAATAGTCTAAGCGACCCTTGTGAAAGGGTCATTCGACCCTCAGGTCTGCATTAGACACAAAGAGAGCTGTATATGCCATAGTGTTTATATCAATTGTCAAACTTTTTTTGGCTGAGGCATAACTATAGTACCTTGAGCTTTGCTCACTTTTTGCAGTACATATGAATTCCATTTCAAGTTGCTTCTGGTGTGAGAGAATTGGCTGTCTGCAAGGACGTTGCCCAGGGTACGCCCGGATGTTTTGATGTTTTTACCATCCTTGTGGGAGGCTTCTCTCATGTCCCCACATGGAGCTGGAGCTGATAGAGGGAGCTCATCCAAGCTCTCCCCGGGTGGGATTCGAACCTGGCAGCCTTCAGGTCAGCAACCCAACCTTCAAGTCACAAGGCTTTTTCAAGTTGAGAAAATCTGAGTACATCTAATTGAACATTCTGTTTCACTAAAATGGTTGTACGTCTGTGGTACCACATTTTATCTTGACTACACAGACCTTTGACAAACAAGAGATCTTGTAAAACAGAAATAAGTTTAGGAATGTTTTCATTTTGTTAGTTAATTCCTCTGCACCCCATAATTTGTCAGTGCTTGTATCCCTAGAAGAATAACTACAAGTTCCTATCCCATATTTAGCTCATCTAATGACTGCAATACAGGAGGCCAGGCAACTATGGCTATGGAGTGATACTGACGTAGGAATGGTATTGAAATTTTTCCCAAGAAAGAAGATAATATTCAAACATTTTCCATCCCACATGTCTGACTAACATTTTGGGCTAGCCATAGAACCATTCTACATTCCTTCCACATCAAAACACTCTCACTTAACTGTATGGTCTGTGATCATAGTACCTGGAGATGTAGTGACTTGTGGATCACAGGTTTATTGCAGGGGAACATCACGTCATTGCCCCATCTGAATCGACTTTGTTAAGTCATCTTCATAATGCTAAATGTAAGGAAGGGGAAGGAAATGCTGGTAAAAAAACGATGACAATGATATGTAAGTATTATTATTCACTTACATTCAACCTTTCATCAGAATTGGAGCTTAAGTGACACATATCTGTGGTGGTGGGGATCTATAGCAGGCATGGGCAAACTTCAGCCCTCCAGGTGTTTGGACTTCAACTCCCACAATTCCTAGCAGCTGATAGGCTGCTAGGAGTTGTGGGTTTTGAAGTCCAAATCACCTGGAGGGCTGAAGTTTGCCCATGCCTGATCTATAGTGTGTTGTGAATCACTGGATTCAAGCTGGGGCTACTGTGTCATGACATTGTTTTCCTGTGCCAGCAGTTCAGAGTACATCTCACCTGTTACGGTTGAATGGAAATCATAATGGAAAGGGGAAGAGAAACTTGTAAAGGAGGAAGCTGTCCATGCTAAAATGATCAGAACATCCTGTATAGATGTGTCCTCTCAAAAGTGATGCTTTGCAGATAGGAAAAAATAGACACTGAATGATAATACGTTAGTTCTTTGTTTTACATTTGCTGGGTTTATCACTGCATAAAAGAAACCGTGTTAGGGAACACACCTGAACAAATTGAGAGATGGATGTTGTTTGGAGAGCAATGTGGTACAGTGGTTTGAGTGTTGGACTAGGACTCAGAGACTAAGTTTTGATTCTCACTGGTTGTGAAAACCTACTAGATGACTTTGAGCAAGTCAGAAATCTCAGTTTTAGGAAGGCAAGGGAAGACTCTGCTTGAACAAATTCTAAACAAGAAAACCCTGTGACAGCTTTGACCTAGGTCAGAAATGACTTGATGACACACAACAATAAGGTATATTTGGATTGCTGGGAGGAAAATATGGTGCTTCATGTACAAACACCCATTAGTCATCACAATACCTGTTTTACTTTTAAATACAGTTTGCAGGGTGAGAGTAAGTCTCATGGAGCAAATCACTGGCTGTGTCAATTGTTTTCTGTTTTACCATTATTTGTTTGTAAGGGCAGGGCCTTCTGTGTTGTCTTTGTAACCATATGAGGTGTTTATTGTATACACAGATGGTGCTGTATTTATTAATGATTTTTTAAAAAATTACCTGTTGGGAAACTTAGTGTCTACATAAATACCTTCTAATCTGAAATACAGAATTGCAACGAAACTCCATTTCCAGTACTACTTATATTAGTCCACATTCTACTTGGCTCTTATTCTGCAAGGGAGAATAATTATTTAACCGTCATCAGTTTTAGTTAGTGTAGCTGTGCCAAAGGTAGTAATTGTGCTAATTAACTTCATTGGTACACAGTAGTAGTGCACATGTGAAAAGAAGTACTGCAAATTGCATATTTAACCTTTTCCCATTTTTAATAGAGATAGACCTACTCCTTTGAGTGGACACCCTGATAGACTCAGTGCTCTGAGTGCTTAGGCTAGCTTCAACCTCTCTGTCTGCTACAGCTTTTCTTGGAAAATGATAGCTTGATCAAGGGAATCTTTGTACCAAAAGCTTCCTGATTAGATTACTGCAGTGCAGCTTATGTGGGGCTAACTTTGAAGATGGCTTGGAAACTCCAGCTAGTTCAACATGCAGGCAGCTAGACTGCTCAGTGAATTACATTCATTTAAAGCCAGTTCTGATGGAATCACACTGATTGCCAATGTGTTTCTGTTCTGAATCCAAGGTGTTGACAATAACATTTAATCCTCCAGATGACTTGGAATCTCAATATTTGAGAGATAATGTCTCTTTCTATATGACTGATGGAGAGTTAAAGCTTATTGTCAGTAGGGGAAACACATAGTGGGAGGACATTGCAGAGGACCTTTTCTGCAGTGGCACCCTAGTTGTGGAATTCCGTTCCCTTAGTTTTATTCAGACTGCACATGTTCATGTCTGTATGATTCAATATTGCTTTACCTGCTTTTAACTGAAAAAGTACTCAATATATTTTTAATCATTTAAAACTATTGTAATTATTTATTGTTTTGAATGTATTTTATTATAAACCATTCTGAGATCTTTGGATAGAGGGTGGGATATAAATACTGTATTTCGTTAAACAACTCAGTCTGAAGTCTTTGGAATCTGTCCCTTTGAAGCCAGAGCACTACTGCTTTGGAATATGTCACTTTGAACTCAATAAAGTGGTAATTCAAAGAAGTGGAAATAGGATTGCAGTGTGAATTAGTCTAGATACTTGTCCGATATGACAGGTGGTCAAGACATGTGACAGAAGGCCAGTGCATGGGTGGGACAGTTGGCAGACTCCCTGCTTAATCAGTTGGGTCTGCATTTACTTAGGTCATTTTTTTCTAACCTGTCTTCATATGGGTGGGTGTGGTATGGCTGACTTACAACTAGCAGAATTCTGACTAAGCAGGGTATTTTTCTGCTCCTACATAACACTCATCTGACTCAGTTCCTTTTCTCCCTTACGTTGTTATACCAATACAGTATTATGATGCCATAATGGTGATTAAGTGCTTCTTCAATTAGTGTTTATGTCAGCATAAAATATAGAATTTTAATGTTCTTGTTGACCTGGTATAACTAGAACATATAACTATAACATAAATCTATTGTTATATGTTAAATTGTAATGTAATAAAAATGCAAATACTTGAATTTAGAAAGGACTGAAGGACTGAATCCATTTGAAGAATGAAACTAGGAACTGTTCGGTACATTGATGTTAGCTACATATTTGACAGTTTTCCTTTCCCATGTGAACTCTTAACATTATATGTTGATGGCGATTTCTTGCATATTGTTAGACTTATTACCCTACATGGCAAAAAGCCTAAGAACAGTCTGATTTCTGATTTGTTATGGAGTTGAAGCATGTCGAGGTGATGGGAAAGCTTGTTCAACCTCTATTTGCAGTTTAATTTCTTGTAATTAGTTTTAGACTTTGTCTTGGGCTGTGGTGGGAAACTTGTTCAACCGCTGTTCTCATTTATATTGCTTGTAATTGGTTTCAGGTCAGATATTGCTACATGTTGTTACTGGACCTAAATAATAACCTTTCCTTATGCACAACTATTAAGTGTTGATGGTACTTATTTACTAACAACCTGAAGGTTGAATTGTACCTTATCAAGCTCTTATGTGTAATATTGGAAAGGTGCTTTGTGTTTTAATTCAATTAATGATGCAGAATTGAAGGTACTATGCCTGTTTTTGCAAGGATTGATTTATGAGATGACCACTGTCAAACACAGTACATCACTGCTAATTCTGCATGTTCCAAAACATTTCAGTGCTGGGCTATCTGCTGTCTGTGGAGACAGTTTGAAAAAGGACAGCCTATGCTATTTGCCCACCACCTCCTGTAAAAGTAAACATATGAAGGGTCGCAATCAAACTTATATGAGATGTTGATTAAATGTGAACATTTTCATTATTTAACTGTTAGTGTTGCAGCTGGAATAACTGGAACAAATCAGTGTAAATGGAAACAACCCATTATATAGTAAAGGTTTTCCCCTGACGATGAGTCTAGTCATCCGCCATTAACTTCCCGTCGGAGTGGTACTTATTGATCTACTCACGTTTGCATGTTTTCGAACTGCTAGGTTGGCAGAATCTGGGGCTAACAGTGAGAGCTCACCCCGCTCCCTGGATTCAAACTGCCGACCTTTTCGGTCAGCAAGTTCAGCAGCTCAGCGGTTTAATCCACTGTGCCACCAGGGGCTCCGAAACCATTATACGAGGGCTATCCAGAAAGTAGATTACGTTTTGGAATTAAAAATGAACAAAGTATAGGAGAAAACATTTACCATATTCAGTTGAAAGCCACACCCAAATACCACTTCTCAACATAGTCGCCATCCAAATCGAGGCACTTATCATAGCAATGAATGAGCTTTGCAACTCCTTCCGCACCAAATTCTGCCACTTGGGTCCTCAACAGTGTGCGACCCGCCGCGTGGGGCCGGGCGTCCCCATGAAACAGCAAAATCCCTGCGCTATTGCAATGCTGAAACACAGCCAGGCTGAACAATGAATGCACCAGGAAGAGGAGCAAAAGCAAGCAAGGAAGAACCCTGCTCTCGCTTCTTTTGCAAGGAGATCTCAAGAGAGAATCAAAACATTGTGGCTTCCCTTCCCTTCCTGTTGGCTCAAGGAAAAGGCGCATGTTCATGAATGAAATCTTTCATTCTTTCATCTCTTTTATGTACAATTGTGTCCACATATGCTGCATCTGTGGATTCCTCCGTTCACAGATAGAATGTATCCATAAAACAATCCTTAATTATACTATTTTATATAAGTGTTGCCATTTTACTATACCATTATATATAATGGGTTATGAATACCCACAGATTTTGGTATCCATGGGAGATCCTAGTACTAAACCCCAGTGGTCATCAAGGTCTTTCCACAGTTAACCCAAAGAACCCACATCCCTGGTCCATATAAAAAGTCATCTTGATGCCAAAGTGCCCGATCCAGGGAGAAACCATGAAGGCCTAAGGGACAAAGGTGAATGATAGGAACCCAAGGATTGGACCTGCAGAACCAGGCTGGAGGGACAATCTGTCCCATCAAGGATGAGGAGAGTTGTAGTTCTGCACAATTAAGCGTGTCTAATCGGGGTGGGTGGGTAGGTGGGATGGGACTATTCTGTTCAATGTGTGTAACCTTGCCTGCACTGTTCCAAGAGCTGCGAAATCAAACCATGTTTTTTGGAGATTGATTAGGGGACAAATAAATGGCTCTAGTTGCTTCTTTTTTTGCGGCTTTTACAAAAATATGCAAAACCTTTCATTTGTAGTGATAATGCTGTGTAAGCTGCTATCACTAGAGAAGGTCAAGTAAAATGTTATTAAAAATATGTTCTCAAATGTAGTCTGTCGAACATGTGAAGAATCTGCTATTCTGATATTGGCCAAAAAAAAAATGTTTACCCCATCCCTTCCTGCCAGGACAGATGACTGCTCAGCCAAGAGTGAATAAGTACATACTTGGTCTTTGGCATAGATCAAGTTGCAAGTTGACACTTTTTCTCCTCTGTTGAGACAATTTCAATTGCTAAAACATTTTGTTGTAATTCAGATGTGTCCACACTCTCATAGTTGAGTGCTTTAAATGTTAACCCTAGGTTTCCAATATACTAAATTAAAATCATCATGTAATACTAGTATGTAGATTTTTTAGTTAATGTGTCTATTTGGACCATCAAAACAAATTAGATGCCTGTAAAGATAAAGGTTTCCCCCTGACATTAAGTCTAGTTGTGTCAGACTCTGGGGGTTGGTACTCCTCTCCATTTCTAAGCCACTGTTGTCCATCGACACTTCCAAGGTCATGTGGCCGGCATCAGAGCCAGCCCTAGGTATTTTTCAAGTTTAGGCGAACAGAATTTTGGCGCCCCCCCCCCCAACCAATCACTGAAAAATATAAGCGTTGGATAAGCAAAAATGTTGGTTAATAAGGAGAGATTAAGGAAAAGCCTATTAAGCATCAAATTACATTACAATTTTACAAATTAAGCACCAAAACATCATGTTATACAACAAATCAACAGAAAGAGCAGTCTCGACTGCGCCCCCGTATGTTTTGTGCCCGAAGCGACTGCTTAATTCGCCTAATTGTTGGACCGGCTCTGGCCGGCATGACTGCATGGAGCGCCTTTGCTTTCCTGCCAGAGCGGTACCTATTGATCTACTTACATTTGCATGTTTTCGAACAGATAGGTTGGCAGAGGCTGGGGCTAATAGTGGGAACTTACCCTGCTCATCAGATTCAAACTGGGCTGGGCTGTGGCGCAGGCTGATTAGTAGCCAGCTGCAATAAATCACTATGACCAAGAGGTCATGAGTTCGTGGCTAGCCCGTGTCGGAGTGAACACCCGACCATTAAAATAAAAAAATAGCCCTGCTTGTTGTTGACTAAGCAACCCGAAAGATAGTTGCATCTATCAAGTAGGAAATTTAGGTACCACTATGTGGGGAGTCTAATTTAACTAATTTACAACACCATAAAAATCGTCCAGCAACGTTTGGAATGAGGAAGTTGGTATCACAGTGAATGATGAAGCAGCTGTTCTCCCTGTGGCCAGAATCGAGCATACCCTCAGGAAGCTGGAAGCTGGAGAAGGTTAAATTGCCTCTGTGTCTCTGTCTCTGTCGCTATGTTCATATGGCATGGAAAGTTTGCCTTGTATGTGTACATTGTTATCCGCCCTGAGTCCCCTTCGGGGTGAGAAGGGCAGAATATAAATACTGCAAATAAATAAATAATATACAGCTGACCTTTCAGTCAGCAAGTTCAGCAGTTTAGCAGTTTAACCCACTGTGTCACCAAGGGCAGTAGGTTCCTTTAAAAATAATGTGTTTATTAACTTTAATACAATCAAATTCAAAACAATATACAGTATGTTCAAAATAAGAACAGGCCGAAAAGAAAATAATAGTAAAAAAATCAAGAAGGGGAAAATATATAACTAAGGACTTCATTGCATGATGCCACTATTACATGATGATTATGTGAACACTGATAGCAGCAACAACCAGAACAGGCATCCTTTCTATTGCATGTCTCTGTATTTGCACAACTGCACTCATTCACCAATCCATTGCCATATTTCTGCATATAACCCCATAACCCCGTCATCTCACAATTCTGCTGTTCTCTAATTTTTGAAATATTTTAAAAGCAATTTTGCAATTCCAGCTAAAGTTAATAAAACAAACTGAAAATCACAAAATTGCTGCCTTGGGAATAATGAGGAAGACAGTGAGAGTGGGATAGGTGGATAATCCCATCCCCAACATCACTTCATGCTGGCACAGAAGTGGAATGGCAAAAAGGGGGTGATGGAAATGTGTTACAATTTGCTGCTGAGTTTTCCCATCAGAAGTGTAGGATGGCTTTATTACAAGAGGGAGGCAGATTGATAGGATGCTCACAGCATAATGTGGTAGGAATCATCATGAAAAGTGATGATCCTTTTCATGCCAGTTTGCGTCCTATGTAGGATAAAGTCCTAAAACACAACAGAAAGGATAATGGATGGCATTGCTTTTCATCTCTGCATCTTGTTACTGGATCACTATTCCAGCATTGATCCATGTGTAAATTGATCCAGATTTTTTTGAGGGGGTTGCCCCAGATTTTTGTCATTTATTTCTGACTTATAAACTAGCATATACGGTACATCATGTGTGGATTTGACATAGACAAAATAAAATAAATGGGTTACAAGGAAAATCAGTTGAAGGCTTCAGACCAAAAGTGCAAACCAATTCTAAATGTGCTGCTTATATCACCCTGGTTTGAAGCCATGTGGCAATTTGCTTCTTGAGCTTAAGGCTGTTGGCATTTAAAAATCTTGCAACCCTTTGAAGAGCAAGTGGGATATTTTATTCACCTTTACAGCAGCTTACAAATGTAGGTGACAAAAGTTAGGTACAATGCCATTGTTGCAAAAATAACCCAGTAAGACATACAGTAGAGTCTCACTTATCCAACACTTGCTTATCCAATGTTCTGGATTATGCAACGCATTTTTGTAGTCAATGTTTTTAATACATTGTGATATTTTGCTGCATTACTGCGTATTGAACTACTTTTTCTGTCAAATTTGTGCACAAATTTGTGCTTAATTTTTAAAATCATAACCTAATTTGATGTGTAATAGGCTTTTCCTCAATCCCTCCTTATTATCCAACATATTTGCTTATCCAACATTCTGCTGGCCCGTTTATGTTGGATGAGACTCTACTGTAATTGGATATGCTGCCTAGACATCTGCGCTGAAAAAGATCAAACTTTTCCAATTTATTCACAATACATTGGTGATAAAATCAATGCATGAAAACGTGTGTGTGTGTGTGTATTCAGCTATATGTGTTGACCTTGACAATTGAAATGTGGTTCATCTTCAATCTGGGTTTGGTTTGTTGAGAATTTACACATAATCCCATGTAATGCCCATTTGCTTTGCAGAAATTGAGCATCTTTTGGGAAATGATTAGTCTTTGATCCAGACACTATCTTTTTACATATATCTATGACATTATAATTTTTTTCCTTATGTCAGGAGCGACTTGAGAAACTACAAGTCACTTCTGGTGTGAGATAATTGGCCGTCTGCAAGGATGTTGCCCAGGGGACGCCTGGATGTTTTATGTTTGACCATCCTATAGGAGGCTTTTCTCATATCCCCACATGGGGAGCTAGAGCTGACAGATGGGAGTTCACTTGCTTGGATTCGAACTGCCAACCTTTCGGTCAGCAATCCTGCCGGGACTAGGGTTTTACCCATTGCACCACTGTGGGCTCCGACATGATAGTAAGTGTTTTGGATCATTCGATTTGCATATACAAAGTATTGAAATCTACTACTGCTTCTATTATATGTTGTATTCTGATTTTTCTTGAAAATATTGAGACGATGGCATTTTGTGCCAATTTGAATCAAATGTTTCTCACTTATATCAGTACTCACCTGTGTTATTATAAAAATGCATTCTCCATAGGGACAGGAGATCTGAAATTAGGCATTTCATATGGAGATCTTTACTTCTCTATAAAATGTATAAAAATAACTTTTAATTAATTAATGGTCCATTGTGCTATTGGGCCAGGCAGGACAATATATGGACTAGAAGTACTTTTCTTTCCACTCTGTTTTTAAGGTTAAGTTCTTTTATAAATTGAGTTGCAAATGAAGGATGTATTTCTGGGGAAAATGAAAGATGAATTGATACAATTAAAGAGAAGCTGTTCTAAGAGCTTCTGCTAAATGAATTCTCAAAGAAGAGCCGCAGTTTCCTGAAGTGAAAAATTAACAGGAGAGTGTTCTTTGCATTTTAATAGTGCATACAGCACAAAGCCAAAGGCAAGTGCTTGAATATTTTGGAGGCTGCTTTTCTTAGTTCTTCAGTACTGCCTATCTTAAGATAGTAAAATGATACATTTGAAGAAGAAACAGCGTATTTTTTTAAAGAAATATTATAATTTTTAACAGTATTAGGGGTGTAAAAAGGCAGTATCTGAGCTCCTCAAGTGCTTCACCTTTATGGCAAGGACGGAAATGTCCATGTAACTGTGAAATCTGATTAAAAATGCAGACTGCCATAATCCACTTGCATCCTAAGCAATAAGCAACATTTTGGCTCGCGACCCTTGAACAGCTTCAGTTTATAATCCTGTGTTTTCCTCCTGCAGGCAGTCCCCAAGTTATAAGATAGATTCTGTAGGTTTGTTCTTAAATTGAATTTATATGTAAGTCGGAACAGGTGCATTTTAAAAGTGTAACTCCAGCAAAAATATTTAATTTTAGCTTTGGATAGCACAGGGAAGGGTGAACACCCCTGTGGTATTTGTTTTCCTGTCTGTGCCCCTGTTCAGAAGATTTCACATCACTTTCTGTCCCTGTGAGAATTGGATTTTAAAAAAAATGACCTGTTGTGACAAGGTTTGGTGAGAAAGCTTCAGTGGAGACACCTTTCTCCCAGGAGTATTCTTTCAAGAGTAAATTTCCCTTCCTAGGGGTAGATTTCTTTCATTTCTTGTTGTCTCACCCCCATTCTTAAATATGAGTCATTTGTAAGTCCAGTGTTTGTAACTCAGAGATTGCCTGTACTTTTAAAAATCATTTTCTGCCACAACCTATTGAAAGTAATTTAAAGAGCTGCATAATATCTTGTGACTAGGAGATGTCTGTTTCAAAGCACTTTTTGTTGATTTCTAAATTGATGGATTAATTGCTGTTGTCTGTGTAGGCTATAAAATCATGAAAATACATACATTTAATAGTTAGATATTTATGTGAGAAAAGAGCCAACACAAACAGGTGAAACTGAAATAAGCTTGGTCCAATTTGTTGAAATTGGAAGCAGAAGACAGTATAGGTATATTACAACTCCTCCGCCAAAATGCTTCAAGTGTTTTACTGTTAATCATTTCCTATTAGAAGCAGAGATTCATGTGCTCATAATGCCAACCTGCTTACAGACACAGGATCATTTTTGCAAAAGCTTAGAAATATGGCTTGTTTATTACGTGTGTATCCTAATACAATTAGATAAGGATTAAATTATCATGATTTCTCCTGTATAAAGATAAGTTATACTCTAAGGTTGCTTCTTCTAGGTAGATGTGACTTGTCTGTTTCATGGGTCCTATCATTTTTGAGGGATTTTGTACAGTTTATTTGGTCTCAGTATAGTGTTTTTGTATTAGCACACCTCCTTATTTCCCAAGCAGTCTTGCTACATTGATTTGCATAATCCAAGCAGGGATTGCGAATGAACAAAGTAGTGTCATAGTATTCATATTCAAAACTTAATATATACAATAAATGTTCTCAATTGTTTTGCCCTATTTATGAAATTTCAAAGGAGGCTAGCTTAGCTCTTTCATCAGTATTTTTAAGCACCAGGGAAAAGCTCTGATATTTTCCCTGAATAACTAAATGAATATAACATGTTACTTCTATTTTATTAAAATAATAAGTGTGCAGTTCTTGTTTTCTTGTCACTTTGTCAGGGTTTTCAGTAAGGCATGGAGAGGAATCGTTCCAACTTGAGCCTTATTGTTTGTATTTTTTGAGTTTCTGTTTCCAGGCTAGTTGATAAATGATATGAATGACAACAAAAATTGGCTATGGAACAAGGCTATAAAATTATGTACTGGGTAGTGCAGTATGTGCTTCTTTTGCACTGCTGGCACAGATCAACACATTTCGTTTTCCAGAAGCAAAGCAGTTAAATTGGTGAGATTTAAGCCATCTGTACACTAGATTAAACTGTGCAAGGCTTATGGGAATATTTGCAGATGTGCTGTAAAAACTACAGACTAGAACAGATTATTCTGTACCTAGAAAACAAATTGTTGGTAATCTTTCATTATATAAAGGGCAGTCAGTATAGACTTCTGATGAAGTAACTTACATTGTCAAATACAGTAGAGTCTCACTTATCCAAGCCTCGCTTATCCAAGCCTCTGGATTATCCAAGCCATTTTTGTAG
The DNA here is from genome assembly GCF_035594765.1 of Anolis carolinensis. Taxonomy (NCBI): domain Eukaryota; kingdom Metazoa; phylum Chordata; class Lepidosauria; order Squamata; family Anolidae; genus Anolis; species Anolis carolinensis. The sequence goes on from NC_085845.1 coordinate 49,140,107, forward strand.
TCAATGTTTTCAATATATCGTGATATTTTGGTGCTAAATTCGTAAATACAGTAATTACAACATAACATTACTGCGTATTGAACTACTTTTTCTGTCAAATTTGTTGTATAACATGATGTTTTGGTGCTTAATTTGTAAAATCATAACCTAATTTCATGTTTAATAGGCTTTTCCTTAACCCCTCCTTATTATCCAAGATATTCGCTTATCCAAGCTTCTGCCGGCCCGTTTAGCTTGGATAAGTGAGACTCTACTGTATTCATGTTTTATCTTGGCTGGAATTCTTAATTGAAGTTACTACTGTGTTTTTGCTTAGACAATTTCTGATGTGGTGCAGAAGAGAGCAGTGTTTAGTCACTAGTTTGGTTACAGTTGATGCTTGCAATGTATCATATTCAAAATATATAACACGCCTCTTACCTTTTAATACTTAGGAAGTACCTCACATCCCCTGATTGCACATCTGATTGATCTGTATATCAGATAAGAGTTACAACATAAATCACATGGTGCTTTTCCAAATTGGGAAAGAGGGTGGGTGAAAATGGTTCAGGCAGCTAGGCTGTGATATGTTCCTTTCAAGATAGGTTCGTCAAGGAACATCTGAGTGTCTATACTGCTTGGTATTTCATAGCACTCACTCATTTTGGATTATATATAAAATATTGAGATGAAAGCTTTTGGAAAACAACTTTAATTGTGAAAGTTAGTACAAAACTTTAGGCAGGAAATGTTTGCTGTTAGTAAAAGACTATGATGTAATAGTGACCATGATGTCTTCACAGTTTTGCTAAATATGGAGAATGCTAGCATGAGGCTTAGGCTCACTTTAAAAATACTTGTCATTTGTAGGTTTTAACATTGCTTTGATTCTAGTACTGTTTAATATTGATTTTACACTGTGAAGAACATGGAAAATGTTCTAGAAAACCGACAGTCTCTAGAGACGTATTAGGTTGGTTGAATGTGGTGGAATAGTGATCCCTCAAATAATGATTTGGGTCTTCTCTGCTACCAGTTTAGTCTGATCCTGTTTACTGGTATAAAATAAGGTTCTATCTTTGTGGATTCTAGGAAGTACTTCAATATTATGTGTTGCCTCTTAGAATTCCTCATATAAATTTGTACAAATGTTCAACTTTGGAGAAAACTTTAGGAGGTGCAATGTTGACTTGTTCCTGGGCGAGTGAATGATACTTCTTTGCATATATTACAAATGTGCTTGAATTGTGCTCTGTTTTGTATGTTGCCAGTGTTACATATTGAGTTTTGATTATTTGTTTCAACAGATTTTCATATGATAGATACTATAAGAAATATGTAAAAACAGACGTAGTAGATTGAAAAATAGTGCCAATTGTTCCCAGGAAAAGGAAGAGAATGTTCCACTCTTCTGTTTTCTTTCATCTTGTTTTAGAACACATGAAAAGCATTTTTCAGGGTGCAAAATTAAGATTTTTTTAAAAAAAATACAATTGGTTTTTCCTTTCAGTTTGCAGGTTGCTTTATTTATGTGGATTTGTTTCATATTTATGTCTGATAAGTTTTAAAAAAAGATACAGCAACCTTACTGTAAATAGATGAAACTTCTGATTTATGTAATATTTAATTGACTATATATATGTGGCTAATCTGCTAAAGCTAAACCTTTTTTGCATTTGTGTGACCATAATAATTCTGTGGGTTTTTTTTTCAAAAATACACGCTATATTGGATTGGGAAACACGGAAGACTAGGAGACCTTGAAGCACTGCCCATTCTTTCCCCTCATAAAAAAAGGAAAAAAAACAACAACGTTTGCCTTGAAATGCCTGATAGAGATGCAACTGTACTAGATGGACATTTTGGATAATTTAAGGGCAAAAAATGTTTTTGAATTCAGTTCCAATTTTATTTTTGACTGGGGAGGGCGGGTAGCAGGATTTCTTCGGACAGGACGGAACTGCTCTCCACACCCCTAGAGTCCATGTGGGAGCATTATGGATCAAAACATTTGTTTCTGAAAAGAAATTCTTTTTGAAAAACAATATTTTGATCCTTAGTAACTGTGGGGACCATAAAAAAGGTCCTGTGGAACTACATTTGTCATATGGGCTGCACTATGCCTACCCTTGAGTGTTATAGTATTTATTACCCTCTTTGTTACTTTAATATTGCCTTTTAAAAATTCATATGCCACTGTGGAAATCTTTAATAACATGTCAGTATTCCTTCTCATACTGTTTCTCTCCAATACACATTTTGAGATAGAACTATGTAAAAGTTGCTGCTAGCTCATCATAATAGTTTACTGTAGTGTGATGAGGTATCAGGTATCTCTTAACAACTCAGTCTTTCTTTCGTTCATTTGTTTGTTCATTTCTTTCTTTCTTTCTTTTGCCAGCGCAGCTATTTTGGCACAAAAATTGGTGTTCTCTATAGGACAAATGGGTGAGAACTGTGAAACTTCGTCCCCATGAAATTTTTCACTCAGAAGTAACTATGTGCATGTGAAATAACATAACCAGATCAGCTGAGGCTTGCAATAAATAACAAAAACATTTTAAACTTTCTAGAGAGTTCTTGAAGACTTTTTCCCAAGATGCACCCAAGAGTGACTTTGCATTGTCCTGCCTCTATTTTTCCTAGGATTTCTATTTTGGTGGCCAGACTTACAGATCTATGATTTTGAAAGAATTGCAAGTGATGAGGCAAGCTTATCTGTTCTCCTCTGCTATCTCTGTTCTTGTGTAGTTAGTAAAAGATTCCAGAGGCAGTTGCCATTTACTTTGCCTGTTGTAGGCAGGCACAAATGGCAGAGTACAGTAAAACTACAGTAAAATCCAACTTTTTCCCAACTTGTGCTTTATGCATTGCATTGTTTACTGCTGGTATCTTGCTCAAACCTAATACTGAAAGTCAGTGTTTACCCAGCCGTCCTTCATGATCACTCAGTGCTGATGCTGCTAAAACATCCATCTTGCAGGAGAAAAATGAGGAAAAAGAAGAATAGGAAAAAGAGGAATTGGAGTGAGAAGGGTGGGATATAAATGTCATAAATAAACAAAATAAATACATAACTCTTTGTTAACTAACATACCTGTACTTCTGTTTCCTTTTATCTTCTTTCTTCGTTTTGGCATTTTCGTAACAGTCTTACTGACACTTACTCATCTGAGTTTTCACTAAAGTGACTGATTATGATCTCTGTTATTCTTCTGGATCTGCATTGGATATATGCCAGTCAGGACACTGGCTTCTTATAATTCTGCAGAACTACAGGATAAGTGAGAAAAGCATTTCATGTTTTTAATACTTTAAAATAGAATAGAAAGCCTTGCATTTCCATACTTTGGTGACATCCAGCTCTCCCATAACTCAACAGCAGCAGCAGCAGAAACAACAACAACAACAAGAACAAACATTTTATTTGTTACCAATGTCTTTTCATGGCTCAAGGCAGGGCACAATACAGTTAAAACACCCAGATAAACACACAACACTGTAAAATGCATATATTAAAGTGCAAAGATTAAAACACAATACCCATAGAATTAGCTGAGTTGATTAGAGCTAATAGGAACTGGAATTGTTGACATTTGGAGAGCCATAGGCCCCTCAGTTCTGCTTCAAGATAATAATCATTTTTCTGGTAAGAGAGCCCAGTTTTCCAATCCTCCCCCTCCATTTCTGTACCCTTCGCTTTAACATCATCAGTACAATTTAGGTTTCCCCCTTTCTTTTAATAAATAGCAATCAATCTAGATGTCATGTGTTACAGTTTTTCAGCGCAGAAGCTTCTGTTAATGAACGTGATCATTTACACAGTGTCACTGTAGTATTGGTGTGATAAATAATTTAGCAGGCTGTGGCAGGTAGATAGCTCTGTAGTGTCTCTGTTACTATGGCAATACATTTGCTTAATGCAAATATTAGTCATTCTGACTATGTGGATCTCTGAACCCAGGAAATTTATTAGTAAGGATGGGTAATTTAGCTCAGAGTAATTTGTTTTCAGTGCTGGTACACTGATGGGTCTGGTCCGGGTGAATTACATTAGTTTGATAGTCACAAGACAGACAACAACTAGTCTGCATTGAAGATAACCTTTATGATTTTCCCCCTTGTAAAAATCTCTTTCCTTTTCATGACAGTACTGCTTTTTTCTGACCATTTTGTTAGACATCTTATGGGAGCTAGGGGGCAATGAAAGTCACAGAGGATGGAGAATCTTGATGTCGTTAAACTGTGTGTGCAGAATATCAAGTTATTGTCATAATGTAAAAGTTCTACAGGTGGTTTATTTACAAAATAAGGATCCTATAGTGGTCTGATAAATTATTGTACAGAAAAAGTTGTAATTTTTAGTGCTCTTAGTACACTTTAAAAAAAAGCTTATTATTCATAGACTATCAATGCATAGTTTCAAAAACAGACATGACTGTAATATACTGTTTACTTGATCCAGTTTGATATTATTCTTTGGAATTAAACTTTTCATGTATATAAGTGGCTGTTAATTTCATCCATATAACATAATAAGTTTATCGTGATAAAATTTAACATAGAAATGGAGATGATTGCACTATATAAGCTTATGTTTTAAAGAAGATGCAGATTGAATCAGTGTAATGGATTGTGAGTTCTACTCATTAGTTTTTAATGGATCCATATGCTTCAAATATTTGAACAAAGGTTTGCTGTAACTTTTTCTTGGCATAGTCAGCAAAACAGTCTTTTCAGTGAAAGTAATATTACTTAAAGAAAGAAAATGTAAATTCTACATTATCACAAATGTAGATTTCAGTTCAGTTTATGTCAGTATCAGATATAATTTGTGAATATTTGTGAGAAATCACTGTTCTGCCAGTCTTCCTATTAGCACCCAGTGCCCTTGTTAATCTAGTGGGCAAGATTCTTGGCACCACAATACTCTCAGTCTTGCAAATGTTACTTTGTCTGTTTTTTCCAGACAGATTAGTAACAGTGAGATTGCATTTGATGTAGCAAGAGAACCCCCACTGTGACCATATTCTAGAAATCCATATTCTGCACCAATGAGAAAACCTACATTTCTTTCTCAGATCCTCTGCACATTGGATGATGCAGTAGATAATATGGGTGACTTCCATAAATAATGCTTTATTAAAATGCAAAACTAACAGTGGAGTTTTGAGTTTAGAAAATTTTCCCTATTTTATTGTGTTAGCCGGACATTAGATTATAAAAATTAGAGCAAAGGAGTGGGAGAAATAGCTGGTAAGAGCATCCATGTTTAGCTGTGCAGATTTAAAAATACTGGGAATCATCTTTCAGCAGAAACACAATGCCTAAACACAATGATGTGTGTACATGCATAAATGTTGGTCCCCAGGTCTGTCAGAGTGCCAACCATTCATAAAAGTATTGTTGTTATGCTTTAATATACCAAGGGCGATGCATTACATTTAAGATTACTTTTAATAGTTTCTCTGAAGTCTGCTTGCACATGTACAGTATATTACCTTTTCTCTTTTCTCATTTGCCTTAATTCGGCGTTTAAAATGGTATTGCCCACCTTAGCCAAAGTCAAGGAATGCTCCAACTTCGAGGCAATGTAACAGTTGGAAAGGACGGGGCGAACACTTGTTTTTGTCTTGTTGCCATTGTAGCAGTGGCTCTGGAACCTGAAAGTGCTCTCAGCTTTGTCTTTGCTAGCACTTAGTGCCACCGTGATTTGGAGAAGAAAGGAAGGAAAGGCGATGGGGGAGATTCCTCCTTTCACCGATTCCCTTTATGGAACTCACTGCCCATCGAAATTAGGCAAGCCCCCACTCTTTTAGCCTTCAGGAAAGATTTAAAAACCTGGCTTTTCCGATGTGCTTTCGGAGAGTAACTATTATACACTTCTTTTGTTACTCCCCCAACATCTACCCTCTAGATTGTTTTTATCTTATGTCCCTGGTCTCCATGATTGTATTTTTATCCTTTTCTCACCCCAAGTTTTAATTAAGTGTCTCATGCGGCCCGCCCTGATATATATATATATATATATATATATATATATATATATATATAGTGTTGCATTGTATATGATTATTTATTGTATTGTTTAATTGTATTATGATATGTTGTTTTATATTTTGCTATATTGTACTGTTCTGGGCAAGGCCCCATGTAAGCCGCCCCGAGTCCCCGTTGGGGAGATGGTGGCGGGGTATAAATAAAATTTTATTATTTTATTATTATTATTATTATGAATAGCATTGGCAGTTTTACAACTATGAGCAAAGATGATGATCACCACCCAGGAAGACTTTTGAGCTCCTGGGCAGCTGTTACGATGTCAACAAGATGATAGTAAGGGTGGCTGTCCAGCAGGTCCTAACCAGGTTTGGCCCTATGGACAGTGTGGACTCCCTTCACCTGGGGTGATCCAGAATTCTCCACTCCAGATCGGCTCCAGGGTATTTGGTTTGTGGAGATGCACCTCCAGTCTTTGTCTTGCCTTTGCACCTTGTAATGCAACTTATGAACAATATATGTGTGTGTATGTATGTACAGTAGAGTCTCACTTATCCAAGCTAAACGGGCCGGCAGAAGCTTGGATAAGCTAATAACTTGGATAATAAGGAGGGATTAAGGAAAAGCCTTATAAACATCAAATTAGGTTATGATTTTACAAATTAAGCACCAAAACATCATCTTATACAACAAATTTGACAGAAAAAGTAGTTCAGTGCGCAGTAATGATATGTTGTAATTACTGTATTTACGAATTTAGCACCAAAATATCATGATATATTGAAAACATTGACTACAAAAATGGCTTGGATTATCCAGAGGCTTGGATAAGTGAGACTCTACTGTATATGTATATGCATGTGTGTGTGTGTGTGTATGTGTGTGTATATATATATAACAAATTAAAAGCTGGACATATCTTAAATAACTAAATATAGTACTTTGAAGGCACCAGATCCTGTCTGACCTCAGAAGCTCAACAGTGTCAGACCTAATTAGTACTTGGATAAAGAACTACCAAGGAATCCTTGGAGCTGTAGGCTGTGTTTCGGGGGAAGGCAATGACAATCCACTTCTGAGTTTTTTGATCCTAGGGAAACCTTATAAAATTAATGGAGTTGCCATATGTTGAGAGGCAGCTTTAAGGAACATAAATTATATTATGATACTTTCATTGCAGAGAGACAGTATAGTGTAGTGGTTCAAACATTGGACTATGACTGAAGATGAGGAATGGATTCCCTGCTCAGCTATAGAAACTATTAGATAACTTTGAGTGAGTCACACACTTTCATCCCCAGACAACTCTATGATAGTTTTGCCTTAGGGCCGCCATAAGTCTGAAAGGACATGAAGGCGCACAACAACAATCTTCATTGGGACATCAAAAGGCAATTGTTCTATTGCAGGAATTATGCAGTTGGGATCTTGTTACAGGTATAGTGATTTTTTTTAAATGAAACATGCTCTATATTAACTGTATGATCCATAGATCTATTAATGTTATTAGAAAGCTGAAGGAGTATGTGGAGTATCATAGCAACAACTTGTTTTGCAAATACAAGAAACAGCAGAGAGGATAACTGTAACAACTTGGAAATCTGTCCTCAGTTTGAATCATACTATACTTTTTATTTTACTTATTTGGAAAACCTGATATATTAAAACCATAGTCACAAAGGTTTACCACTATAAATATTGCAGAATTAATAAGTAAACAGTAAAAAAAAGAATAGATAAGAGCAGTATGAAAGCTACAGTTTGCAGCAGGAAGTATTTCCATATTCCCATCACAGACTGACTACATGTTTTTCAAAATTACTTTAAAGGACATTAATAAAACTGTGTAGTAAATTTGATTTTGGGAGATTTGATTAGTCTGAGATTTAGATTTCTTGTGGTATAGATTTTTGCAACTACATGAGTGAAAACAGTGAGTCTTATTTCAGTTTCTGCTGTCTTTTGATTAACTTTGATATGGACATGGGGTTTTCCCTTTTGTGGCACCATATTTTTATATCTAAATTTTATTTTAAAAGAACTCGTGCAGTTACTTGTTTCATCCTCCTAGGGGCTGCTATTTCCTTAGGATCTGTGTGAACCTGCTGCTTTCTTCTTGACAGTGTTTGGGAAAGATTTTTCGCTGACAAAATGAACTAAGTGCTTTCATTTTAAAGCAGAGTTAGGTAATCAAAATGGTGATTCCACTCCTTCCATCAGAGAAATAAACTTTAAAAAATAGAAATAAAACTGGACAATCTTGCATTACTACCTGCAGAATTATAAGCTTGTTTTGCAAAGCAAATTCTAGATTTGGAAGTCATGAGCTACCTCCTCCCTGTCTCCTCCAGTATGGCTAAAAGTTAAAACAAACCAATTTTATACCCTATGTTTCTTTGAAACAATAGTTACGATTAAAATGCAGTTTTGGATATAAGAGATTAATGGAAAATGGAGCCACAATAATTATCAAGTACTATTGTATATACTCATGTACATGTTAACCTTGTGAATAAGTCAAAGGCAGACCAGGGGACTAAAATTATGGATTTTGCTATAGTCTGAAGAGAGAAAAGTACCAATTCCGCTTCAGGAGGTCAGCCTACTTCTGACTGCAATTGCCATTTCCCAAATTTCTAGATTTCTATAGAATCATAGAATCATAGAATTGGAAGACCTCACAGGCCATCCAGTCTAACCCAATGCCAAGAAGCAAGAAGATGACATTCAAAGTATATTTGGGTATCTTCTAAACAGTATGCATTATTTTAAATTTCTAGAGTTGGTAACTATATGTATCTTCAGTGTTGCTATAAAACATTCTTCCTAGCTAACCCTCCAATTCCTTTTTATCCGCAGTAGCAGTAGCATAAATAGGAATATTGGCTAGAATTTTGGTTTGTTTTCTGATATAGATTTGACTTGGATCTCCTGGTTTAGATTTCTCAGATTTCGTATCTTGTATTTTCATGTGATCTCTGTCTACTCATTTGGAATACTGTTTTTGGTGGCAATTACATTGGGTAGGAGAGCTGGAGAGTTATGCACTCTCAGAGTAGATGAACCATACATGCATTTATATCAAGATAAGGTCATTCCAAGACCAAATATTACTTTTTTGCCTGAAGTGGTGACCGATATGCACATGAATCAGGGCATTCAGTGTGAACCAAGACATTGTTTTGCATGCATTGTTCTGAATGCATTGATATGGAATCTGACCTCTAAATTGAAGAAGAGACTACATTGCCATCTATACCAAGAGAGTACTTGGCTTCTACATCAATAGCTCTTCTGGTTTCTGGACTTCTCCAAGATATTTTCTTTCCTATTCTTCAAAGAATGGACTGCCTGTTTCTTCACAGTACTTCTTGAAGTGGATGGTTTCCATAATTCATCTGGCCTACAAAATAGCTGAAAAGGACATTGCAGCTCATGCTCATTGTCATTCCATGCAGACTATTGCTGTATCTTGTGTCTTTTTAGACCAGTGGGACTCTAGAGGGTAGAGTGGCTGCATAGCTGCAGTCGTTGACATTGGTTTCCCACTACAGGATAGACACTGATATTGCCTTTGGGAAAAATGCACAGTACTTTATTTCTGTGTTTCCTGATGTGTCTTGGAGAGTTGTGTTACTCTGGCTAGCATAACACTTCCTTTTCCTATGGCTTGCTACCGTGTTTCCCCGAAAATAAGACAGTGTCTTATATTAATTTTCGCTCCCAAGGATGTGCTAGGTCTTATTTTCAGGTGATGTCTTATTTTTCCATGAAGAAGAATTCACATTAATTGTTGAACAAAAACATGAACATTTATTATATACTATACAGTAGTTGTCATCACAAACCAGCATAACCAAACAAGCTGTGAATCCTATCAAGAATTTCTTGTTACTACCATTATTTCCATGTATCTATGTTACGTACATTTACCAATCCTGCAAGCTCTGGTATTCTGTTTGGCGGGCATGCTTCCAAGCAAAAACTTTGCTAGGTCTTACTTTCGGGGGAGGCCTTATTATTTAGCAATTCAGCAAAACCTCTACTAGGTCTTATTTTCTGGGGATGTCTTATTTTTGGGGAAACAGGGTAGTTCTCAAACTAAAGACCCTATCTAAGAGGATACCATCGCTGATGATAATGAAATCTCCTTACATGTTCAGAAGAAATAGCAGGGTCCTTCACCATCTAGTTCCATCAGGACAATGAGATCACTCATGAGAGCCACCAAGGTGGTCTGTATATCAAAACCAACTCTGAAAACAGATTGAGATATCCATATTATCACTCTTATTCAAAAGTCCTTGAGTTGCATAGCCATTGCCTACTATTTTAAAGTATGCATGGAATTCACAATGCAGTAACTGAAACCCTTGGAGGCATCCACCTTGACCTAGAATCAGAAAAGTGGAAGAAAGTATATTATCTTTCAAAACAATGCTTCTTTGGGAACTGAACTCGTGAATTTTGAATGTTTGATATGGGCAGCAGTGGTTTATTATGAAATAAAAATTTATAACAACTGAATAGCATGTGGAAAAAGCTGCATAGCTCCTCAGATAATATATAGATATGATCTTCAGAAAAGCAACGCACAAGCAGCTGTAATAATGTTAAGGCTTTCTTCACACCCCATGATTATATTTCAGCCATATAAAGATAACTTTATGTAAAACAACCTGAAAAAAAATCTTTTGGTGCTATGGCATAAGCTTTTACTTATCACTGGTGATACTTTAAATGCAAGAGGAAGCAGGAAGCAGCAGGAAAGGGTGGTGGTAAGTGTTGTCTTTACTCTTGAGCACCAGAAGAGACAGCAGTGGAAGCAGGGGGTGTTTCAGGCAACACATGCAAATGTACAATTCTCGCTAAACAGCTATCCTTGATCATGTGAACAATTCATATCAGGGGTTTTGGTTTTTGCCAGTATTGTTTTGCAGCTTGCACTAGACCTTTAAAAACTTTTAAAAAATCTTGTACCCTCAGGTTTGCGTTTAAAAAGTGTTACCTTCTTTTGGTGCTAACAGGAACAGTGCTCGAAAACAATGCACAGGCCCAGCCAGCTGATCCTTGCCTTGGCTACTGTCATGGAGTTGCTCTGCTGTGTGCTGGAGGCGGGCTGAGCCAACTTCAAACCTTCATGGGTCTCTATGTGGCAGGGAAGGGTGGTATGTCCATGATCCACAGGTTTTTTTTTTCATGTCAGGAGCAACAACTGCAAGTTGCTTCTGGTGTGAGAGAATTGGCCATCTGCAAGGATGTTGCCCGGGGATGCCCGGATGTTTTTGAGGTTTACCATCCTTCTCTCATGTCACCATATGGAGCTAGAGCTGATAGAGGGAGCTCATCCGTGCGCTCTCCTGGTTGGAATTGAACCAGCAACTTTCAAGTCAGCAACCCAACCTTCAAGTCAGCAGTCCTGCCAGCACAAGGCTTTAACCCATTGCTCCACCGGGGGCTCCATCCACAGGTTAAGAACCACTGCTCTAAACATTCTGATTTTTTCATCACATGCAAACAACACTGTCTTTCAGTATTTGTTATTGTATGTGTATGTGCTTCTAAGTTTCCTGTCGACTTGTGGAGACTCCATTAATTTCATGGGCTTTTCTTAGACAAGGTATACTTATAGGTGATTTCCTACATCTGAATTGTGATCCTTCTAGCTGGGCCAAAATATATGGATAGCACTCACCTACTTGTGTGGAGATCTACTGACAATCTGCTTCATGCAAAACTATAGGAAATGCTGCAGTAATTATGTGTATTTTTTAAAATGATAGTTGTGAGCATTGTACTTGTGGGATAGTGCCTCCCAAAATATAACACTAAAAAATCTTGAGAACCTAAGTTCAAGAAAAAATTCTCAGAGTTGGAACTTGAAAAAAATAACAGTGGACAGATGTACTGTGTAAATTATGTACGCATGTGTGTGCGTGCCAAAATGTGTGCCTTCAAGTCCTGTCATCTTTTGACAACCCCATGAATTTCATAGAAGTTTCATAAGCAAGGAATACTCAAAGGTGGAATACTCGAAATGCATTGGTGGATTCCAGTACAAACCAAGTTGATCCTGCTTAGCTTCCAAGTTCAGACAGGATCTGCTGCCATTAAGGTTTTTAGGCCCTTGATTACATTTGCATCTATATAGCTTTTTTTGGAGCCCCTGGTAGTGCAGCATGTTAAAGAGCTGAGCAGCTTAACTTGTGGACCGAAAGGTTGCAGGTTCGAATCCGGGGAGCGGAGTGAGCACCCGCTGTTAACTCCAGCTTCTGCCAACCTAGCAGTTCAAAAACATGCAAATGTGAGTAGATCAATAGGTACTGCTCCAGCGGGAAGGTAACGGCATTCCATGCAGAGTCATGCCGGCCACATGACCTTGGAGGTGTCTACAGACAATGCCGGCTCTTCGGCTTAGAAATGGAGATGAGCACCGGCCCCCAGAGTTGGACATGACTGGACCTCATGTCAGGGGAAAACCTTTACCTTTACTAGCTTTTTAAAAGTTACTAATTTTTCCGGTAAGAATGACATAATGGAACAAATAGTTTTCCTTTTCTCCTTGCAGCAAGGGATCTTCTTTTTCCTTCAGTTTTTGATAGTTAGGCAGTTCATTGGATGGAACTGCCGGCAGATGCTGCATAACAGTCAAAGGGGGCAAGCGTGAGATAATTCTCATTCTTACCTTTTAAAAAGCAGTACAAGCCACAAAGTGTGTAATGCTGAATGAGTAGTAATCCTGACATGAATGGCACACTATGAGGGACGACTGTTTAGTGAGAACTGAAATTTGCATGGTGTCGCCTGAGGTACTCCAACTGTTGTTTCTTCTAGTGCTTAAGGGCAAGGATGACACTCATGAAATTGGGCTCATGTATAGGTTAAAGGCAGGTTTGCAGGCAAATTTATGGATTTTGATATAACTGAAGGGTCGGTGGTTCGAATTCGGGGAGCAGGGTGAGCTCCCGCTGATATCCCCAGCTTCTGCCAACCTATCCATTCGAAAACATGCAAGTGTGAGTAGATCAATAGGTACTGCTCCGGCGGGAAAGTAACGGCACTCCATGCACCTTCGGCTTAGAAATGGAGATGAGCACCAACCCCCAGAGTCAGACGTGACTAGACTTAATGCCTGGGGAAAACCTTTACTATATAGCGTACCACACCCACCTTTTTTGTTGCTGCTTCTTGCTTTCTTTTGCATTTTAAAGATGGTACAAGCAAAAAAGAAGTGTTGTCTTTATACAGGTGAAATATAGTTACTGTTTTGTGGTATGAGGAAGGCCTTAACATTATTATAACTGCTTCTGTTTGCTTTTCCAAAGATGCTTCCTGTATATTCTGTTTAGGGGCCATGCAGCTTTATCCATTGACACACTATTCAATCACTATAAAATTTTATCTCGTAAGAAACCACTGCTGCCCATATCAGACATTTAAAATTCATGCGTTCAGTTCTCAAAGAAACATTGTTTCGAGAGATAATATACTTTCTTCCACTTTTCCGATTCTGGGTCAAGGGTTGATGTCTCCAAGGGGTTTAGTTGCTATATTGTGAATTCTATGCATACTTAAAAATAGTCCAGTCTACTGATTCACTTGCAGAAACATGTGAGGCATCTTGGGCTTTTTCGTAAGAGTTAGCAACTCAGGTAGGTACTGTGCTTTAAATAAGAGACACGTAGATTTCTCAGATGTACTCTGCAAATGATCTGAAACTTTATTCCAACAAATCCACTTTCCATAGTAGCCTAAGCTTCCAAAACTTAGGACTTTTTCCTTTTTATTAATGGGAGGAGAGGATGGTGGTGACAGAAATAAAAAGCACTTGGGTTTTAGGACTACTGCACATAACCTTGGCATCTTCATCCTTAGAGTTTGTAAAATTTATGAGTATTTTATTTGATCATCTTTCACTCATGGAAAAAAAATCTAATTATTGTTGAAATGAGAGAAACTGAAATGTGTTGTTGAAGGCTTTCATGACCAGAATCACTGGATTGCTGAGTTTTCTGAGCTGTATGGCCATGTTCCAGAAGCATTCCCTCCTGATGTTTCACCCACATCTATGGCAGGCATCCTCAGAGGTTTATATCTCACAACCTCTGAGAATGCCTGCCATAGATGTGGGCAAAATATCAGGAGAGAATGCTTCTGGAACATGGCCATACAGCCCGGAAAACTCACAGCAACCCAATTTGAAATGTAATAGGATGGAGAAAATGAAAGCAAACAACAGAGAAACTACACATTCAGCTGCACATTCAACTGCCAAGGTAAATCTCTTGATTTACCTTACTGGCATGATATTTACTAGGACTTTTTATTGTCCTAAAAGCAGAGATGGGGAAAGTAAAGCGTGTGGGCCACATACACCCTAGGACCCCCAATTTGTAGTCTCTGAAGCTGCCCTAAGAAATTCCCAAAACTGCAGATCCTCAAAACTTTAATAAAATATTTTCACGTGTCCCCAAAAGGCTCCAAATAGCTCAAACTAACATGCAATTGTGTTTTAAAATGTGAGTAAGATGTAATGGTTTCAATCCCTTTCATAGTTGCCCACTCCTGTTTAAAAGCCTACTTTTGTAACAAAACCTTGAAACAGTTTCTTTGAAAATATACCAATGTTTAGGGTTATACATTTTAGTTTTGTTCCAAATACAGTGTACTGCTATGTCCATATAGACTTGCTGGATGTATACCTTTGCCTAATAGTTTTTCAGCTCTTGTAATACTTTTTTGCATATAGGTTTGCCATTGTAATACAGGGTATGCATTTGTGGATATCCTTGTTTTCACTTTTGGACTCTTGCTTGCTGAGGTGTTCCTGCGAGTATCTCTGTAGATCTTAGAAAACTATTTCTTGATTTAAGGCGTTGGTGTGCTGGCTGATATCCAAACAGGGGATGGGCCGGAGATGTCAATGCCTTGGTCCTTTCATTGCTAGCTGCTACTTCCCAGTGGATGTCAGGTGGTGTAATGCCGGCTAAGCAGTATAATTTCTCCAGTGGTGTGGGGCATAGGCATCCTGTGATAATGCGGCATGTCTCATTAAGAGCCACATGCAATGTTTTAACGTGGTGAGATGTGTTCCACTGGGCATGGGTACTCAGCAGCAGAGTAGCAAAGCGCAAGGGCAGATGTCTTTACTATGTATGGTTGTGATTGCTATGTCGTGCCAGTCAACTTTCGTACTATGTTATTTTTAGCGCCCACTTTTGGCTTGATGGTCAAGCAGTGCTTCTTGTAAGTCAGAGCATGATCCAGGTAACTCCCAGGTATTTTGGTGTGCTGCAATGCTCCAGTGGGATTACACTGGAGCAATGTTACCAGAAGTGACTTGTAACATTCTGTGAAGTGGGAATCTGGTATAAGGTATTTCGGTCTGTTTAAGCATAACCATCCCACAAAATGAACTTCACTTGTTGAAATAATTCTTACTAAATGGAATACTTCCTAAGAAGAAAATAATTTGACTCATACTATATCCTGCTCTTTAGTACCATTTGGTTTACCTTTCTCTTTGGTGTTGTGCTTTTGTATCTATTATGTATAATATTAAGTATTTATCAAAGGAAGTTTCCAGCACTTTATTGCACAAGAACTGTTTCAAAATGTAGCCCATAAGAGAACATTGCACACTGTTAGTGGATGTATGATTGTCCTATAGAAAAAAATTGCTAAGAGAAACTAGTTTCCCTTAGGCCAGTTACCCCAATGGCTTTAAACAATACTTTTAATAATTAATAATGAAGTTAATAACTCAAGGTGTAAGTAAGCACCAGTGTGTTCATGAAGTACCTTAGCGGTATTATCTCTGAATATGCTACATCTCAGTTTCCCTTTGTCCCAGTGGTAGTTATGTGCTCTTTTTTAAGTATTGAGTACTGGAAATCTCTCTGAGAAGCTGGAAAAAACCAAAGGAGTTGTGATCTGTGTACTTAACAACACAGCAGTAATCTGAGTGTTTATAATAATGTTCTAATGCTTTTTGTAAAAATGGTGTCTTAAAAGAGGAAGACAATAGAATGAATTTAAAAACACTACTGGAATTAAATGTGGAACCTTATCACTGTAATTATGCCAGTACACCCTAGAAATCCTAAAGTCTGTTGTTTCATAGGCCTTGAATCTCATTTCCATATTTTAAAAACATTTAATTTTATTTCTTGACTAGCCAGTATGTTTCCATTGATAGGTAGCTTATATTCCATTGATAGGTAAAGGTAAAGGTTTCCCCTGACATTAAGTCCAGTCATGACCGACTCTGGGGGCTGGTGCTCATCTCCATTTCTAGGCCGAAGAGCTGGCATTGTCCATAGACATCTCCAAGGTCATGTGACCGGCATGACTGCATGGAGCGCCGTTACCTTCTCGCCAGAGCGGTACCTATTGATCTACTCACATTTGCATGTTTTCGAACTGCTAGGTTGGCAGGAGCTGGGGCTAACAGCGGGCGCTCATTCCGCTCCCGGGATTTGAACCTGGAACCTTTTGGTCTGCAAGTTCAGCAGCTCAGTGCTTTAACACACTGTGCCACCAGGGGCCCCCATTCCATTGATAGCTTATAGAGTTTTTAAAAAAATCAACACAAAATAGAAAGGGAAAAAAAGTGTATTCACTCAATATGTGCTTTTGCATTTGTATATTTTGCAGAATGCCCACACTATTTCTGAGCCTTAGGTCTCAATGTCACAAGTAATCTTGTAGACCAAAAGCGAGCAGTTGTAGTGCTCCATGTGATGTTTGAATGCAGACACTAGGAAGGGATGATGAAAGTGGTAGTCCAATGACTTTTAAAAGAGTGGACTTCATTATTTACAATTTTTTTTTCGTGTCAGGAGCAACCGGAGTTGCTTCTGGAGTGAGAGAATTGGCCATCTGCAAGGGTGTTGCCCAGGGGATGCCCGGATGTTTTGATGTTTTTACCATCCTTGTGGGAGGCTTCTCCCATGTCCCCGCATGGAGCTGGAGCTGATAGAGGGAGCTCATCCACGCTCTCCCTGGGTGGGATTCGAACCTGGCAGCTTTCAGGTCTGCAACCCAACCTTCAAGTCACAAGGCTTTTATCCCCTAGGCTGCCGGAGGCTCCTTATAATGTTTTAATGGCTTTGTTCTCTTTTGGATGAAGAAGTATTTTCCCCTGTATCATTCAGGTATTTCTCCTGTATATGTGAGGGCAAAAGGAGTGTGGAGGTGCCAGCCCTGCCTTCATGTCCCTGTGTGCATTGAACCTATATCATTGTCTTGTTGTGAAAATGTCTAAGTGCCATCACTATTAGGTACCGTCGTAACATCTCACTTCCTGCTGTTTTAGAAAAGACATACAGTTTGTACGTGATTTTTTTTATCATGTCAGAAGCGATTTGAGAACATACTGCAAGTTGCTTCTGGTGTGAGATAATTGACCATCTACAGAGATATTGCCCAGATGTTTTATCATCCTGCTGGGAGGCTTCTCTCATATCTCCGCATGCTAGAGCTGACAGACGGGAGCTCGCCCCGTCTCACGGATTCGAACTGACAAGCTTCAGGTCAGCAACCCAACCTTCAAGTTAGCAGTCTGGCCGGCACAAGGGTTTAATATATTCTTTATGTGATGAATTTGTGGTATGCAAAGCCTTTTCAAGACACTCTGATTTTGCAAAATAATAGGGGAGAAGGAAGGAACTTTGGAAAAGAGAGATTTGAGGGTGATTAGAGGATTTTCTTTAAAGCTTTTCATGTTTAAATAGATAGTATGTGTGGTGAATGATTATTATGAATTATGATTAGTAGCTTGTGTATACAACGTTGCAGCAATGTATGTAATAGAAAGGTATCTGCTGACTATCAGAACAGAAATAAGAGAAAAAAATGCAAATTTTGTATAAAACAAATGTTGTGTGCAAACATAAACTCTATGGAAATGTAACCCCTATGTGATTGATTGGATCCATGCACATTAATCCTCCTGCAGTAATAAAGTTTTGAAAAGCTTCCTTTGATGTTGCTAATGCCAGTGTTACAAAAGTTTTCATTGTAATGATGGAGAGATGGGTTGGGAGGGATTATGCATTATCCATTTGTTTTCTGGAAATCACGTTACAGTGAGGGTTTATAAATCCCCAATTAACACATATGATGGTCTTTTAAAAGCCTCACTTGTAGCATGGGGGGGATGAAGGGAATCTATCCAATCAGTGATTGGAGATGTCAGATGGGAGAGCATGGGGCAGAATAGATTATAATCTACTGCAGGCCATATCTGTCATGTGGGATGGATTTTTCCCATTCTTGATATAGATCAGTGGTTCTCAACCTGTGGGTCCCCAGGTGTTTTAGCCTAAAACTTCCAGAAATCTCAGCTAGTTTACCAGCTGTTAGGATTTTTGGGAGTTGAAGGCCAAAACATCTGGAGACCCACAGATTGAGAACCACTGACATAGACATTAAAGAGCACAGATGACCAGAAATAATATAATCATAACCTCAGGAGCCAAGCATTGAAATTGTCCTTCCAAGTTGGAATTAGTAGCACTGAAACATGCTGCATCCAGTACCCAGAGCCTATCCAAATGTATACCAAGTTAGTAATAATATTGAAATCCCCTGACATATCCTGGAGAATCAACATAATTCATCTGCCTTCATTAAGACAATGAGGTCATTCATGAGAGCAACCAAAATGGTCTGTATATCAAAATCAAGCCTGAATGTAGATTGAGATGAGTCCAAATGATCAGTCTTACCTGAGGGGCCATTCCTCACTATGGTGGCTTTCCCAGTGGTAGTATCAATATGATCCACTAACTGTTAATAGTCCTTAAGATCCAAGGAAGATTTCTTTGAAGATGACTTCATAACTGCCTCTTAGAAAGTAGCTTGAGCCACTCTGTGCTTTCACTTATTATCCATGAAAGGTCATCATTGAGTAAACAGATAATTAAAGATTATAATGATCCCTTGGTTTCCTCTGGTTTTGGTTCCAGGACATTTCATGGATACCAAAATCCATGGATGTTGAAGTCCCATTACATACAATAGTATAGTAAAATTTCATCCAAATAGACCAGAATCTGAAAAGACAAGATCACTGAACTCATACACTCTAAAATAGTTTGGTGTTGCCAAGTCAAGTTGCCAAGTTCATGTGCTGGGAAAATTCCATCAGATTTCATAGAGCCTGGGTACAGTTGGACATTTTCAGCCTCTTTTAAGGTAAACCACCTTTCCCTAGTTCTTGCTACAAAACCCATTCTCTATTCCCTAAAACTCATAAGGAACAAAATACTACATGTGGTCTTCACAATGTCAGCTTATTCTTGTGAAAGAAGACCAAGGCATTTTGCTTTTGCTGGGTTGTCTCATGCAAAGCCAGGTTTGCTTCCCTTTCATTTCCTCTTCTTCCTCAAGTATAGAATAAATAATATATGTATGGCTTATTTTCAGTTTTTTGTAAACAATACATTTAGTTTAAACACTTGAAGAGGAATTCAGCTATGGAATAATCTGCCTATAGAAGACATGGAACCCTCCTCTTGTACTGCATGGTTCAAGGAATAAAAAAGTTGTATTGATATGTTAGAAATAAATGTAGAATTCATGTCAATAAAATGTTATTGTCTGTTAACACAGACTGGTGAAATTATTTTGCTCTAAAATTTATTGTTGGGTTTATTATGAAGGTGAAGCAGTGCACATTTACTTTTCTGTAGTTGCAGAGCTTTTTAACTTTGTTCTTCATAATGTCAAGTACAATTGTTAAATCAGCACATTCTGTTTTAATTGACATTCTTGTCATGCTACAGTATAATTAAGATGGACTGCTTTCAAGATAGGTTATCAAGAGCTATGTGTGAAATAGAGTTCTTAATATATAGCACTTACATAACAAGACACATCCCTTGTGCCATATCCATTAACCCTCACAAATGAGGAGAGAACATTTTAGTGTCCTCAAGGCATTTTTTGTTGTCGAATATGTGCAAAAGTAGATTTACAGTGTAGCCATTTTCCAACATTAGACTAAATAGAGTGGCTAGTTCCAAGCAGAGTAGACCCATCAAATCTGTTGTTGGCTAGTAAGTCAGCATGCATTTAAATCTCACTGTTTTAGTTGGTCTGCTCTACTTGGGACTAGAAATTAGCTTCTGCAATTGGTAGTTGCCTAATTGTATCTAAATGTATGTATGTATTTATTTACAGTAGAGTCTCGCTTATCCAACATAAACGGGCTAGCAGAACGTTGGATAAGCGAAAATGTTGGATAATGAGGGATTAAGTAAAAGCCTATTAAACATAAAATTATGTTATGATTTTACAAATTAAGCACCAAAACATAATGTTTTACAACAAATCAATAGAAAAAGCAGTTCAATACATGGTAACGTTATGTAGCAATTATTGTATTTATGAATTTAGCACCAAAACATTGCAATGTATTGAAAACATTGACTACAAAAACACTGACAGTGACTACTAAAAGGCAGGCTGCATTGGATAATACAGAATGTTGGATAAGCGAAGGTTGGATAAGGGAGACTACCGTGCTATATTTCTATCCTGCTCTATCTCACCCCGAAGGGTATTCAGAGCGATTTACAGTTTGGCAATATTCAATGCCACATTGTAAATGCAAATATGCAATACAACACATTAGCAGTAAAAATAGATAAAACAAATACAGTTCAAACAGTTAAAAACAGAACACCCAGTCCCGTAGTCGTCATTTGTGCTGTATCTAAACTTCAGAAATTGGTCTCATAAATTTTAACCTTTCTACCACCAAAGTCAAAGACTTCAGGGACAAAAACTTGACAAAGAAATCTAGCTTTTTAGCTACAGCATTGTTTCTATATCATCTAGGATTCTAGGGTCTTGTATTGGGACCAAAGTAATCTTTTTTGCCCCATTTGGAAGAAATTAATTTTTTTTCATATGAGACATTGACATTCATTGGGTTCAGGATATCTGCCATACAAAAAGTGCATGTTTTATTCTATTTTTTTCTGATGGTCATTGTTGTTTTGTGCCTTATATTGACTGTTATATATGACAACCCTATCATAGGGTTTTTTTTTGGGCAAGTTTGACTCATAGGAGTGTCCATTGCCTTCCTTATAGCCTGAGAAAGTAAGAATGCTGGTTCTCTGGATTTTTTTTTTTGCATTTATTTTCTGCTTATTCTGCCCTGGGTGTTTGAGTGGAATATGTTAACCCCTGTAGATATTTTGCATTTATTTGACTCTAGGTAGTTGAGTGAAACACAATAATATCTGAAAAAACTGCTTTGTATGTGAAGATTTTTTATTTCCCGCGATAGATTCAAATTCTTGTCATAGTCAGAAAGTACCCTAGAGCTCTACACAGTACAAGCTTTTAAAACCGCAATGAATGAAATTTCCTAAATCCAACATTTGTTAGAAACCAACTAACAACAAAGTAAACATGCATACATTTAAAACAAGTGTTATCTTCTCTTTTAATTCTGAGTCTGCGGTAGGGTCTAAAATATTAAAAATAGAATCTCTCTTGTGATGGTTGAATTTTCCTGGAATGTTTACAACTATTGTAGATTGAACTGATTTTGTTGGACACCATATAACATTTTGAATGCTATAATGACAGTAATATAAATTATATATTGCTATGGTATATCTTCTTAAATTGATCTTGCAGAAGCATGCATATACTACTTTCATCGGTTCTATATTCTTGATGTATTTGCATTATTACAGACATTTGCCAATGTGGTCAAAGTATATCCCAAACATGTACAGGAAAATTTATTTATTTTATTTACGATACTTTTACCCCTCCTTTCTCACCCCGGAGGGGATTCAATAATTCAATGCCTTTAAAAACAAAGTACATAAGCGTCAGTTAGATAATAAAACATTAAAATACAATTAAGTCACAATTAAAACCATAACATTTAACTCTGACAACAGAGTAAATCATGTGATCCAAGCGCATAGTCTGGGCCGTTCCATTGGTCAAATCTATATCTTTTATATCCATTATTGCACCAGATTTCCGAAGGCTTGGTCAAAGAGCCATGTTTTCACTTTTTTTATGGAAGATCAGGAGGGAGGGGACTGATCTAATCTCCCTGAGGAGGGAGTTCCATACCTGAGGGGCCACCACCAAGAAGGCCCTGTCTCTTGTCCCTGCCAATTGCATCTACAAAGAGGGCGGGACAGAGAGCAGGGCCTCCCCAGATGATCTTAAACTCCGAGATGGTTTATAGAAGGAGATATGTTTGGACAGGTAAACTGGTATACATTTGACTTAATTATAGTATAGAACTAAATGGATTTTAAGATGCTGATCATTTGATGCTTGGGAAAACTGTTCTTTTATGCCATATTATTTGAACATTGGCTACACATTGAGAATTTAAGTTGTGCTGTGAATGTGTAGAACAGAATGTCCACCTTTTGCAGTATCATAAAAACCGAAATGGTAAACTAAAACTGTGGTGGATTTCATCTCAAGACTGGATGCACTCAAAAAAATTTGCTACTTCGTTTTTCCTTATGAATCCCAAATTGTATTTCAGGGCTCTCTGGAATGGCAGTGGCCATGGAGTGAAAGCAGCTTACACAGCTGGAGGGGAAGCAGCGAAGAAGTGGGGAGAGGAAAGAGCAATGTGAGTGTGAAGACTGCACTGCAGCCATTGCCTTCAAGCCCAGCATGTTGTTTGCATGTGCTGTGAGATTTATCAGAAGAAAATTGTACTTTGTTTAAATGTAGGCATTATTTTCTCTTTTTATAGTGGCATTGGTAAAAGCTGTGATGCTTGCACCCCGAGTTTAACGTAATGTAATTTCACACAGTTTGTTCTTATTAACAAGAAAAGTCAAGTGTTTCTGAATGAATAGCTGTTTTGTGTCAGGTATTTTAAAAAGCTTTCAACTTTGCTGGTGTATTCTATTCTTGTATTGCTTAGTAACCAAAGAAAATGAAGGGAAAGGGATAATGTATTTCATGTATACTAAATTCAGTTATTATTCCCTTTTATGTTCTTACAATCCATATCACACACAAAGACTTATCAAAAGAACTTCTCTCTTTAAGCCAAGAACATAACTCTATTCCATCTGTGCTTCGTCTTACAATTCACTTAAAAGAGAACGGTATCTTTTTTTGGTAATATCTCCTCCACTATAATGTGCTGCATGGAGAGCATAGATCAAGGAGTGGCCACTGTGGCAGACTTGGGGATTAGTTTAATAATACGAGGGTTATCCAGAAAGTAGATTATGTTTTGGAATGAAAAATGAACAAAGTATAGGAGAAAACATTTACCATATGCAGTTGAAAGCCACACCCAAATACCACATCTCAACATAGTCGCCATTCAAATCTAGGCACTTATCATAGCGATGAATGAGCTTTGCAACTCCTTCCCCACCAAATTCTGCCGCTTGGGTCCTCAACAGTGTGCGACCCGCAACCTATTGGAATTGCATGGAATTCAGGGTCATATACAGTGAAGAGATATGAATAGTCATCCTTGTGGAGTGTTTAGTGGAAATATGAATCCTTGTATAGTAGATATAGTAGATCTCATTATCCACTGGGTTTGAAATCCAGGACCTCTGTGGATATGAAAGTCTATGTGTGTGTTCAACTCCCATGATATTCAATGGTGTAGTGAAATGGTATTTCTTATATACAATGGAAAAATAAAGTTTTAGTTTCTGAATTTTTAAAAAAATATATTTTCAAGCCATGGATGGTTGAATTGTAGATACACAAAAGCCATGACTACTGAGAGCTTACTGAATGGTAATTTTGAAACTGAAAATATTTCATTTTATTTTGTTTTTTTCTTCTTAATTTTTTATGCTTGTGTTTTCATGGCTGGAATCACAGGATTGCTGTGAGTTTTGTGGGCTGTATGGCCATGTTCCAGAAGCATTCCCTCCTGGCATACCTCATAACCTCTGAGGATGCCTGCCATAGATGTGTGCGAAACGTCAGGAGAGAATGCTTCTGAAACATGGACAAACAGCCTGGAAAACTCACAGCAACCCATCTTTTGTGCTATTTGTCTGAGTTTATTTGTTTTTTTCTTTCAGATCAAAAATGTCTGTTCATACCTGACACTTGTAATTCAGTGATTGACTACACTAGCTTCACAGGGAATTTAACATGGCCTAGTTGAATTTATTTTTGGAGAGTTGATGATGTCCACAGCTACAAGTTGCAAGAAAAACCATCAGGCTGTGAGCCTAGAAGGAGTTGACCCAGAGACATGCATGATAGTTTTTAAAACCCATTGGGCACAGGTAACAACTCATGAAAGCTTTTATTGTCTTATTTATCTAAAATTGGCAAGAATACGTTTTCTGAAAAACATTTAGACACAATCTATATTTCCAAAATGAAGGATACTCCCATATTATGGCTGGTTGGTGACACTGAAGTACACTTTGTTTATTCTGTTCTGGTGAACTGTGGAATCCTGATCCTCTGTTATTTAGCTTACAACGATAGAGATATAACTGTTGTATAGACTAGAGACTGAATAAGGAAATCTAATTTCCATTGCAAATGAAATACAGGTTGGAATATATAATTATTGTGTTTTGAAGCACTGTGAAATTTAAGAAGACAGCTCAGTTGTTTCAGCATTTGGATGCAATTCTGTGCATGATCAGGTTGTTCAAAACCCATTAAAGTAACATATGTTCTGTAATATAGACTTCATATTTGAAAGATCGTGGCTTTTTAATCCAGTGTTATCTACACGGATTGACGAAATATCGGCCGCAGTGGTTCTCAGCTTGTGGGTTCCCAGGTGTTTTGGTCTATAACTCCCAGAAATTCCAGCTAGATTACCAGCTGTTAGGATTTCTGGGAGTTGAAGGCCAAATCATCTGAGGACCCACAGGTTGAGAACCACTGATCTACAGGCTAATGGTTTTATGTATTTACCTGTCATTCCAAGACTTCATCAGTAACAAATCTTGACTTCACTGAAGACAGCTGAAAAATAGATGTTATCAAAGTCCCCTTTAAAAATAGTGCAAAGCAGTGGTGGAGGAAATGGTAAAATCTGTGATCAATCAAATCCAAAAAGGTTAACCCATACATTTGGAGAGCTAATTGTAGAATGTAACATCCTGAGTCTAACCACCTGATTCCCCCAAGAGTTTTGCTGGAGCAGTGGTTCTCAACCTAGGGTCCCCAGATGTTTATGGCCTACAATTCCCAGAAATCCCAGCCAGTTGATTGGGGACCCCAGTTTAAGAACCATTGTGCTGGAGTGATATTTTCCATTTCTGCATTTTGCATTTGAGTTTCAGTTTGACAACAAAAACCATTTATTTTGTAATTAACTTGATAACGTTCAAAGAATTGCAACAATGGGCCATTCTTTCAAAGTTATGGTTTGGGAAAGTAAGTACAGGGTACAGGACTAGGCCTACATGGAGATGGCACCTTCACATTCATGAATGTTAAAAATAGTAGTAACTGTGGCTGTGATGGTCATTACATTTTTACTTATTGACTGGTGGGTAAAGATGTGCATATAACTTAAGTGCCAAAATAACTTGATTTGCTTTTTATTTCCATGTATCTTGTTATGATTAGAGAGGGATGAAGAACACCTTTTGTTCTGCCTCGGACAAGAAAATGTATATATTTACTTCATTCAATCAGGATAATATATTTCAAATTGTGGCAATGAATTCAGACCTTTGGACAGAATATTCCTAACCTTGCAAACAGTTGTTCATAAGCAGATTCCACTCTTTCCTTGTTTAATTCAACTGTCTGTCTCTGTGTTCAGTGCAGTGAGACATATCTTGCTGCAATTAAGCTTTTCTGAGCTGGAAACTTTACAGTGAAATGAAATATGATTTAATATGGAAATATTGATGACTGAGTTTGGTTAATAACAAACCTATTAATATTGTGATGAATCTCTGTACACAGATCATTAAAAGTAATTCCATTTTTTGTAGGTTATAAAAATCTTGGAGAAGCATGACCCTTTAAAAAACGTTCAGGCCAAATATGGGGTAATACCTCCAGATGAAGCCAGTACTGTGCAGAATTATGTGGAGCACATGCTCTTCCTTTTAATTGAAGAACAAGCAAAAGATGCAGCAATGGGCCCTATCCTGGAGTTTGTGGTCACTGAGAATATCATGGAGAAACTTTTTCTTTGGAGTTTGAGGCGGGAATTCACTGATGAAATGAAAATCGAACAACTGAAGATGTACGAAATGCTTGTCACACAATCCCACCAGCCCTTGCTGCATCACAAACCCATCCTGAAACCTTTGATGATGTTGTTGAGTTCTTGCTCAGGAACCACAACCCCAGCTGTAGAGATAGACTTGGTAGTTCTTCTCAACCAGCTCTGCTCAATCCTAGCCAAAGATCCGTCTATCTTGGAACTCTTCTTCCACACCAGCGAGGACCAAGGAGCTGCAAACTTCCTGATTTTTTCGCTCCTGATTCCTTTCATCCATCGAGATGGGACTGTTGGCCAGCAGGCTCGTGATGCATTGCTTTTTATAATGTCACTTTCTGCAGAAAACAGTGTGGTTGCAAATTACATTGTAGAAAACACTTACTTTTGCCCAGTAAGTTTCTTTTAACGTTTTATCCTGCTCCCTCAAAGAAAAAAACTTCATTTTTTAATGTCTTGGTCTTTTCTCCAGCAAAACACAACTGGTTTTATGTAGTGCAATATTGTCATCTTATGGTTATGTAGAACTTGCAAACAGCAGCATTGGTATGCATACAAACCCTTTCATTAAGCTTCATTTTAGTAGGCAGGAGCCGTGGTGGAGCAATGAGTTAAACCCTTGTGCCAGCTGGACTGCTGATTTGAAGGATGGGTTGCTGACCTGAAGGTTGCCGGTTCAAATCTGCAAGCTTCAAGTCTGTTAGCTCTAGCATGTGGGGACATCAGAGAAGTCCCCCAACAGGATGGTAACACATCCAGGCGTCCCCTGGGCAATGTCTCTGTAGACAGCTAATTCTCTCACTCTATAAGCGACTTGCAGTATGTTCTCAAATTGCTTGTGACACAATTTTAAAAAATTCAGTATGCTCTTCCCATTTTTTTGATAGATGTTCCATGTGTTAAAGTTAAAATTTTAAATAGCCAAATAAGTTTAAGTAGCCCAATTTTAAGTAGCCAAACAGTAGGGTCTTACAAAAAAAAAGATGTAATTATGTAAAAATGAATTGTGGACACTATTAAACTAAAATTTGCTTTCTCTTCAGAAGA
This sequence comes from Anolis carolinensis, assembly GCF_035594765.1. Lineage (NCBI taxonomy): Eukaryota > Metazoa > Chordata > Lepidosauria > Squamata > Anolidae > Anolis > Anolis carolinensis. The sequence continues at coordinate 49,167,330 of NC_085845.1, forward strand.
TTAATTGATGTACAACAATAATACTTTTGGATTAAATGCATCTTAGTTAGTGGAGATATATCAAAGTATGATGTTTAGGTAGTCTTTTGGGTCTAATTATTTTAACATTACTTAGGATTATAATGTGCCAGTCGAAGATCAGACATCTTTAAATAAAACATGAGTATTTATTTAGGAGTTTAATCTGATAATCTCTCATCAGCTTCTTTTCTTGTTCTGCTTCAGATCTCTCAGTTTTAATGTAAAACTTGTGTTTTTCTCTATTTTCCAATATGAATGTGAGATGAATGACCTAATCATATTGAATTCACTATGGCCATATGCTAGTTATATTCCTTCTGGTGCTCCACCAATTACAGAGATAGGCATTTTGCCAAATTTAATTAAGCTCCAATTAGGTCAGTGATGATGATTGCTGTAGGGAAGCAGCTACCTTCATCATTTAAGTCGGAAACTACTTTTAAAACAGTGTTTCTTTCTCAGTCCATTTTATGGTAGCTTTATCTTACCTTTTCTCTGCTACATTTGGACTTAGCCCACATCCCTTCCTGCTGTATCCTGATACAGTGTTTCATAATTTATTTTGCTATGTGTTCATCCCATTTTTCAGACAAAAACTGCCTCCCAAATTAGGCAACCATGTTCTCAGATACAGTAAAGGAGGAGAATGGAAGGTGAGGAGAGTCTTAGTTCTTTGACAATGTTGAAACAAAGTTGTATGTTGAAAGCAAGTGTCTATATATACATTTGGGATCCGGATGATCTTTCTTTGCAAGCATTCTTGGCTCAGCTACCCATGTTTCCTCTTGGCAATAAAGTCAGGTGTGTTCCTATTCCCTTCACTTCACTTCTAGAGTCCTGGACAACTTGCATGGTAGTCAATTTGCTATACAGTTTTTCCAAGAGCTTGTCTTACGCAACACAGACTGCTAATCTTGCACAGAAATTGTACTACATACCCATTCAGTGTACCATTGTGTTCTATTTGTGAAAGTTCCTGTTCTAATAGGAATTTAAAATGAGATAGTTCTTTTGGAGTTGTTGCTATCCACAACAACTCCAAATGTAGATTTCTAAGATGCATTATACTCATAGTCCATATTGGGTGATTTTGAGCCACTCAAATCACACACATGTGAAATAAGGTACCTTGAAATACAGTTTTTAAAGTTTCCACTCTAAAAAGGAATACAGTAGGCTCAAGTCCTCTTTGACATAATTTTTCAGGATCTTCTTCAGACAAGATAATATGAAAAATGCACATTATGGCTTTCTGTGCCTTGTTTCAGTGAAACAACTTTCTATCCTTTTTCCTAATGATACTGATTTTTTTAAAAAAAAGTTTCAAAATTGCCATTGTACTTTGAAATATCAAATAATAAGTTTCAGCAGAGAGAAATTATTGTTGACTTTATTTGATGAAGAGGATTCCTTTTTTGTTGAAAAAGGAAATTGTCCCAGAGGTAGATACCCTTATTAGAGTCATTCTGTAACATCCATAATTACATTTGCCAATTAATTTTTAAAAAGTCTTTTTACTCTGAAGATTAAAGCCAATTGTATTAACCTTCAAACAGTAGGGGGTTAAATTTGACAAAACACACTCCTAATTAGAACAGTTGTCTTAGTAGTACATAGAAATCAATCCAGCCATGAAGATAGCTTGCCCCAGTCTATAGTAAAACATCACAGTCTGTTCTTAAAGGTTGTTCATTTTTTTCAGGTCTCATAATATGTAGGTGTTGTGTGATCTTTACAATTTGGGGAGCATTATTTTACCATTACAAAAAAAAAAACCCCAGAATGATGCTTGGGGAGAGTGGGTGGCATGTGCACTCCACTTAAGCAAAAATATTGAAAGATTAAAGGGTTTTTAATAGTTACTTCCCTGTGGATTCAACAAAATTATCTCAATTCTGATTAAGATGAACCAACTCAATTTGGTTGAAATGAAAATGGGTAGGATATAATGCATTTCAAAATCCATCATCATAATTAAACTAGTACTAGTTCAGATTGCAGAAACAAACCTTCAAATTTTAGAATGTGTGTCCTTGTGCCAGCCTCAGGTAGTTGGGGATTAGGATAGTGTTCTGAAAGCTATGGGTTATTTAATGCAATCATATTGTTGTGTCAAGATTTTTGTGATTTATTCAAAACACAGGTTCCAGTTAAGAATAGCTAGTTTCCCCACAAAGATGTGGTTAATCAACACTTTAAAAGTGATTGCATAGTTTAATTTAAACCACAATTATCAATAAGTTAGAAATATCTGTGTAGTATGCCTACTGCAAAAAGTATACTACATAATGTGTACACACACATATATGCAAAATATATACATACATTATTTGGTAGACATGGGGTTGCTTCTGTCTATATCAGTGGTTCTCAACGTGTGGGTCCCCAGGTGTTTTGGCCTACAACTCCCAGAAATCTCAGCCTTCAACTCTGGGAGTTGAAGGCCAAAACATCTGGGGACCCACAGGTTGAGAACCCACTGGTCTATATTAAACACTTAAACCCCACTGTTTATCAGAAGAACTGAGGATAACCTACAAAATAAACCATTTCACACATTTCCAGATTGTATTGATAGATAATTTGAATGAAGTGAAAACATATTAATTTTTTGATGTAGCAAAAAGGTCAAGTCAACTTCAACTTATGGTGATCCTGAGAATCAGGGACCTTGAAGTCCACCTGTCATCAGCAGCTCTGCTCAGATCTTGCAGACTTGGAGCTGTCTGTATATCCATCTCTAATGCAGTCCTCCTCTTTCTTTCAAGTACTATTGTCTTTTCTAGTGACCATTTCTTCTGATATGGCCAAAGTCTAACAGTCTCAATTATCTTGACCTCTGATGAAAGTTCAGGCTTGATTTGCTGTCGGATTAATTTACTGGTATTTGTCTTTTAAGCAATTCACAGTATCCATAGAATTCTTCACCAGCACCAGCAAATGAGTTTATTTTCTTTGTATCAGCCTTTTTTCACTGTCTAGCTTTCATAACCATACATAGAAATTGCAAATACCATGACACGGACAATTCTAACTTTAGTATTAAATCATATTCAATAATATATACACATCAGTCTAGTTCCTTCACAGCTGTCCTTCCAAGTCCTAATCTTCTAATATCATGGCTGCAGACTGAGTCAAATATGGACACTCTAGAACTATTTAAATGTCATTATCATCTACTTTAAAGTTATATATCTTCTGTGGTCATTATTTATGTTTTCTTAATTGTAGCATTGCCTTTGTATTTTCTTCCTTGACTTTTTTCAGTGATTGTTCCAAGTCTTTACTATTTTTAGTAGCAATTGTTTGATGTTCCTTCTTCCAATATTTCATTTTCCTCCAAGTCTAATTCTGCTTTATATATGATATACAACATACAAGATAAAATTCAGCCCTCCTGACCCCTTGCCAGTTGGAAACCAATCACCACTACCATACTCCACATACAACATAGGACTATATCTTTTGCTTTCTAAGTAGAAGAAAACCTATGCTTAATTCAGTGCATTTCATCTAACACTAGTTTGGGTACCTGGTTTTGCCTGGGTGTACTCCAGCTCACATAATGCTCTAGATGCATCATTTATGAGGTTCAGTATGCTATTCAGCTGCAGGACATTGGCAGGGGTTGGGCTACATGTTCATGGTGCTTGCTATAACCTGAAATGTCATTGGAGGGAGGGCTTTTGGTGGCTCCTCGGCACTGTGGGTTAAAGCTGTTTGTGGAAGCGGGAGCCTGTCTGTGGAAGTGGGTACCCCAGCCACACACATACATATGTATGTTCACTTTTATTGTGTATATAGTAAATGTTGAGCTAATTTAGTTTGAAACTACTTGAAACTTGGGAAAACATAAGCAAGACTTCCTAAAAGAAGACTGGATGGAGAATTACAGGTGTTAAGATGTCTCTTTGAAAGCAGCTAATTAAGCTGGAGACATGAAATTATGAGTTATGAATGCAAACTGGAAAGGTAGGGTGTTACATCACTTCCAACGATCAATGCAGAGATGTGATAAGAATAAATGTTACTCATCATGCAATTTTAGCTTTACCAGAGTCAGCTAATGCTATCCTACTTGTAAATTATTTTGAACAGTTAATATAAGTTAAATATTTGAGAAATGCCAACATGAAAATCATTTTTGACTGATGGACAACAGAGCTTGTATTTCCCGGCACATGCTTTTTTTTTTTTTTTTTTTTTTAAATGTGAGCTATTGAAGGGAATGTCCCTTGCTTAAGAAAACCCTATGCAATTTATGGGGTCATCATAAGTTGACAGGATACATGAAGGCACATATACACGTATTGAAAGGTAAATGATTTAGATTCTAGGAATTTGTATCTTCCTGCTAAATAAACGGTATTAGCTTAAGGCAATGCTTAGCAGTAATGCAGTTACTTGGTTTAATTAGTTGTGTCCTTGCTGTTTTCCCCTTGACATTTTTTGCAGGTACTAGCAACAGGCCTAAGTGGCCTCTATTCATCTTTGCCTACAAAGCTGGAAGGTAAAGGAGAAGAATGGAACTGTTTGCTCAAAGACGACTGGCTTCTTTCTCCAGCTCTTGTCCAGTTTATGAACTCACTTGAGTTCTGCAATGCAGTAATACAGGTACATGGCTAAATAAATGGTATTAGAAATTAATATTTAAACCTGTATGATGTTCCTCTGTTTATGTAGAAGTACTGTAGAGTGCAAATCATTATTAAGTCTAGATTAATTATATTGCAAATTTCTTATATAGACAAATATCAACAGGATTAGGATTTAGATAACAAACATCTAATAAATGAGATGCAGGTTTATTTTTACAAACTTGTCTATTTCCTAATAATGCTTGGCTGAGCAACATTTATTAATATCTAAAATCATAAATATTTTTCCAGGAAACCTAACTGAGCATAAATTCATATACTGCTTTTGTTTGTTTTCAGCAAAGAAAACCCATTCACTAATATCTGTGAACAATGTTCTTTGTTTTTGAGTTGATCAGTATATTTCAAGAACCCAATTTAAATTCTGTTTAGTCTTCTCATGTTCTTTGTTCTTATTATTTCTTAATTAGATTTTCTCTCTTTTGATTCCTTGTTGTTCTTCTCCAGTTTAATGATAAAATCAGATGTTATATCTCTTTGATGGTGCACTCAGGATTCTTATAGCATCAGAGTTTTGCAGTATTAGTAGTTTTATTTGATTCATGCGGGTTGGCTCTGTCTCATTAATTAAGCTAAAAGGCAAAGAATGAAGCAATATATAAAATCTTATTATTGTTTCATTCATATTACTCAATAAATGTATATTTGTTTAGCCTGCTTGTGTGGCTGTGAAAAAGATTTTTGACTTTTCATGGGGACAGTACTTTGAGCTGGCTCTCAAATAAGCATGCATAGAATGAAAACCAGAGTTCGGAAGGTTGATCATATAAGCTCTTGAAATATGGAAGGAGGACTTATTGGAAGTAAATAATTATTTTTAATCCAATTTAAATGTCTTCAAATAAAGTATGATGCCCCATCCCAGATAGACTTTCAGCACTCTTTCTGTCTTCTTTTAGGTGTCTCACTCTCTGATTCGTAACCAACTTGTGAACTACATTTATAATGGGTTTCTGGTACCCGTTATGGCCCCAGCTCTTCATAAGGTCAGTATTTGTTTGTTAAATATAATTATCAGTATTTAGTGGCTTAACAACATTATGTGTGTGATGAAGCTAGAATAAACTCAGCTATTTGTGTTCAATTTTATTATTATCCACCTATTGTTGGATTTTGATTTTAAGAGTACTTTCTTTCAGTAGAGATAAGCGTGTGCATGCGCACGTTGTTTACCTGTGCTGTGTGGCCTTTGGAAGTTTCATTTAATTTTATGTAATTTATAACTATAAAATATATAATTTTATAATTATTTATTTAGAATTAGATAGATAGATAGATAGATAGATAGATAGATAGATAGATAGATAGATAGATAGATAGTGGTGTGGTCTGAAATTTTGTTGTTATACATATCCAGATGGCCCTTAGCAGAAAAGATTCCCCACCCCTGTTTTAGAGAGTAAAACAGCATACATGGATGTGGGGCATTGAAATTTTTGCCATTTATTATGTTGTACATTGCTTTGGTGTTGGTTTTGGTGGCGCAGTGTGTTAAAGCGCTGAGCTGCTGAACTTGCAGATGGAAAGGTCCCAGGTTCAAATCCCGGGAGCGGAATGAGCGCCCACTGTTAACCCCAGCTCCTGCCAACCTAGCAGTTCGAAAACATGCAAATGTGAGTTGATCAATAGGTATAGCTCCGACAGGATGGTAACGGCGCTCCATGCAGTCATGCCGGCCACATGACCTTGGAGGTGTCTACGGACAACGCCGGCTCTTCATCTTAGAAATGGAGATGAGCACAACCCCCAGAGTCGGTCACGACTGGACTTAATGTCAGGGGAAAACCTTTACCTTTATTGCTTTGAGTCCCCCCTAAGGGTGAGAAAAGCTGTATAGAAATGCAATAAATAAATACATACAAATACTTGCTTTAGCTTATAGACAGATCTGTATAATAATAACAGTACTCAAGACAGCTTTCAAGGATCAGATCGTCTGTTGACAGTCCTATGATTTATTGGGCAGCATAGTGATTACTCATTAGTTATTTAACTGAACCTTAAGTAAACTGAATTTTAAGACTTGCAAAGAATTTTCACGGTATCCTTCCTTGTTATAATATTTGTAAATGTTTGTAAAACTGAAGTTGTACAAATAAATTCAACAAATTAGTTTAACACCTGGAGTGGATTACATTTGATTGGGTGCAAATGTATTTGACTTTTAAGCTGATTTACAAAATATATAGTTTGGTGATGCCTATGGCTCATTTCTTTGTAACATAAATATATGATACCCTCGATTCTTAGAACGTTTTAAACATCTTGCCTAAATGGGTGTGATGTACTCCAGGTGCCGGCCATAAATTCATCAGGTTATGCTTTGGAGAGGCAGAGGATTAACTCAACCTGGCATCTGGATGCACACCTAAAGCACAAGCGGATATTTCAGTAATGCTTTCTTTCGTTACTATAGCATGAACATTTCAATGTTTAAATGAGAGATTGCTATGACAGTCTCATTAGCATTTGAAAAGCTTTCTGAACAACCTGCCATGTAGATAATTAATGGAATTATTAATATTGCCAAAAAGTCCTTCTTTCCTTAGTTTTCTCAGCGAGTCCTGTCATCTTTACTTGCCTGTTACTCTTGAGCTCTTTTTTCTGCTTTCTGCCTTTGTCTTTTGTATTCCCACTGTGTGCTAACCAAACGGATATTAATATCCATTGAAGTTCATTGATATTTAGGTATTCTGAGCTATGTACATATTTGAAAGAAACACAAATCCTGTCTTCAAGATATTTTTTATAGTTAGAAGTATGATGGAAGGCATAATTGGTATTTATTCTAGAACTTTAAACATCTAATAGTATGCTGATCAGAGCCTGGAAACTTTATTTTTGTAAGGACAACTCTCACAATTTTCCTGCCAGCATGGGCACTCTCTGAACCCTAATCCTGATCAAGCCAGTCCCTTTTGAAGTTGTGGTCCTAATCAGACATGAGATTGAATTGATGATTCTACAGATACAGACTCCTGCTTTGGCTAAACTGGTGGTTCCCAATCTTTGATCCTCCAGGTGTTTTGGACTTTAACTCCCAGAAATCCCAGCCATCTTACCAATGTAAGAGCTGAAGTCCAAAAACACCTAGAGGACCAAATGTTGGGAACCACTTTTTTTCATGTCAGGAGCAACTTGAGAACTGCAAGTTGCTTCTGGTGTGAGGGAATTGGGCATCTGCAAGAACATTGCCGGGATGTTTTGATGTTTTGACCATCCTTGTGGGAGGCTTCTCTCATGCCTCCGCATGGAGTTGGAACTGATAGAGGGAGCTCATCCACGCTCTCCCCGGGTTGAGTTCAAGCCGGCAACCTTTAGGTCAGCAGTCCAACCTTCAAGCCATCAGTCTTGCCAGCACAATGGTTTAACCCACTGCGCCACCAGGGAGCCACTGGTAATCCATAACTATTCAGAAAGCCTAGAAAGTAAAGCATTTTTGCGCTTACTCTGTACCTTGTGGACTAAGAAATATATCATGGTATAAGCTTTCATGTATTGTTGGCACTGGCAAGACCCAAACAGGCAAGAGTAAGGATAAGGAATAAGGATCTAATTGCAGTATAAAATATTTTATAATATAAGCTAATGAAACATTAGAATTCTCCTCTCAAAAGTCTAGAAAAATATTATAATTGAATAAACCCTATGATAAAGAGTCAAATGATGCTGAAGAATTGATAAGATCTTCAATTTCTCTTCTTAATTGTCTGATTTAATTAGAAATAGAGGTTGTCCCAGATTATTCTTTTCCTTGCAATCTAAATGTATGCTGACCACATGGTAGTTTTTAGCACTGTCATTTGTTGCCTCTTTGAACATGTCCTATAGTGAAGGTTATAGTGCACCATCTAGTGGATTTGAGAAACAAATAAAGACATGGATGAAACCAAAACATTCAGATGACACTTTAAAAAAGCGTAAAATGAGCTCTTCCTTTTTTTGCTTATTTTATACATTCAATATGAAACAGTATTAAAAATACCAAATACTAAACATCATGACACATGTTATTATGATGTTTACATTTGGTATAGGTCGCTTCTGGTTGAACTAGTTAAGTTTTCACTTCTTCAATTTTGCAAAATCATTAATAATCACTAAATAATTTGCTTGGGTGATAATATTCTTTAGCTACCTCTCTCATCCATGTGATAATTTTAAAAAATTATCTAGATATCACCAAATCTTTCTTCCTGCACCAACTCCTTTCCATTTGCTTACCAAAATGGTGGAGTATGTTATCAATGTATTAATTGAATTGTCAAACTTTGTGCCTAACTGTGAACGCAGAAAACAGACCAATTGGGTCTGGAGTTGTTGGAAAAGTAGTTTTAAGGGGGTATCATGGCGAGTTTTCAAATATTTTGGAAGTCTTTCAGAAGAGAGATAAGATAGAAAAGTTTCATGATGACCACCAGTGAAATGAATGGTTCCCCCCTTCCCCAGTCTTCATTTTGGAGATATTATGTAGAAATCTCATTCTGTTGATCCCCGCCCTCCCTTAAAGATGTACTTGCTATTTTGTTTATTCCCATAACTAAAGCAATTCATATTTTATATATGTTCTCCGAGACTTGATGGGATAGCATAAATGCTGTATCAAGTAATTTCACTTGACTAATATAGCGGTACTTAGGAGTTTTAAGATACTTAAAATTTTAAAATTGAAGAATGGGTCATAAAAATGTTATTGGATTTCAAATGTACTCTCTGGTTTTGTTTATTTAATTTCTCATTTATATTTCCTGGCATTCTTCACAAAAATATATACAGGCTCTGGTTGTCCTATTGGCTGTGTTGATTTTTCAGACAGCTGCTTTCTTAACTTGGAATAGATGTTACATGTAAATTTACATGCAAGTTCTTGGTAGTATGCAAAGCTTGGTGTCCAAAATGCTACTTAGATCTCTTTTAGTTTAAGAGGACATCATAATATACACAAAACCACTATTCAGATATAGTATATTTTAAGATCTTGGTTTTTGTAAGTTACTTTATACTATAGTACTCATTGCTATTGCCAATACATTCTAGGCAAGATTACTGCAGAACTGAAAGCAAGGTTTGAAGCCATATTTAAGCAGTGTGGATGCTGAAATGAAAGAAAATGTGGTACTGAGAATAAGAATATTCATTTTGTTATTTTTTATAGTTCATTGTGAAGTATATGTCTCTGAAATCCTGAAAGATGCTTCAGGGTTCTCTATAGCTGTATGTGCTAATTTTTGTAATGTGTGGAAGTCTTAGGTCAGTAATTACATGTGTTTTATATGTAAATACGAACAGAAATATGAAGTCTTAGGAAGCCATTTAATTTAAAAATGTCATGTTACAAGTAAAGAAAGCTGTATTCTTATGAGTGCAATGTTAAAAATGCTTAAAATATGATAAAACGTCCTCTTTATATGCTGCTAACATGCTGCATGAAAAAGAGTTTTTTAAAATAATCTAGATTTTGTTTAAATACCATTAACTGGAATATTTTCCAAATTGTCAATGAATGACAACTTTTTAAAAACTATCACAAAATATGGTTTATGCCCCTTTTCATATGAGCAGGTCTACATGCTTTTGTGTTTGTACTTTTAAGCCTATTAAGCTCATTGGTAACTATATTTAAAATGCTGACTTTGCAGTCTTGGTCCAGAGCGCAAAGGTTGGCTTCGAAATATCAGGCACCTATTGATAAATGAGCTTTAAAAGATTGCATTAGCAAAGCAACATGCGCTCATTTTTGTTATAAAAATAGCACAGGCATCTACCATCCAATACAGAGGTGCAATAGATATGTGTGCCTTTAAAAAATCTCTAGACATGATTATCTTATTTTTGGAAGTACTTTTGGAAGTAGTACCTCTATAGTACCACAGTTTGAAAATCCCCCGTCCAAGATTCCCCCCCCCCCCCCAAACAAACTTTGGTTTTACCATGTTATATAAGAGGCACCATTTTACTGCACCATTATATATAAGGGTCCTTGAGCATCTACAGATATTGGGGCGGGGGGGGGGAGGGGAGTGGGGTGAGCTCACTGTAGTATGGGGTCTCCAATGAGATACAATTACGCTTTCCTCGGTTTGTGCTTTTTAAGCTGCATCTACTTTATTGCTATATAGAGACCTGTAGCTAACTAGCTTTATTTACCTCTTTGTTAATAACCAGGTGACAGAAAGTCAGCACAATCCTTGAGTTCTGTAAGCAAAACCCATGCTTTCTTACTATAGCTTGTCCTTGTGGATTTTTTATTTTCCATATCATAAATGGGCAACTTACGTGGTATCTGTATATTCACCAGAATCTGCTCTAGTTGTTGAGAAATAATTTGATAGTGCAGAGGCAACAAAAGTAAAAAAAGACATTACAACGTACTAGGAATATTTTTTAAGGAAATTATTTTTAAATTTGCCCAGGATACTTTCATTCAATAGCAAATAACAAAACTTTGTTTTTTAGTGAATAGTGATTTCACTTCATTTCACTTCACTTCACTTTATTTCTTAATTAGTCGCTCTCCACCAGAGTGTTCCGAGTGACTTACAATTTAAAATATAATTCCACAATAGAAAACATTCATCATAGAAACATTCAACATAAAAACATTCAACCTAAAAACATTCAACAGTGACGATTTGGCAAATTAGATCTGATTTACTTAAATGCACAACCAAACAGCCAAGTCTTGAGCGCTTTTCCAAAAGATCGCAACTCCGACATTGCTCTAACATATGGAGGCAATGAGTTCCACAGAATTGGAGCATAGATCGAAAAGGCTCTACACCTTGTGGCTTCCAGGCATACCTCCCTTGGGCCCAGTACATATAGATTTTCCTGGGAGGATCAAGGTGACCACTGATGGGAAAAAGGAATGAGGCGGTCCCTAAGATATAATGGTCCTTGGCCATTTCGGGGCCCATGACTTCACTTTCCTAACAGTGAAGTCATGGAAGAGAACAATTGCATGATTTTTTGCTTCGCGTACATGTGAAGAATCACATATACTTGCACATGTGTAACCAGTGATGCAAAGGAGTGATACACCCAAATAAAACCTCCAAGTGGAAACAGCTGCTTCTGAATTGAGAAGTAGTTAATAGTCATTTGCTCAAAATTTTATCTTTCCATTTATACCGTTTCTTTTGTGTCTTCCGTTTCTTCGGAAGCACGAAACAGGAACCCCTTCCCCATATGGAAAGCCTGCTTTCATGTCGACCTGAAATTGCCTCCTTGCCTGGATGTAGGCAGGCCTGGAACTAGGCTGCAGGCACGCTCCGGACCTGCCTGCAGGTCCTGACACACATGCACTCTCGGAGCGTGTGGTGGTGGGGCATGTGTGGTGGCTGGCCGGTGTTCAGGCAGGCCTGAAGCACACCTGCAGCTGAGCACCTCTTACTCCAGAGGAGCAGCAGCAGGTACCAGGTAAGAAGAACTCCAGGAAGAAGATCCAGTGGGTGGGAAGTCCCCTCATAATGATCCGAATTTCGGGGTCCTGAACCAAAAAAAAACCCCTCCTGATTTCGGGAGGCTCTTGAAAATGGATTGGAGCCCCCAATGAAAGCTGGGACACGAAACGGGGCCACGTTTACCCTGAAAGACTATAGTTAATCCACGCACACTCACTTTAAATGTAAAAACTATACTTTTGTAAATTCCCCCTTTCTCAAACTAAAATAAGCACACTCAAAAGAAAAAGAAACACAGCATCACTATGAAGACAAAACTGGATGCTAAGCTGTTACTACCCTGGACCCACAACAATTTTGGTTAAAGTACATTTGCACAGAGACCCTTAGCAAGAGGTCGTCTTGTGAAATCTTACAACAGAATTTGGAGATTATGTGTGTGCGCGAACAGTAGCCATGTTCAAGTACCTAAAGTCCACTTCTTAACAAACTCTTTCCTAATCAGTTGTGACTCGCCTAGAAGCTTGCTTGGTTTCAAAGATCAAAGTGCGCTCCTCCTCATGCGGAACAAAGCTCTGTAGTTTGATGGACTCTTTGGCAGGGCTGGCAAAACATTCTGTCTGGTTGTACAAGATCTTGGCAAAGCATGGTGATCAGGTGATTGGGTAGAAAAGCATCAAGGGAATTTGAAGCTTAGAAGCATTAGTTTGTCCTTAATATAAAAGAGAGAATTTTACTAGTAAAGAAAGTCACAAGGAATAATATCCAAAGCTAATTGGATCTCTAGTTTATTTTCAGAGCACTAGCATGAAGGATGCTGAAGTTAAAATGAAAGAACACTGACTACTTGTATTTTAAAGATGTTCTAGAGTTTCATACAGAGAGAACAAAGAATTATGTGGCTCAAAGGTCAGATGCAGAATGGGAAAAACGAAGTAAAGTTTAGTTCCAACTAATGAATTGAATGTTCAAAAAATCTGTAGCAGATATATAGCACTCCTGACACTGCTTGCAATAAATTACTTAGGGCATACATAGACTGTATGAATCCTTCCCAGTGTGCTGAGGAGACTCTCATACTTTAGTTAATCCAATAAAATACGCTAAGTGAATGTTTTTAAGTGGATCTAGTCAGCATGTTTTTAAATAACCACATTGTGCTTGTTAATGTGTGTTCCGATCTTCCCAAATCTGCTGCCCTTCAGATTCAGCTCCCATGTTAACTCACTGATGACCACATCAGCTAGAATTCATGAGAAATACAGTCTGAAACAACTGGCGGGCACAGTGTTGGGGAAGGCTAATTGTGGAGGCTTTGCAAAGAGCATTTAAACTGTATATTCGAAGCAATATTCATATTGTCTATAATTATTTTAGGTGACTGTGGAAGAGGTAATGACTACAACAGCATACTTGGATCTCTTCTTAAGGAGTGTTTCAGAGCCAGCTTTACTCAAGATCTTCCTTCGGTTCATTCTACTTCACCGCCATGAAAATGTGCACATCCTGGACACACTCACAAGCCGCATAAACACTCCATTTAGGGTATGGTTACAGAATTAGAAATGTAGCCATCTTTATCCATCTTTAACCATGGGATTATGTTATGTTATGTTATAAAAATATGTAATTTCTTCAGCAGTGGAACAGCAAGTGTGGTGTCCATTAGGAAGCTCTCTCCTGGCATCTGCTGTTTTATTTCTCCAAATAAAATGTTGCATGGTAATGGGACATTCTCAGTAAGGCAAAAGGAGCAACCCATGATCACTGCGAAATTCCCTGTTCCGACATTGCTCATTTCTCTCCCTCCTTCAGTTTGTCTTCTCCTACCTTGCCAGCTGGCTGAGAATTACTCTCCTATTTAAAAACCTACTTTAGCATTTTAAGGCATAGGTTATGGCAGTTATGGCAACATTAGGAGACCTATCCCATTTAGTAATTTTTCTCTTATTTTTTGATAAGGATGGGAAAGAGCTCCATGCTCAATCAGATAAAAGAAAAGCCTCCAGGATTAGAAATATCCCAATAAAGTAATTCAAATATCTTCAAGCACACAGTGTACAGTGTGGAAGTGTAAATAAAAGAATTAGTGCTGTTCAGTTCAGGATTGAGTGGCATACCTCTGAATAGACTGCAGAGTATATTAAGAAAGATTGTTATGGTGTCAAGTGAGAGCAACATGGAGGAAAGGTACCTTCATTAGAGAGAATGTTTTGCCTTCAGAATGGACCAGAACAACAGCATCAAAAGCATGTGAGAAAATAAAATGGCATGTGTATGCGTGTGTGTACCAGGAGGCATGGCTTGGGGGAACATTTACAGTCAGAGGCACAAAAAAACAAAACTAAAATAAACAGGCAAGAAAAGTGTTTGCAATGGAGGAAATGTATTTCTTCATGAAAACAAATGTAACTAATACAACTGTGGTTAGAACAGATGCTAATAAACTGTTTGTGGTAATAAAGGGAATGAATCAGTATTAATAAGAAAATGAATGTAATTAACTGAGTGGCCTTTTCTTTTGTATACTTATATACTGCCGGTGGCACAGCGGGTTAAACTGCTGAGCTGCTGAACTTGCTTATTGAAAGGTTGGCTGTTCATATCTGGGGAGTGGGGTGAGCTCCCACTGTTAGCCCCAACTTCTTCCAACCTAGCAGTTCGAAAACATGCAAATGAGAGTAGATCAATAGGTACTGCTTCAGCGGGAAGGTAACAGTGCTCCATGCAGTCATGCCGGCCATATGATCTTGTAGGTGTCTACGGACAACACCGCCTTTTTGGCTTAGAAATGGAGATGAGCACCAATCCCCAGAGTCAGACACAACTAGACTGAATTTCAGGGAAAAAAACTTTACCTTTACTTATACTGAGCATGGGCAAACTTCTGCCCTCCAGGCGTTTTGGATTTCAACTCTCACAATTCCTTACAGCTGGTAAGCTGGCTGGGATTTCTGGGAGTTGGAGTCCAAACACCTGGAGGGCTGAAGTTTGCCCATGCCTGCTATATACACTTAGAAACTTTCTCTCTTCACCGTCTTTGAACAAACCTAGGTGATTACTAACTTCAATTTTAAAGTGGCTATTTTATAACAAGGCGAACATATGATCACTCAGTTAATCCATTTTATTGTAATTTTGAGTACACCCTTCTGTTCAATCCTGTGGCATCGTGTTCTGAACATGGGAAGCTTGAACAGCCTAAGTACAGTAGCAAGATTGATAAAATGCTTGATTGTAGTGCTGTATTTATAAAACTTCACTGATACTCATTTGTTAAAGTACTCCACTTTCCATGGATTAGAATAGCCCTGCATTCCATATACTGAATGATTCAAGTAAGATGTGCAGCTGTGGGATGAACACATTTTGATCACATTATATGAGGAAAGGCAAATCTCATGGCACTTTGAATCATACCTCCTGCCAAAATGAATCTCTTCAGCAGTGATTCTCAACCTGTGGGTCCCCAGATGTTTTGGCCTACAACTCCCAGAAATCCCATCCAGTTTACCAGCTGTTGGGATTTCTGAAAGCCAAAACATCTGGGCACCCACAGGTTGAGAACCACTTCTCTACAGTTTCATGAGGGAGTAACCTGCCCATTTGCTATCTTTGGAGGAGTTCATCGCTCAGCAGGGTAGAGGGACAGTCCAATAACTACCATTTGAGCTACTCATTCTAGCTTTCAACTGTACTGGTTGTAGACCTTTGGACTGGTTAGAGAAGATTGCCATCTGATGACTGAGAATGATACCACAAGATTAAAACTTATGGGCATATTTACATTATTTGAAACTTAATACAATTTAATAATAACTGAGTAACTCCTGGGTCCATACACTCTAGGTTCCCCTTATGAAGAACATGCATCATTTGATTAGGCTTTGAATTATTCTGATGCTGACAAGTTGCACATCCTGTGTCATTTTTACATTAGTATTTTAATTTAGCATCATGCCCTTTTGACTAAACCAAGTCCTTAAGATAACTCATTACCTTAAAAATAATGGAAAGACTATAAAATGTAATTGTGTAAGCAGCTGAAACAATAAAGTCATTAATGTAAGCAACAGCAAAAGTAGTAAAACTGACCCTGCAGCAGCATAAAATGCAATTCTAACTTGAAGTGAGGTTTTTTTTGGGTAAGGTTTATTTTTTAGTTTTTCTATATGTGTTAAGTATTCAGCAGCCAATATGCTATATTTTACAAGTGTGTGTTTTATAAAATAGTAATGAAAGTGCTAATGACTATGTTTGATGGCTTACAAATTAATATATCCTCTCTGGCAAACCCCCCCCCCTCCCAAAAAAAAACACACTCTTAGCTTTTGCTAAGTAGAATGCATCTTCTTGTTCTGCTAAGTTAGAGAAACAATACAGCGGTCCTCTGTACAAAAGCAAACACTTGCTTTGCCAGAATAATTTTGCTCTATATAACGTCAGTAGAAATAATGGTATCAACACAACCAGCTAGCTCAGTTCCTTGGTCTTTGCAGCATGAAGTTTTTCTCTATTGAAAGTGAATATTATATTAACGGTTTCTGAGATATAATTATTATCAGAAGAGATCTTGGCAGCACTTTCAATATTAGGATGAAAGCAAACACCTACTCCAGTTTACAGTCAGCAAAATGTCCTCCACACCTGCTCCTTGACTGGTACTTATTCCTTCTTAAAGGATGCAGAAGGCTCTGCTGCATATGAGAAATGCTAAGTAGCATCTGGGGTGGAGTACAGTCAAAGCCAGATGATCAGTACGTGCAACATGTATCAAGGCTGTCATCTTAGGCCAAATAAACATTGTTCAAGTAGGGCGTGCATGCACGTACACATACTTACTGCTGTGGTGTGAACTACAAAACAGATTAGCTCCCAAACTGCTTCCGCAGCTAACAACTTGCCAGTGTTGTCTCCACTAATCTATAATTATTTGTTCCACAGACAGAGTGGGTGGGTATCATGAAGCATTCTCCCGTCTCAAGTAGTTTGGGATCTCTGCCAACATGCATCTGTGATACCGAATGACTTCTCTGCCATAGACATAGTCAAACATAGAAACAAGCACCACAGCTTTCAGCACATTATCATAGCACAATATGAGTGTGTAAATGGTGTAGGTGGTAGGTGCTTTGGTGCAGCAGAGACAGACCACTAGAGGCTAGGCTTCAGTCTGTTTTCTAGAACAAGAGAGCTGTGTGCACCATATGGCATGTCCTGCGCCCACTGAACTAGCTTGCTATTGTCAGGTGAAGTGTTGTTATCATTGCTGAAGTAATATCCAGCTGTCAGTACAGTTTGCTTCTATTCATGGAAAGGAGGGCACCATTTTGTCCTTTCCTTCAGGCAACACAGCATGTCGTACCTGCTCTGGTAACAAACTTATCTCATCTTATGTTGAACATGTATGAATTTGTAACCAGCGATGATTACATGGTGCTTAGCATGCAAGAATAGCAATAGAGGAAAGGGTATGAAGATACACTTTCCATGCCAAGAAAAGGAAATCATTTTTTCATCACAGTTCTTATTGATTAGATTTCATGTATCTCTCTTCTCATTCGATTGCAAAGAAAAATAGTTTACAAATAGGGAAGCTGAAGCAACAGTGCAGCAGGCTTTGAGAGGAAATATTCAATGGGAGCAAGGGGAATGTCATCCATTTTGAGTATATGTCCTCAGTGTAATCCTGGGAAGTAGAAACCTTCCCCTGATTTGTATGTGAATGATGATTTTATTGTTTTTACACTATCAAGCATAAAGTGCAGTTTCTGTTACTGACATGGTTTATGGTCTCTGAATATAGAGGTACATCTACACTGTAAAATTAATGCAGTTTGACGTTACTTTAACTACCATGGCTCAATGCTGTGGAAAGATGGGAGTTGTAGTTTTGCAAGGTCTTTAGCCTTCCTTGCCAAAGAGTGACAGTGTCTCTCCAAACTACAACTCCCATTATTCCATAGCACTGAGCCATGGCAGTTGAACTGCATTAATTCTACACTGTAGATACTATATTTTTATGCATGTTAGCCAAATTCTTCAGGATATGTTGTCCAGAATTGAATATTTCCCTAATCCTATTCAAAAGTACCAGATCAAGTGATTGTGCAGTGCAAATTCTTAAAAATAAAATTGGGTAAAGATAGGAAGTTACAGATTTTTATGGTGCTTATCTTTTCTCAGCTCTGCGTGGTGTCCTTGGCATTATTCAGAACACTTATCAGCTTACATTGTGAAGATGTGATGTTACAGCTAGTTTTAAGGTAAAACTAAATCCTTTTCCATGATACTTTTGTAGTCCAAACCCCTTGCTGTCTATTAATATCCTACAGGTGGTTTTAACTAGCTTTTTTTGGCGGGGGGTGGGGGGGGTGGGTTGATATCTGCATCCGCTGGTTTTATATGAACTCAGAATCAATGCAAGAGGTGTAAAGAAAGAAAGAAGAAGAAAGAGGCATGAGTTTTAAAATTATGAACCACTTTAGGATGAAACTATGCTTCTTCCAAATTTAGCAAAGTGAGTAAAATAATTTACATTCATTTGGACAAAATTCATGGAAGGTCTTCTATATAAATGTACATCTTATTTCCTAAAAATATTAGGAAGGAAAACTAGGAATGTATTTCTTGCTTCCCAGTTCTATTTTTCATACCACGACACAGAAATTGGGTAGCCTACTATTGAGAGTCAGTTCACAGTACTAGAACTGTTTTCAAGTTAATGACATCCAACACCTCCTACTGGTTTAGATTCATATGTTTGTCAATTACTAGCCCATTATAACTTTGTTACAGGAATACACTATTGTGTTGTGGTTTTTTAAAAGGTTTAATCTGTCACGACCCAGGCTGCAGAGCACCAATAACCATACACAGAGGCCAGAATCTATCTAATATCTTTATTAAGGAAATATGTAAAGTCAATAAAAGTAAATGTAGAATATAGTTCAGAAGAAGACCTTTCAGGAAAGGTCAAATATAGTCCAGGAAAACAATGTCCAATATGAAATAGTAAGGTCCAAAGTTGTAATCCAGTAACCGAAACACTCACTTTGCCAAGCAAAGTGAGGGGAGATGACAAGGTCCTTTAGTCCATGAAACTTAGGCAAGGCAAGGAAATAACTTGATTCTTGGTACACAAAGCTTGATTCAAGGCAACAAGGAACGTGGAGCAAGGACAGGATCCGTGGTAAATTCGTGGCGAGGTCCAAAACAAGGCAAGGTCCGTGGAGCAAGGCAAGGTCCTGGGAAACAAGGCAGGGCTGGAAACAGGAACAAGAACTCGACCGCGGGAGTAGCGTAGTCCACACACAACCTACTCCCGTAGCTGACGAATTGACTCCGCAAGACTCCTTCGTGGGCAAAACACCTAAGTAGGGTCTCGGTTTCCCGCCAAGAGCAGATTCTCTGGGGAACCAGAAGCGAAAGCCATTCTCTGGGTCCAGATGCATGACTCCCTAAAGTTTCTCATGGGAAGCAGGCTAATCAACCATTTGTTTGGCCGCGATTCTCAGGCTTCTGCGATTAGCCTGTTGAGCTCCTCTCTGTTGTTGACAATAATCACGGCGAGAAAAAGGGGGAGATTTTGGCTCAGGGCTTGTTTGGCAAACTTCTGGAAGGCAAATCTCCTGCAGGTGCAAGGGTTCCAGTTCTGGCTGAGAAAGTTCCAATTCTGACTGAAACGGAGGAAAACCTAAGTTTTCCTCCTCATCTGTCACAACAGTGTTAGGGACGGGACTACATGGCCCATGAGACATCACATAATCAAGCATTCCTGAGCTTGCTGTAAAATCATTTCACTTTTTTGTAACACATGCCTATAGCAAACATTTTTTTCATTCATTAACTGGATCTGTCTCTCCAAAAACAAGAAGTGGTGAGTTATAGCAATGAACATTGTCACATTCAAAACAATTGTCTAAAGGTGAGTTATCTATCCAGTTTGTCAGTTTTGTAATTTAGTGATTTCAGGTGAAAAATTGAAACTAAGGAATAGAGCCCATACTTTGCATTTCAGGTTTGGCCTATGAAATATCCTGATAGGAAACAGCTCTGCTTGAAACCCTGGAGAGCTATTATTAATTACTGCAAACTAGTCTATTTTCAGATAGAACACTGTATTTATTTCAGCCTAGCATGGAAACTGCATGGCAACTTTTGGGTGGGAGGAAACTAAACGGCAGGGCCATCACCACCTTTTCTGTTTCTCTTTTATAATATTCTCAAACCACTTTTCAAGTTACATTGTCCTCAGAAAACTGCATACAAAAACAGCATTCAATTCCATAATACATTACTATTGTATTAATCAACTGAATGAATTCCGCCAGTATGAAAAGTTTCCTAATTCAATGCTAGTATTTTATGTTAGTCTCTGATAGCATGTGTCAAGTCCCTCCCTCCCCTCATTTTCTGTGATTTTGTCCTGGTGATATTTTCATATTGTGTAGACACAGTGGCCTAGATCCAGGTACTAGTCCCAAGAAGGGTGAAACCCACTGAATACATCAGATTATGGACAGACTTCAGGGTTGTAGGATCTTTTTGTTTTTTGCTAGGACCAAATGTTCAGCAAACAGAGTGCAGGGCAAAATAATTCCTTGCAGGGGAGTACATCTTGGAACAAATATTCCACTAAGCACACACTCAACACAGAAATATAGTTTCAAAGTTGGAACTTTCATGCACAAACATGTATTCCCAGTTCTTTCTCTATTCAGCTTTCTCCCTTCTCTTTAGTGCAGTGGCTCCCAACCTTTGGGCCTCCAGGTATTTTGGACTTCCAACTCCTAGAAATCCCAGCCAGCTTACAAGCTGTTAGGAACTGTGGGAGCTGAAGTCCAAAACACCTTGAGGCCCAAAGGTTGGAAACCACTGTTTTAGTGTAACCTAAACAGAGGCAGAGGTGGAAAACATTTGTTATTAAACAGTAAATACAAGATAATCCGCTATTCATAAACCAAAAATATACCAGTGGATTCTTATCTACTTTCTGCTTGTCCCTGGGCTAGAAGATCTCCTTTAAATGTACCACTGTAGTTTGTTAAACAAAGGCTCTGTTGTTTTAGGTATTTGATACCCTGCAATCACATCATGCTCAGCCAAAGATGGGCTGTGAGGGAACGAGACTGGTATTCTGTATCTGCTGCTAGATTGCTTGCCTTGACTCCAGTCTGCTGTTCCAGTGGGATTACTTTGACTTTTGAAAGACAAGAGAAGGATTACATCCTGTGGAGAAAGAACATGTATGGGGCAGGTAAAATTGTCTCTGAGTTTAATGTCTGTTTTGTCACTCAGTGCATGTAAAGCATGGTGCAAACCAGGATTGCGAGATGGAAGGTCACGTTCTGCAGTTGAAGGCAGTGTTTGATCCAGAATACTTTTATCTATCAAGAATTCTTATACATGAAATGTCTCTGGAATATTATATTATTGAATCCAAGATGGGAGTCGGTGTGGTGTTGTGGTTTGGGTGGCTGACTGAAATTCTGAGAGACCAGGTTTGAATATATGGTTTGGGCATTGGAGTTTGACTTTGGAGACTAAGCTCAAATCCCTAGTTAGTCATAGAAACCTACCAAGGATCTGATTTCAGGTTTTCTGTTTATCCCAGATTATCTGGCAGTGTGAACTCGGGGCCCTTCCACGTGGTCTTATAACCCAGAATATCATGGCAGAATAACTCACAATATGTAAACTGGGTTATCTGAGTCCACACTGCTATATAACCCAGTTCAAAGCAGATAATGTGGGATTTTATTCAGCTGTGTGGAAGGGGCCTCATATAATCCAGTTTAAAGCAGAAAACCTGGGATCAGTTCCCGGGATATAGGGCCTGTCTGGAAGGGCTCTCTGCTTGAAGGAACATGGCAACAGCAAAACATAGTCATTGCTGCTTGCTCCCCATTGACAATAAAGTCCAAAGAAGGATGTTCATGTTGGCTATAGATAGTTGCCCTTTCCTCTGAGCTGTGGAATCTGCTCCCCAAGGAAGTATGAACACTATCAATATTGCAACACTGTATATACACTAGCTCAAAATCTTTTCTGTTTGCCAAATTGTTTTTAATTGTCTAATTCTGTTTGTTTTATTGTATCTGTGTTTTGATAACGTTTTTGGAGTTTTCAATTGTTTTCAATATATTTTAGATATACTGTACTTCACTTTCTGTGGAAGACAAGATTAAAATTCACACAACATTTTTATTATGTTTGTCCCCACCTTGCTATTCATAAGAATGAAAGATAGTTAAGTACAGTAGAGTCTCGCTTATCCAAGCCTCGCTTATCCAACGTTCTGGATTATCCAACGTATTTTTGTAGTCAATGTTTTCAATACATCATGATATTTTGGTGCTAAATTCGTAAATACAGTAATTACTACATAGCATTACTGCGTAGTGAACTACTTTTTCTGTCAAATTTGTTGTTTAACATGATGTTTTGGTGCTTAATTTGTAAAATCATAACCTAATTTAATGTTTAATAGGCTTTTCCTTAATCCCTCCTTATTATCTGACATATTCGCTTATCCAACATTCTGCCGGCCCGTTTATGTTGGATAACTGAGACTCTACTGTATATCTCTTACTAGATCTCTATTTGTTCTGTGTCTTATCATGACCACAGATTGACTTATCTCCTGTCTTCTCAATAGCTACACCATCTTTGTGCATAGAACTTGACAACTGGTTCTTTTAATCTCTGAACCATTCATTTATTTCTTGGTGCCATCTCTTCTCCGTTAGATGTGCTGTATAGTCAGTCCTTGCTTTTGCCTGTGCTCTAATTAGTGTTCGGACTGTGACCATGGAGATTGACTCTAGGCCTCTTCCTTTCATAGATCCCTGATTAACAGAGAGACTACTTTATTATTTTTGTGCAGTGCTCTAGTACTCAGCAACGTATGTTTCATCAAAAGACTACAAAGAAAGAAGGATGCATGGAGTCAACAAGTGGCCCAGTGGGGAAACCTTAGTTCATATCCATACTCTATTACTTACTTCTTTCGCTAGTTTTGTGCAAAAGCTTTTTTTTCAGCCTCATCTGAGTTTTTAGTTTTTCTGACACTAACATATAAGAGATAAATAGATTTGAACTTAACCTTGAACAACAAATATAGGAAATGAATCCTAGATAAATTGGAAATGAAACCTCTATTCATACTTGATTACTACTGCAGCCATTTCCTCATGAAAAGAAATGTTATCCATGCAGACTAATAAAACTTCAGCCAATGGTTCAAAACTGTGAAATGTTTTCATCAAAGAGATCATAAATACCCCACGATATCTCAGTCATAGGTCATCCAAACAAATCTATTGGAAATTGGCTTCCTAGTGACCAATAACATGAACTTTCATTCCTCTGTGTGTCTCGTTTATAGTTAACAATTCTATCAGATGGACGTAGCTGTGCAATACCAATGGGGGGAAAAATTTCATGGTAAAAAGCATTTCATTTCTTGTCCAGAGTATGCCATTTTACTAAAAATTATAGAGCTATGCATACAGATAAAGAACATTCTGTACCACAGAGAAGCTTATTAAGTTCTTCCAAATTCAGTCTTTTCCCACCTTTATTTGATACCTTTCATCTCTTCTGCGATAGGTGTTTTAGGCTGTGAACCAGAAAGTCTTCTTGAGTCATTAAACTTTAGTAGGGTCAAAAACTTTGGTGGAGTCATTCCTTAAAGTTACAGCAGGAATCAGTCAGTTGTAGTTTGGAATAGACTTTATTCAACTAAATTGCTTTTTAAGAAGTTTAAGCTTAAACTTCCTGGACCAATTAAGAAAGATTTAAAAAAAGACTATTGTGGATAGGGCAGTGCTGAAATCTTTTTCCTCAGTACATATGCAGCATATATAATCTACAGATAGAGCTTTCTCTATTTCTTTTTTGCTGTCTGCTTGAATAATATATTCAAAGTAAAGTGTGAAATGTACAAGGGATAATGAGTTACTGAAGAAATAACTGGTTCACACAGTTGCTAGTCGTTAGCTTGTCAAATTTTGCTATCTGCGAGCTTATATCACTATTTTGTGAACTCCCAGTGATGGGCCAGATTAGGTTCTTGCCCAAACCAATGGCACCACTACTGATAACAATAGAGTCATAAAGCTGGAGAATACCACAAAGACCATCCTGTCCCACCCCATCTTGCCACAGAGAAATACACATCCAAACACTTCATCCTGCCTCCATAGGAGAAGACTTCATAACACCCTGAGGCAGCCAGTGTCAAACATCTCTTATTTTCAGAAAGTTCTTCCTAATATTTAAGTGGAATATTTTTTTTCTTGTAGTTTGAATCCATTGTTCTGTGTTCTAGTCTCTAGAGCAGCAGAAAACAAGCCTGTTCCATTTTCAATATGACTGTTGCGCTCCAGGCCTGGAAACACCTTTGACCACCGCACCACACAAGAGTCCAGGAATATAATCGAACAGTTTATTGTAAAACACATAAGAAGCATATGAAAAAAGCAGAAATATGAAAAGCAGATGTATAATCCAAAAAGATTCAGCCACAGGAGATAATGAAACAATAATCCAAGTGTCTCATAAATTTCCAAAGGTGACCAAATCCAGGAACAGCCAGAAATCACAGTTACAACATAAGTCCATAAGCAAGAAGGTATAACTAGTAAAAACTTGAACAGGAATACATGAACAGGAACATGGAAAACTTCCAGGATATTACAATCCAAAACCAAGGCTTGACTTGAACCAAGAACAAGAGAACTCAGGCTTAGCTTCTCTAACGCAGCGTTGCCTGAACTGCCCTTAAAGTAAATAACGTTGTTTAATAGCTACCCATGAAAGCATTACGTCTCCCATGTATTTTCTCCCCAACTTTCCCACGTAATCTCTCAGCTTGGCATATTCTATTTTCAGCTCTGATTTGTAAACAGAGACTTTTGTTTATCTGTAGCTAGAGGTGGTTTCTCCTGGGAACCCCCCTTAGCACTCAGGTTTTCACTCTATTCCTTATCTTCTATTGCTACTTCTGACTCCTTGGCCTATCCTTGAGGCCCTTCACAGAGTTTCTCACAGAGAGAAACAGTTTTCTCACAGAGAGAAGCATCATTTCCCAGACCTGAATTCTCCAAACTTGAGAGCCCATCACTTTGTGCCACAGGAAAGCCCGCAATCCTCTCTAAATCCTCAGTTAAACCATCAGTCTCTAGCTGATCTACAATGACATCCTTCCAGATACTTAAACATGGCTATCATGTCATCTCTTAACTTTTTCTTTTCCAAGCTGAACATTCTTGGCCCCCTAAATGTAGAGCATAGTTTCCAGACTTTTAAAAAGACTAGTATACAAAAAGCCCAAATTTTCCTTTAGGAATTGATAGAAAAATAAAGATGACATTGTAAATGCCATTATAAATCACAATGACAATGTATATAAAGCACAAAAAAGTGCCAGGAAGAAATAAATTGTGAGAATTCTCAGCATAATAGAAGTTTAGTTATCTAATCTGTGTGGTTGCTAATCTCCTTCCTTTGGTAGCTAGCCATTATATTTATAAATACGTTTCCTGTTGAACAATAATATATATTAGGTGATACAGATCTATGATAACCTTATAACCAAGCTCGAAATTAAAAATATACTCATGTGGTCTTTGGATATGTATCTGTACTGTTATTTAGTTCTCTAATTTTGATTCTTCTGTCATTCCATTTCAGGTTCCCCTGAAAGGTCTACGTGTGGTGGCATTACAGACTCCACATGTATTGTTGAATGTGGGAAAACAGTTGATATCAGTTATCTCCAGTACCTCTGGGATGCTCAAACCCTTATACTCCACTGCATGAAAGATTGTGAGGTTTGGTCTTCTCCATATGATGGTGAAAATCCAGATCCGTATAACTTTATACAAACACTTGCTGAAGAGGATAGTAAAAACCTAAATCAGCCAATTTTTCAACTTAAGCACAGAACCTCTAGCAACTCTCATTCCTCTCAGGTGACTCCATTGACGGAAAAGATGCAGCTGGAACTAGAATGGGACGATAGCTATGATACGGGGATATCTCCTGGATCTGTTATGGGTTCACCTCAACACAATGATAGTTTACAGAGTGTAGATGCAAAACCTCCTGCAGAGCCACCAAAGCACATTCAAGAGATGAAGAAAAATGCAATAATGTTGATCAAAGGGTCATATATAGAGGAGTCAGACTTTCAAGATGATGTCATGGTTTATAGATTATGTGCTCAGAAAGATGCACAGGAAAGGAACAACTCAAAAGAATCCCCAATGCCAGAATCCCCAAATGCACATAATCCAAGCATGTTCCTTACCAGTGACAGCCATAAAAGTTCCCAACCAGAGTGCAATGTGAAAAATTCCAACATAGCTGAACATACAGCAGTTGAGATCCATGAAAGAACTATTGAAACCAGCCCACAGTCTGACTTGGAACTGGGGTTGCTTTCCTCAGAAGCAGATCACAATGCTAATGTGAGGTTGCTCAGTCCAGAAAATGAGGATTTTATTTCTCAATGTGATAACATCATTAAAGAATTGGATTCTAACTGTACAGGGTTGGTAGAGCTTAAATTGCTTATTCCTGATGCTGTTTCTCCCATGGAAGAGGAAGAGGACTTTGAAAATTTTTCAGCTGACACTCCATCCACAGAAAGTATGCCATCACCCTTTGGATCCAAAGAGGCATGGTTAAGGAATCCTTCAAGGATCCAGAATATCCCATTTACAGGTGAGATTTTCTAATTAACTCAATTAGTAGTCTTCTTAAATAATAATGCTGCTCTGGATAAGAAAAGGGGAAATATGAGTAAGATGTGGTGGAATGAAAATCACGCGTAATTCACGTTTGATCAGTTCACACACTGTCTTGCCAGAGAAAAGATATGCCACGCAGATGATAAGTAAAGAACAAGAAGTTTACTCTTTTAAATGCAGAGCAAAATATATACAGTTATATGAACAGTTGCATTGGCTCACACAATGTCCTTTGAGAGAGATTCAAATAGTCCTTAGGTGTCCATGTAAAAGGTCTTCTTTCAGCAGCCCAGGAGCAAACCTCCCTTGATAAACAGAAAACTATGTGTAACTGCTGTCGAAACTCCCAGGCTCAGTTAGCTCCCCAGGCATAGCCCAACCAATCAGCTTTGTGCTTTGCATTTTCAGTTAACACACTCGCCAACTGATTTTACATACTTCAACATAAGAGACCTTTAATATATTGACATTAAGTTATAGTTGATTATATACTTGTTGCTGTGTACTTTGTTTAGGTTTGAGCTCTTTAACTATTTCCATAGCCTAGTATTTACATTCCTGTGTACAGACAATGCAGGGCATCTCTATATATATATTAAAAGAAGGGGGTTATTGAACTGTTAGAGCAGTTGCTACAAAAAAGACTGTATTTCTAATTCAGCAAAAAAATAATAGCAACTCAAGGTTGTATATTCTGTATGTCCTACTGTATTTCCTTGGTTTAAAAAAATAAAATAAAACAAGAGTTGAGCACTAGGTGGCAGCTCTGTGGCCATTAGCTATCTATGCCCCCTTTTTTACTGTCAAATGTGAAATTTCTCTAGCATTATTATATGTATATTTACCTTGGTAGTTTTTTTTATAGTGTGATATTTAGTTACCCACCAGAACATGGCATAGTTAATGGTGCAAGGTATATTGTGGTTTGCCTTGGTAACTACAGTGACTTGGTTTCATGTATATATTTGTGATTCTTGTAACACATTTTTTACTAAACACCTCAGTTGCTGGAATATATGAACCCTCACCCTCCGGGGATGCAGTCACGAAATAGGTAGCCAACAATAGCTATCATCATGATAGATGGGTTGGAAAAGCAAAGGAGAAGCCAACTCCCCATTTTACATAACCTACTAATTTAAAATTATATTGAATCAGCATCTGCCTGTTCCCATAAGGATACAAACATTGTGACATAAGAGTGGAATTATCCAGAGAGGGAACATGGAGTGGGGCAGAGAGAAAGCATATGAAATAAAATCACACATCAGATAACTATCCATCCATTTAAACTGGGTAGTACAATTGAATGAGCATATTGCTACTAAGATTATTAATCTTTTCTAAAATAATTAGCCTTCAAGTGGTGCAGATGTCTGCCCAGCACAAAAATAATTAGCTTAAGAAGAAAGCTTCATTGATAGTGTTATATATATATATATATATATATATATATATATATATATATATATATATGGCTTAAAAAACATGGTATTTTAATTTCTGTACAATAGCAATTGATAGTGGCTTTGGTAGGCCAAAATCAATATGGGTCTTTTGGCTTTAGCCAAATGAAAGGAATTTATTTTTCCAATGACTGTATGTTAATACATCCTCATACCTTTATGTCGCATTTACTTTTGCACTACATTCTGACAGTACAGAGGGAATAGATTTTGTTTTGGGGAATAGTTTCCTCCAGTCCATTACAGCTGCCATGCACCAATTTAGCACAGGAATAGCTTCCTTGGAATTATGTGGAAAGGAATAATAGAGCTGGATATCACCAATATACTGGTGAACTTTTGAACTTTCTAACGGAAAAGTCAGTGGTTTGAATGCGAGGAGCAGAATGAGCTCCTGCTGTTAGCCCCAGCTTCTACCAACCGAGCAGTTTGAAAACATATAAATATAAGTAGGACCAATAAGTACAGCTCTGGCAGAAAGGTAACGGTGCTCCATGTAGTCATGCTGCCACATGACCTTGGAGGTGTCTTCAGACAATGCAGACTCTTGGCTTAGAAATGGAGATGAGCACCAATCCCTAGAGTCAAACACGACTAGACAATGTCAGGGGAAAACCTTTACCTTTACCAGTGGATCTATCTATCTATCTATCTATCTATCTATCTATCTATCTATCTATCTATCTATCTATCTATCTATCGAAAGAAGTCTTGGCGGAAGGGCTTTCATGGATCCATATATATATATGGATCCATGAAAGCCCCCTCCCCCAAGACTTCTTTCAGGTATGTTGGGACCCTACTTTGTTGTAAAAATGCATAAATCACTTCTGCTACCCACTTAGTCCTTGTGGTCTGTTTAATTATCCAGGAAGCCTAGCACATGTGTGGTTCTCACCTCTCCAAGTGTCCTGTTGACATGACAAGTTTCTTTTGAGATTTCAGATTTTCCACTGATCCAAGCAAGATGTTTGAATTGAAATTACAGCAACTCCTCTCACCTTCTCCACGCTTGCTTTTATGCAGTCTGTTGGAAGCCTGGACTATAGTTTGGAAAAAAAACCTCATGAATGAATTCCTATGCACACCGCATATCCGCATATGCATATCTTATTTGTAGTGCAAAAAAAAAAAACCATAAAAAAACAATACAATATTTAAAATGAAGAACAATTTTAAGCAACATAAACTTACCAGTATTTCAGTGGGAAGCGTGGATCTATGTTTGGCTGATGAGATATTCAATTTAATTAGGAATCTTGTTGTTGTGTGCCTTCAAGTTGTTTCAGACCTTAAGTCTAAAGTTTAGGGTAATTGACCTTGGTGGGCTGCATCTGGCCTATGAGCCTCAATTTGGGGACACCTGATATGGATAGTCATTGTAGTAGTAGTAATAATAATAATAATAATAATAATAATAATAATAATAATATCACTTTATTTATATTTTGCCCTATCTCCCCAAGGGGACTCAGGACGGATCACAGTACACATACATGGCAAACATTCAATGCTGTTTGGACAGACAGGACAGACAGACAGAAAGAAAGTATGTTGTGTTGACGTCCAACTTTGGCGCCATGGAGATTGTGCTCGAATCCAGCCATAGAGGGGTACTGTCTCTCCATCCTCTATAACGAAGCACTATCAGGACTTCCTCCTTCCTTTTGGTTGCTGGCAATTTCTGGTCTTTTCTTTATGGTGTCGTAAAATACCTCCCCCGTTTTTTAGCGTTACCTAATTTCTCTACTTACAACTCTAAGCTGCTTTTTAACTGCTTAGGTAAACAGTGAGCTGGGCTGACAGTTGAGCTCTCACTCCAACTCAAGCTTCAAACTGGCAACCTTTTGGTTGGTAGATCTTATAGCTGCTGCTAATTTACCAGCTGTGCTAAAGCCTATCATATAAAACATGCCATAGCTATATAGTAATATCAGATCTCTGGTATTATGGACTTCAGTACAGTCTAAGAGATTTATTATTCCTTTATTATATCATTACAGTTGTCCCTATCAAGGAATGTATAGACTCCTTTTTCCACATGACAGGGTGGAGATGAACCGATATTTTTATGTGGCGCTAACCTTTTGTTTGTTGAGAAAAATAACACCTTTTTCATCTAATAATTTATGTGATACAAGCCTCCGTCCATTCATCCACAAACAAGGACACAATCAGCATTTCAGTAATGTGAATGTAATGTAGCAAATAAAACTTTTATTATGAATAGGACCCCAATTAGCTTTATGTCTATGCCTGCACAATGAGTTTTGTATAACATCATTAATTTTGATCTAATTAGTTCGTGGTACTACTCCTCTTGCAAAGCTTGTAAATCCCTGCTTGTCACTGAGATTCTTCATCTAACAAGGTGCTTGAAGCTGGCTAGTGATGACAGGGCCATTTATATATCCTGGTTAGGTCACCAGAAGCAACTCACTGTCTGTGCACTGAGAGCCCCTTTCCGGTGACAACTGTGAATGTATTTCCATAACAGTACTTCATTGAACATCCACTGTACTTATCCTGCTGCTATTGCTCTTATATCCTATTAACAATAAAGCCCAGTGACATTTCTCTAAAAAGAAAGGAGCAGGAAAGCAAGGAAGATATTTTCAAAGTGGCTTCTTAAAAATGGGCAGACAGTGTCCTGAGAGAAGTGTATTAAGTTCCAGAAAAGAGTGCAAGCAGTAATCATATTAGGGTAACCTGGCTTTTAACTGGTGGCATTGTGCATAAGACAAAATGGCTATGTTTAAATGGTGTCATTGCTCTGTTAATATCCCATCTCAGTGACATTTCTTTTTTTTTAATAGCAGAGGTTAACAGGCCTCAGTAACCCTGGGTAGACTACTTGGATTTTAATTGCTATGTTGGAAGCCGGAGCAATCTGATCCTAAGTGTATGCTGCTCTAGCAGTAACTTCAGCATAGCAAGAGATGCAAATATGTCTAGCTGTGTCCTTCTTGCCATTGTAACTTTTCCTTGTAGCTTCTGTACCTTCTAATTGGCCAGAAAATTATGAAAATGACACTGTAAATGTCAGGAACTCAACCCCAAACAGCACAAGACTAACACTACTTGTACTCTCTACTAAGCTGAGGAAAAGCATGGCATCATCATTTCAGTGGATATTGCTTGTGTAAGTGCTGGATGCTAATGGGAGTCATGCTATCAAATTGATTCAAAAGATGTATGTTTCTGAACCCTGTGCACCATTGTATTCGGCATCTGTGTTTGGCTATGTGACTTGAGGGATAGTGGGAGCTGTAGTACCGAAAAAGTACCGGGAACATTACAATCTTTGGTCAGTATTGACAGAAAACCCTGTTGATTTGCACCAACATTATGAAAGCATCTTATCTATGAAGTTGAAAACCAGACCCCAGGTTTAT
The DNA here is from genome assembly GCF_035594765.1 of Anolis carolinensis. Taxonomy (NCBI): domain Eukaryota; kingdom Metazoa; phylum Chordata; class Lepidosauria; order Squamata; family Anolidae; genus Anolis; species Anolis carolinensis. Next base: position 49,199,035 of record NC_085845.1, read on the forward strand.
AAATCTGGAGTTTGACAAAGTTCTTTTCTGACTCCCATCAACCAGCCAGTTCATTGAAATGGAAAATAGCAACCTTCTTCCTTGACAGGGAAATTTTGTTTCAAAGCTTTAAAGGAATATTGAATCCTACACACCAGTGCATCTTGGGCTGTCTGATTTGGAAAGTCCAAATATGCCAGAGACTGATACCATATTTATCTCCATTGGATATGACTGTTTCTTTCCTCCTGGAAATTCTCTATCGGACAGCAGCACTGGTCTAGGGACCACCATTTTTACTAGGATTGTCCTTTGTTGTGGTATGTCATCAAGTCATTTTTGACTTAGTGTGGCTGTAAGATATATCTGTCATGGGGTTTTCTTGACAAGATTTCTGTGGAGGATTGTTCTTGCTTTTCTCTCAGCATGTGTCCATGACCGAGCTGGGATTTGAACTCATTAGAGCAGGGGTTCTCAAACTTTTTCAGCCATGGATCCCTTTTTGAAGCAAAAGTTTCTCGTGGAGCCCCAATAAATGTGTGTGTGTGTGTTATTATTATATATAATTAATATGTATTAGGCATGGGCAAACTTTTTGACGCATTGTGTTTTAAAATTTGACAGACAGGCTGGCCCAGTGGCAAATAGATAGAGAGTGTTTGTGTGAACTAATAGAGAAAAAGAAATATGAACAAATTCCAGTGCACACTGCACATCATCTCGTTTGTAGTCCCCCCCCCCAAAAAAAAGACGGGGGAGAAGAAACAATTCAATATTTAAAATGAAGAAAAAATGTAACCAACAAAAACTTAACAGTATTTCAGGGAAAAAAAACCCCAAGGGTCATGCAGTTCAATCCCCTTCTGCCATGCAGAAAAAGCACAATCAAAGCACCTCCAACAGATGGCCACCCAGTCTTTGTAATAATAATAACAACAAGCCTGAAAAAGTTACAAAACATGAACACGTAAAACTACTCTGGGACTTTCGAATTCAGACTGACAGAGTTTTGGAGCACAATAGTCGTGGAAAAAACGATCGTGGGAAAAAAAAGAAAATATGGATTGTCGATGTTGCAATCCCAGGTGACAGCAGGATTGACAAGAAGCAACTGCAAAAGCTGACCTGATATGAGGATTTAAAGATCGAACTGCAAAGACTCTAGCACAAGCCAGTAAAGGGTTCCAGTGGTGTTTAGCACACTAGGTGCAGTGCCTAAAGACCTTGGCCAGCACTTAAAAACAATCGGCACTGACAAAATTACCATCTGTCCACTACAAAAGGCCACCCTACTCAGATCTGCACGCATTATTCGCTGATCCATCACATAGTCCTAGACCCTTGGGAAGTGTCCCAAGTGTGATCCAGTATAACACCCAGCATAGATATCTTGTTTGCTGTGTACTAATCTTGTGTATCTAATAAGAAGGAGAGGGAGGGGGAGGGGGAAGGAGAGACGACCTTGGAGCCTCTCGGTGTGCCACTCTATGGAGCACACTTTGAGAACTTCTCCTTTGAGTCTGAATCCAACACCTAAACCACTGCATCATTCTGACTCTCCATATTGCCTTACACTGTGAATATACTGAAGTGTATGAAATGTTTATTTCCAATGCTTTTGAATTTGTTTACCTTTATTTTTAAATAACAATAAAAAACAAGCAAATTTATGTGGCCAGCCTTTGAGTAGTTTCCACTAGTGATACTTCTGGTCACTGCTTAATGAATAAGGAGCAAATTAAAGTCATGTTCATTCCCAGTGAAAAGGTGAACAGTGCCTTTACATTTATTTCCAGTTTAGCTTCCCCTTTCCCCCCACTCCTTCTCTTCCATATTTACAGGAAGCAAGAAGCCTTCATGAAGTGAGGCCTCTCCTTGTCTCTTTTCCCCTCTCTTAAACATACCTGAAATTAGAGGAGTGAATAATCCAATTGGTAATGTTGTTTTTCATATGGTTGCCTTTTTTCTTTGGAAACAACATTTCTCAGAGGTACTTACTGCCTATCCTGACATCTTGGAAAACAACAGTTCTGAAGTTTGCTGGCGTCAGAGTGCCACTGCTCCTATAATTTGATGTGGGTTTGGGAAATGGGGGTGAGGTGATGGTGAGAAAGAAGATCTCTGAATAGAAATGGGAGTTTGAGGAAGAGGATTGTGATTGTAAGGGAATAAGAAGCCCCATTTAAAATAATAGTCTTTTGGGTGGAGGTGTATGTGGAAAACTTGGCTTATTTCTAACTCAATTAAAATCAGGTTTCAGTATACCTGTTGCTTGACACCACTCCAGTCTGCCAACCCAAATCCCGATTATTAAAGGCCAGCATATTTCTGTTATGTAACGCAGCGGGTGCATCCATTGGTTCTTGTCTTTCTACCTCCATATTGGCATAAATGTACTGGAAGACTAAAAAACCTTTTAATGCTTGTCTTTCTTTTGTGTAGACCTGTGTTTTTACAACTAATTATATGTACATTTTAAATTTGCAGGTCCATTTATCAGTGTGGTGCTTTCAAAGCTGGAAAACATGTTGGAAAACTCTTTGCATGTGAATTTGCTACTCATTGGTATCATTACCCATCTGGCTAGTTACCCACAACCTCTTCTCCGTTCCTTTCTGCTTAATACCAACATGGTATTTCAACCTAGTGTGCGATCATTGTACCAGGTACTTCATTATTTTCTGAAGCTAAGTGTGGCAAACTCCAAATATTGTTGCAAATGTAGTGGGTTCTTATTCCTTTTACCCGTGAGCTGTTGAGCTCAGTTCCAAAGCAAGACAGACTCCTTCCAACCCTTTTGAGATTCAGCTATGCAGCTAAAATTATATGATTTTTGTATGGCCTTTGGTCCCAAAACCAAGGGTTGGCTGCTTTGAATGTTTTAACTATGTATGTTTTTATATTGTTTTCTAATAAGCTGATTTAGTTTGTTTCTATCTATTTATGTTTAATATTCTAAGCTGTTGTGTGTAATATTGGGGTCCCTTATAGTGTTAGAGGTAATGAACAAATGAAATAAGGAAATCAAATTTTTACTCCTAACGGGAACAAACTTTTTGAAACAATGAGGTTTACATAAATGTTGAGTTACCATTGAGCAGTTTACTCAGTGGATCCGTTCTTGTTGGAAACTAGCAACAGGATCTAGCCCATTGTGTTTATTATTAATATGGTGCCATCACTGTAACAGCCAATGTAGTCAAGCAGCAAAAGACTTATCCTTGCAGTCTAAATGTAATAAGGAAATAATAAGAGATGAATGTGAGGGAATGCAATTTACTTTATCTTCAGTTTGTTGTTTTTCCATTTGTCTTCTTCGCCTAATTCAGAATGAACTCTTTGGAGGAGTACCCTGTTAATATCTCCAGGATAGAAAATATCTAATAAAGTCTCATTAAAATGCAGCAATTAGAGGTTACCCCTCCCCCTTTTAAATAGGAAATCTGTGAATATTTTACCTTGAACTTTCTCTGTGTTAAGGCACTGCAGAACAGTGCCTTAAAATTGGTGCATTAATAATGCCATTGTTCAGAGTTGGCACCGTAACTATCCTTAATGTAGTTTTGAGAGCAAGGGACACAGTACACAGATAATTCACTACATAACTAAAATGACAGTGTGAAGATTTATTACTGCTATTGTTTTGGCAGGTGCTAGCTTCTGTGAAAAACAAAATCGAGCAGTTTGCTTCCATTGAAAAGGATTTTCCTGGTCTTCTCATGCAAGCCCAACAATACCTCCTTTTACGGGTGGACATGTCAGATATTCCTCTGCAGTCACTGGCCAAAGGCAAGTAACTATTACTCTTAATAAGGATAGTCTTTGTGATATGCTGGTTAATTATAGATTGGGAATTGGAGGATCTCAGTTTCAGTCCCCATTGTGTCATTGTGTACCAGTATTTCTCTTTTTCGCCTTCTCTCAGCCTGACCTATCTCAAGGATTATTGGGAAGAAGGAGCAGGAAGGAGGAGAACCATGTACAGTTCCTTGACTTTACTGGAGGAATAGCAGGATATAATTGTAACTCATAATTAATGAACTCCCATATAAAAACACAATGTTCTGATTCTTTCCTGATTTAACAAGATTTGAATCAATGAAGGCTATACTAAGTTCATATTACTATGCAAATGTGTTTAAGGTGGGTTTATTGCTCATCTTAAAATGACTGGTATTAATTATATTGTAAAACTTTCCTCTTTCAGATACATAAGGATAGTTACTAAACTGAGGGGGTATGACAGATAATTAAAAGTGGCAAGTAAATGTCAAAGTCAGGAGCTGTTATTAGACCACTTGAAGAGGAAGTACAGTAGAGTCTCACTTATCCAAGCTAAATGGGCCGGCAGAAGCTTGGATAAATGAATATCTTGGATAATAAGGAGGGATTAAGGAAAAGCCTATTAAATACCAAATTAGGTTATGATTTTACAAATTAAGCACCAAAACATCATGTTATACAACAAATTTGACAGAAAAAGTAGTTCAATATGCAGTAATGTTATGTTGTAATTACTGTATTTACGAATTTAGCACCAAAATATAACAATATTTTGAAAACATTGACTACAAAAATGGCTTGGATAATCCAGAGGCTTGGATAAGCGAGGCTTGGATAAGTGAGACTCTACTGTATAAGTCAGACCACTTTTGGTGATTTACACTGGTGAAATGCTTTCTTGCACCATTGTAGAGAACTTCTTAGAATAGTGCACAATGGGAAGGTAGGTTGGCTGGAGCAGAAGAGAAAGCTGTTTCAATTTCCAGACACAGCTGCTATGCGAACCTGCTAGGGCCCTGAGATCCTCAGAAGAAGCCCATCTTTTGATGCCACCACCATCACAATGGTTAGTGAGGATATAGAGAGGGCCTTCTTGGTGGCTGCCTCTAGGCTCTGGAACTCCCTGCCCAGGGAAGCCAGAATGGCCCCCTCCCTGTTCTCCCGGCAGCAGGCTAAGACCTTTCTTTTCAGGCAGATTTTCAAAGAAGGACGTTTTTGAGACCAATCCAGGGGGTGCTCTGTCTTATGTAGTTTAATAAAAATGGTTTTATTGGTTTTAACTATATATTTTTAATATTTTTATATTTAATTTTATTTTAATCTTTATATGCTTTAGGTTTAAATTTATGCATTGATATAATTTTTAATGTTAGCTGCTATCAATCTCCTTTGGGGAGAAAAAGCAGGATACAAATACGATTATTACATCTATTAGCACTACTACCTTGTTTCCCCGAAAATAAGATATACCCATAAAATAAGCCATAGCAGGATTTCTAAGCATTTGTGCAATATAAGCCATACCCCAAAAATAAGAAATAGTGATAGGCGTGGCTATGCAGTGTATAAGGTTGGTTCACCCTGTCAGGTCCCGGTTGTTCTGTGCGTGCTGCAAGCTGAGCATAGAGGGAGACATAGAAAGTGAAAGTAAAAGTCTCCTCAGTGGAGTGAGGAGCAGGATGCTCTGCTTTTAGGTATTGTGTGTCCTGAGGGGAAAGAAGTAAAGCTGTGGCTGCTGTTTTACTCAGCACAGCTCTCCCCCAACATCAACCACAACAATCTGTTGGTCTCTCTCACCCCCCACAAACACCAGTAAAGCTGCAGCTCCCCAGCCCTGACCAGCAACAATCTATGGGTCTCTCTCACCCCACATAAACACCAAGGGATAGGGGGAAAGCTTCAGCAAACAGTCTGCTACTCATCCCATTAATGCAGATTGTTGTATCATACTTAATAACAATAGGACATCCCCTGAAAATAAGCCATAGTGTGCCCTCTTGAAGAAAAATTAAATAAAACACTGTTTTATTTTTGGGAAAACACGGTACTACTAATATCTCTTTAGCCACTTAGAAGTCAGCAGGGCAGCTTTCTTAATTCACAGAGATGAATTTCTGCCTTGTCTCTCTCATGCTGAAGTGCTGGTGACCATTTTATTTTACTGCTTCCCTGCTACTTGTGCTGAGGTAGTTATGCTAGCCAACAGTCTCATGATCATAGCTATCTGTAGAGCTATCCAATGGCGACAGTGTGCTCTGGCTGAAAACCTGCCAAAGCTATGTCTGCCTTAAGAAGTAGGATGAAACAATGTTTGTAAAGCCCCTCTTTTACTTTTTTAGCTGCAGAAATAAAATTAGATATCATATTATGTTTATAGGAACATAAGAGGTAATCTTATACTATATCAGATTATTTGTCCACCTAGTTCTCATGCAGAGGCATTTCCCACACCCTGCCAGCTGATCCTTCTAACTGGAGGTGCCAAGGATTGAGCCTGGGATCTTGGGATTGCAAAGTATGTGCTGTACCACATAGTTATTGTCCGTTCCCTCTATCTCTGGGAAGCTAAGGGTAGTGTATGGTGACCGATTTTATCCTCACAGTGACCCTTGTAGGGAAAGGGTAGTGGTTTACTCAAGCATACACAATGCACTTCTCAGCTGGTGAGTTTTTTGATAAAACAATTGATTTGTTGTCCTTAGAGGGTGGGAACAGTAATTTGAAGAGTGTGTGGTTTCTGTAATTTCTAATTCCTGAAGCGGTAGCCATTTTTCTTCTTTGCAGGACTAGCAAAATGATAACGGTCATATATGTGCATGGGTTCTTTTATTTTTAGTATGGCCACATGACAGAGAGAATCCTTACAAATGTTCCTTTAGGAATTCCAGTAGGAAAAGGCTTGGCAGTTTGTGCATTGTCGTGAGAGATGAGCATGCCCGACATTTCATGAATGTGGCCTCTCAAGTGGACAGGACTATGTTAAAAATAAGTCTAGCCATAATCCCTTCAGGGTGAGGGAAGGAGACATCGGCACAGTCGTATAGGAACATTTTCCCTGTTGCAGCTGCCCTTTGAATATGTCGCTACCAGTTCTGATGTTTTAGCAGCTCATCTTTTACTGCAGCAAGACACAAGTGAAGATATAAAACAAAGTGGCTGTGTGTGGGATTGTACATGAACGTCTTCATCTTTAGCAGTTCCAAAGTCTTCCCAAGCAGTTGCTTAAACATCCCTTCCTTAAACAGGAATTTAAGGAGATAAGAATTGTTTGGTGTGAAATTGAGATTTTTTCCCCATGTGTACTAGTGCTTAGTTCCTATACATAGCTCCCAAATTCATAAAATGTTATGGCCTTGTCACACCTTTATTAGTGTGTGAATAGTTGATATTTGGAGCCCCTGGTGGCACAGTGTGTTAAAGCGCTGAGCTGCTGAACTAGCTGCCTGAAAGGTCACAGGTTTGAATATGGGCAGCGGAGTGAGCGCCTGCTGTTAGCCCCAGCTTCTGCCAACCTAGCAGTTTGAAAACATGCAAATATGAGTAGATCAATAGGTAACGCTCCAGAGGCAAGGTAATGGCACTCCATGAAGTCATGCTGGCCACATGACCTTGGAGGTGTCTATTGACAATGCCAGCTCTTCGGCTTAGAAATGGAGATGAGCACCAACCCCCAGAGTCGGACATGACTGGACTTAATATCGGGGAAAACCTTTACCTTAGTTGATATTTATTGCTTGTATTTGAATCATTTATCAGCATAGCACTGATATTGCATAGATGTTTTGATTTTTCCATTTTTGTTATTATTGTCATTGCTTCTACTTATGGTAATCTTATGAATGAAAGACCTCTAAGTGAGGTACCAACAATCCTGCTCAGTTTGCCAGCTCAAAGCTGTGGCTTCCTTGGCTGAATCAATTCGTCTTTCCACTTTTCTGGTTTCTGGTTTTATTCTCTAAGCACAATTGGAGCCTTATTGTTATGGATGTAGCTGTATGCAATATATAGGCTCTTTCTGATAAGACTTAGGACATACTGTACTAGTAGTGAAAATTCATGTACCTATATTATTTTCTATCCATTTTGGTACTTCTATTTTTGTTTGTTTTTTAAACCACAGATACATGGTTCTGCATTACCTTGATTTTTTTTTAAAAAAATAGGGCCTTCTAAAGTTTCAAATAGTGACAAGGCCACAATGTCTTTCCATGCCCTCCAATTTAGTCATACAGGAGCACAACTTTGCATTTAAAGAAAACTTTACCTGAGCTTTAGGAAAAGTATTTTTGCCAGCTCTTCCCACTACTGCAATATATAAGAGCTGTCAAGCTGCTGAGGAAAACGCGATTGCAAGGCTAGAATATTCAATGTATGTTTCTGTGGAAATTGGTTCAAAGTCCAAAAAAATCAGCATCAAGATGGGAAATGTCTTAAAAACGAAGGGATTAGTTAAAAGGGAGTTTGGAAGCTGTTTAAGAATTCAAGAGGTACAGATGAAATGTTAAACTCTTTTCACCACTGTTTAGAAGACAAAATAATTATAGTACCCAAAAGCTTGACAGTATTCGCCCCCCCCCCCCCCCCCCGGGGAGATAGGGCAGAATATAAATAATTTTTTATTGTTATAATAAAGTTCTGCTGCCTGACTTGGGGTACCATAACCCTAAAAATATCAAATCGTGTCTAGCCATGGAAACTAAGCAGGGTCAGCTCTGGTTAGTACTTTAATGGGAGACTGCCAGTGAATGCCAGGTGCTGAAGGTTATATTTCAGAGGAAGGAACTGACAAACCCACCTCTGAGTATTTCCTGCCTAAGAAAATCCCATGATATTTGTGGGGTTGCCATCTGTTGACAGGCAAATTAAAGGCACACACACAAACAATCACCCAAAACATAGATGAACCTGTATATCAAAGTGTATGAAGATGCAATTTTTTATACTGGATCATTCACCCCCCCCCCCCATATCAAGTTTTAAGACCTTAACATGGAGGCATTAAAATAAATAAAACTGTTTCAATATCTCTAGAGTAGAAAATGGGCAACTAAAACAGGAAGAACCATTCCAAAAGTGTCTGAAAGTAGTAATGATAATACAAGTCTCGTGTGTGATGTTATTTATGAATTCCTAGTTAATTCATATTTTATATTGACACTATAATTAAAATATGTAGTGCTAATACATCATCATATTTTTTCCCCCAGAAAATGATCCATCAGTGATCCAAATAGCTACAGGCCTGTTAGTCTACCTTCCTTCCTTTTTTGGACCTTGATACTTGAAGGAGCACCTGTGGCTCGAGGCAGGGTACAATATCATTAAAACAAGAGATAAAAAACCATTAAAACATATAGGGAGCCCCCAGTGGCACAGCAGAGCTGCTGAACTTGCTGACCAAAAGGTTGGCGATTCAAATTTGGGGACTGGAGTGAGCTCCCGCGGGAAGGTAATGATGCTCCATGCAGTCATGCTGGCCACATGACCTTGGAGGTGTCTACGGACAACACCAGCTCATCGGCTTAGAAATGGAGATGAGCACCAACCTCCAGAATCGGACACGACTAGACTTTATGTCAGGGGAAAACCTTTACCTTTACTAAAACGTATACAACATGATACACAGTTAAAATACAAGTTAAATCCACTGATGAAATCCAAATTAAAATTCATAACTTAAAATTGATTGCATAGGTCTGCTGGAAGAGAAGGGTCTTCAATTGCATCTTAAATTCTGACAGCTGATGAAAAGGTAGAAAAGGGTGACCAGTTGGGTTTTGGCAGGCTAGCATAGCTACCCCCCCCCCCCCCCGGGAGAATCTAAGTGTTTGGGAAAGGTCCTGTAGGTAACTTAGACTGAAATCATGTAGGGCTTTAAAGGTCAAAACCAACACTTTGTACTTTGCCCAGAAACCAATTGGCAGCCAGTGGAGTGAGAACTGAAGTCTTCTGTAGGGAGCCAGTGGGAGCAAAACATGGTTTGAATATTTGAAGAGGGCCTTCTGTACTGAGTATTCCTAGTCGTGGCATGCTTTCCTCTTTGTGGCTTGACTGATATCATAATTTGTTACATTTCAGCCCCAAATTAAAACAAAGCTTTGGGAGATCTAGTGATGCTATCCAGTTAGTACATGTACAATTCAATCCCTCGCCATACGGAAATACACAAAGATCCTTCTATGTAGTGCAGAATATAAATATTTTAATGAAGTTAAATATACCATTTGAAAGTGGTATAGATAAGATTGAATACTAATGTTTCGTGAAGAAAGTCTGTTTCTTTGAGAGTGCCATTTGAGAAGTCATGGAGTAAGAGGAAAATATCCTTTCATGAGTGGGTAGCTGATTAAAGAACAGAGGGTAAGAGCTAACAGACAGTTGAAGCAAATGAAAGGATGAAGGCTTTGACTGAATTTAATCAAAAGGAAGGCAAATGATTCAGCTCTCAGCACTTAGGTGGGCAGGAAAAAATCTTAGACAATGTTAGTGGTTGTATGGAGTGTGTTTGTGGCTAGAGATCTGTTCTACCACAAAGAGGAGAGAAGGAAGGAAATGAAATCTCAACTATGATTAAGGCAGCCAGCTTTTGGATGTATATGCTGTCTGCGAAATCAGGGGAGGACTGAAGATGAGCCAGAAGGCTGCTTCTACATGTGAAGAAGTACAGCAGCACCATATAACAACAACAACAACAACAACAATATGCTTTATTTATATTCCACTATCTCCCCGAGGGGACTCAGAGCGGATTGCTGCTCTGTCGCATAGTCGTTTCCGACTCTTCATGACCTTATGGACTCCATGTCAGCCGTCGCCGCCCCCAGTTCCTTCAAGGTCAAGCCAGTCACTTCAAGGATACTGTCCTTCCATCACGCCCTTGGACGGCCTCTCTTCCTTTTTCCTTCCTTTTTCCCCAGCATCGTGATCTTTTCCAAGCTTTCCTGTCTTCTCATGATATGGCCAAAATACTTCATTTTTGCCTCTAATATCCTTCCCTCCAGTGAGCAGCTGGGCAATATTTCCTGGAGGATGGACTGGTTGGATCTTCTTGCAGTCCAAGGCACTCTCAGGATTTTCCTCCAGCACCAGATTTCAAAAGTGTCTATCTTCCTTCGCTTAGCCTTCCTTATGGTCCAGCTCTCGCAACCATAGGTTATTATGGGGAATACCATTGCTTTGACTATGCGGACCTTCGTTGCCAGTGTGATGTCTCTGCTCTTCACTATTTTATCAAGGTTGGCCATTGCTCTCCTCCCAAGAAGAAAACGTCTTCTGATTTCCTGGCTGCAGTCTGCATCTGCAGTGATCTTCATGCCTAGAAATATAAAGTCTGTCACTGCCTCCATGTTTTCTCCATCTATTTGCCAGTTATCAATAGGTGTATAGTTGCCATGATCTTGGTTTTCTTGACGTTTAACTGCAACCCAGCTTTTGCACTTTCTTCTTTCACCCTGGTGATAAGGCCCCTCAGCTCTTCCTCGCTTTCGGCCATCAGAGTGGTGGTATCTGCATATCTAAGGTTGTTAATGTTTCTTCCAGCAATTTTAACTCCGGCCTTGGAATCGTCAAGCCCCACACGTCGCATGATGTGTTCTGCGTACAAGTTGAATAGGGAGGGTGAAAGTATGCAGCCCTGCCGTACTACTTTCCCAATCTTGAACCAGTCCGTTGTTCCGTGTCTGTTCTTACTGTGGCTGCTTGGTCTTTATACAGATTTCTCAGGAGACAGACAAGGTGACTTGGCATCCCCATATCACCAAGAACATGCCACAGTTTATTATGACCCATGCAGTCGAAGGCTTTAGAATAGTCAATAAAGCAGAAGTAGATGTTTTTCTGGAACTCCCTGGCTTCCTCCATTATCCAGCGGATTACACAACACGTATATGGCAAACACTCAGTGGCGTTATACAATTAACAAGGACAGACAATACATAAACAAAGGCAGGCTTTCCCATTTTTTCCATCTGGAGGCTGTGCTCAACTGCAGCCATGGGGTGGTGCTGTCACTCCATCTTCCACGTGGAGGAGCATCATTGTTCGTAGACATCCTCCTTATCAAATTGCCAACCTGTTCTTAGGCACCTTTTTAATTACCTCCCCGCTAAAAGCAGTACCTATTTATCTACTCACATTACTGTTTTCAATCTGCTAGGTGGGCAGAAGCAGGGCTGACGGTGGGAGCTCACCCCAACACAGGCTTGAACTACCAACCTTTTGATTGGCAAGGTTTTCTACAGCTGGCGGTTTAACCCGCTGTTCTAAAGCTCAGCCCTCTCTTTTGCTCCTCAGATTTCTTGGTCACTCAGCTGTGATGAAGGAACAGTTTTCTGCCCCAAAAATTCAATCCTGATACTATCACTGTGTTTCCGTTCCTTGAAGTAAAATCCTGGGATTTCACTTCTATGAGGCAAAGAGCTTCGTAAGGAATTTCTCAGCTGGATTTTTAGTGAAGGAAGATGGTTCAACTTCACAAAATTATGAAAGATATAGCAGGAGTGACTTGAGAGATTACCCTATATATGAGTGGTTCTCAGCCTGTGGGTCCCCAGGTGTTTTGGCCTACAACTTCCAGAAATCTCAGCCAGTTTACCAGCTGTTAGAATTTCTGGGAGTTGAAGGCCAAAACATCTGGGAATCCACAGGTTGAGAACCACTGCTTATATACTCATAAGCCTAGAAATGTTAGTAAAAAAAAGTCAGCCCAAAAAATCTAGATCATTTTACCACAGATCATTGTGACCACTGTACCTTCACCCCTCCCTTCTTGTCCCAGAAAAACCTAAACACGTGCTGACCCTTGTACTTATTTTTCAATGGCCTTTTTGAACACCTGAGTGGCTTTCCCCCTGAGGCGGTATTGGTGCTTTTCCATCTCCATGGAATGACCCAAGTAATATAGAAATCCATAATTTTGGCCCCAAATCCTGCTCTCAACTAATACATAGATATATACAATAGTTGCTTCCCACATTGTTACTGATTTTAAATCGATTCGAAATGAGAGATTAGCAAATGGAGATGCAAATGGTTTCAGCAGGTAATTTGTTGGAAGAAATGCATTTCAATTTATAATATGGTGGGGGGAAGGAGGGTTTTGAATAATCATGGTTTAATTAGACTTCCATGTTCAAAAGCACTTCCTATTTATTGAACAGATCACCTGAAAATAAGGAGAGGTAATGTGGGTGTGCCGTGGGACAGGAATTCAAACAAAATCTTTGAAAAAAACAAAAACAAAACATACACTTCACATGAGGACTGTGATCAGTTTGTGTTTTGATTTCAAAATTAAATACCAGCTGCCAGAAGCTCTTGTTCTCATCTTGCTAGAATCACTGTATCAGAAGACTGTGTGTATATAGCTGTTGTGGAGATGAGATTTCATTAGAGACTGTGCTCAGGGGTGATGGGAATGTGCGGAATCTGATGAGAACAGTAACCATAGTGACTAATTGTGTAGCAGTAGGATGTGGAAGGGAAGTCATTCTTGTTTATTATTTTTCAGAATGAGCCCCCTGTTCTTCTACTTGATTTGGTAGTGTTTAGTACTATCTGAACAGCGGTGAAGGTCTACATTCTTCCTGCTCCCAGTTCGTTTTAGTATTTTTTCCATTTAAATAGCCCATCAAGGCTACATACAGAAACATAAGATGCCTATCAGAGAATGTAGGGTTTCAAAAGCTGATTCAGGGAACTATATTCCAGAAATCTCTACTGTGAATATAGACTGTGAGTATGGAAGCCAATGTATGAAGGGCTAGGTTCCAAAGAGTTATTTCGGTTCATACCAGCATCCTGTGCTAACTCGGTGGATTTCATTTGACTCATAAACTGCTTTTGAAACACCCATCAGTTTCAAATCCAGTTCTCCAGGTGCACTGAAGTCTTGAAACTCCTTTGGGGATAATTGTGCTGGTTTTACAATTCTTTGGATCCTAGCTGCTATTTTATTTGTCCCTGAAGTTCCTTCTATGAGATTTTTACCCATCATGTTCTTATTGTAGCTACATCTGCCCACAACATACTTAGGTTGTGTGTGAACAAATCCCAGTACAAAGTAAATACAAGGGTGGGTTAAAAGTTTTTGCCTCTTGTGTGATAAAAATGTCATGAATGAACATATAACAGCAGAAGTTGCTACAGATCATAGCCCGAGCTATCCTCTACACCAGTGGTTCCCAACCTTTGGGCCTCCAGGTGTTTTGGACTTCAGCTCCCATAATTCCTAACAGCTGGTAAACTGGCTGGGATTTCTGGGAGTTGAAATCCAAAACACCTGGAGGCTCAAAGGTTGGGAACCACTGCTCTACTCAAAACTACCGTTCAACATAGTCACCATCAATTTGTACACATTTGCGCCATCATTTAGCCCAGACATCAAAACCATTTTGGAAAAATTCAGGATTTTGCTTCATGATCCATGATTTTAAAGCTGTTTTGATGTCTTTCAGGTCATTGAATCTGAAACAATGTAGGTTGTTTCAGAGGTCCAAAAAGACAACCTACGTGGTTTCAGATTCAATGATTTAAATAACATTAAAACAACTTTAAAATCATGGGTCACGAAGCAAAACCTTGAATTTTTTCAAAATGGTTTTGATGCCTGGGCTAAACGATGGCACGGATAAGTACATTGGTGACTACGTTGAACGGTAGTTTTGTGTAGAGGATAGTTCAGGCTATGATCTGTAGCAACTTCTGCTGTTATACATTCATTCATAATGTTTTTAATGACACAGGAAGTAAAACATTTTGGCCCACCTTCATATTAGTCACAAGGTAGGTTGGGGTTTTCCCTTCTTAAAATATATTGTTTTAAAATTTTTCATCCATTTCCCTGTCCACTTCCAGGGATGCCCTATTACATTGCCACTTCTTCAGGGACATTCAATCTGCTTTGAATACTCCTGTTGTTCAGAAGATTGCTGGCAGAAGTGATTAATACTATTTAAAATATCTAATAGAGCAGTGGTTCTCAACCTGTGGGTCCTCGGGTATTTTGGCCTACAACTCCCAGAAATCCCAGCCAGTTTAGCAGCTGTTAGGATTTCTGGGAGTTGAAGGCCAAAACATCTGGGGACCCGCAGGTTGAGAACCACTGTAATAGAGGATAGAGAACCATGGATCACTTTCATAGTGGCTAAGTTTTGTGCTGCAGCTATAAAATTAAGGAGTCAGATAGCAGATGAATTTAGTGGATACTGGTTTAACCTACATATTAGGCTCCACATGGATTTGTATATACAGTAGAGTCTCACTTATCCAAGCTAAACGGGCCAGCAGAAGCTTGGGTAAGTGAATATCTTGGATAATAAGGAAGGATTAAGGAAAAGCCTATTAAACATCAAATTAAGTTATGATTTTACAAATTAAGCACCAAAACATCATGTTATATAACAAATTTGACAGAAAAAGTAGTTCAATATGCAGTAATGTTATGTTGTAATTACTGGATTTATGAATTAAGCACCAAAATATGATATATTGAAAACATTGACTACAAAAATGGGTTGGATAATCCAGAAACTTGGATAAGCGAGGCTTGGATAAGTGAGACTCTACTGTACCATGTTTTAGACATGTCATGGGTATGATTTAGACAGGAAGCCGAATATGTTGGTTATATGTCTTGGACTTTCTGCCTTTAATGTGTTGAACTTTTGCTTTTAATGTTTTAACATTGCAATCTTCTGGTCTGTGGCAGTAATAAATTCATTCATAAATGCATTTATTCATTCATTCCCACATACCAAATTTTAGGTGTCATCATTTTCTAAAGGTTCCAGAACCAGTTTTGATTATCCTAAAACAGAAGCTGCAGCATTACTCAGTGTTGCTCCCCCCCCCCCTCGCTACACACACACATTTTAGCTGCTTTTTAGGTCTTTCTGTTGAGGCTTATAAAACAAACAAATGTTTGGATTGCTGTAGCTTTGGCTTTTGAGACAAGCCTGCAGTGCCAGCAACCCAATTGCATTGCCAGCGGCCAGTTGTTCGTCAACGTACATCGTTATGTCAATTAGAGAGTATAAGATAGAAATGGCCTGTGATAATGGGATATACAGGACAGTTTGAACTGGGCATGAGGTTTGTATGGTGTAGATTCATATTTAATAATAAAATGAACACTTCCTCACTCAAACTATAAAGAAAATCTTTGCTTTTATGTGAACATTATTAAAACTGGCAACATGTAGATTATGAAATCTTTAAGGCTTTATTTTGAAGTTTAATAATGATGTTTACAATAGAAATAACAGACTCAGATATAGACAGAACCATTGGAGACACAAATGATTTTTCCCTATATGGTTCTATCTGCATGTCAGCTAACAAAGGAGTACACATTGTCCCTTCCTCCTTGCTTATAATTGCAAACCAGAATTGAAGGCCAGGCTTCCAAACTTCTGGGGATTTCACTTTCTCGGAAAAATATGAATGCTTGTGAAGATAAGAGAAAATAATGAAACACTGATGTTTTAAGCTATCTTGAGCTTAATTGACTAAATGTATGCAAATTTGATCATGTTTTTCTTTCTGTTGACAGACAACACCCAGCACAACAATGTCACTGGGAAAAGTAGGAATCTTTCAGATGCTTCTCAAGCCATCCTGCATCCCTTTTCGGGAAGTAAGGCAAAGAAAGGAGCGGCTCTTCCCAGCGTTCCTCTGCACATCCGGAACGCCATCCTCGCAGCTGCCCTCTTCCCAGAGTTTCTTAAGGAGCTTGCTGCTCTTGCACAGGAACATTCCATTCTGTGTTACAAAGTATTTAGCGATTTTGACGATTATTATTAGTTTTAAGACTTCCTTTTTTTAAAAAGACATTTTAAATGTTTGTTTTAAACACAAGAACTGCTTATTAAGGAAAATGTTACTTTATATTCCTGGTAATACTTGATTCAGGGAAAATTGTTACATCTTCATGTTGGGCCTTATTTCCAACTGTGCAACATACAAATTTAGTATATTAATTTTTAACTAATTGGTTTTAATTTTACCTTATTCTTACCACTGATTTTGGTTACCTCAAATTCCCCCTTTAAAACATTGCAGTAGATGTTCTGGGGCCTGATCTACCCTCATCATTTAATTCAGTTTCAAACCATATTGGAGGAAATGGTTTCACTGGAACCGATTTGAGGCCCGAATGGTGATTACACAAACCACAGAGCACTGATGCACATTAACAGCTTTCTTTCACATACTTTTGTGGAAGTTTGTTTGGCTGCTGCAGTTTGAAGCTAGCTTTGAACTGCATTAAATGGTCAGTGTAGATAGGGCCTGGGTTAAATAAATGACTACAAAAGATGTGGACAACACATGCTCCCTGGATGTTGAACTTCAACATGCAGCAATGCTGTCAACCATAATCTATGGAAGTGGTTCTCAACCTGTGGGTCCCCAGGTGTTTTGGCCTACAACTTCCAGAAATCCCAGCCAGTTTACCAGCTGTTAGGATTTCTGAGAGTTGAAGGCCAAAACATCTGGGGACCCACAGGTTGAGAGTCACTGATTTATGTTGAAGGGCAATGGGAGTTGTCATCTAATATTTTGGTAGGGCCAAACAATTTTTTCCCCTGACAACTCCAAAAAGCCTTTTGTATAAATGACTTTCTAGGTACCTGTCAAAAGAGTTAACATTCTTCTAAATTCTGCTTTACCAGTGGCAGAAGCTATGAATCCAAATGGATGCAATGTATATAAGCCCATTACTTGGTGACATCAGGTGCTGTGCTGAATACATACCATATTGCCTTATGTTATGGACAAGTCTGACACTCTCAGCTGTTCACTCTTCTGAAGTGTAGAAGAAATGAGCAAATACATCTTGAATGCAGACGGTGTGGAATATTGCTCTGCCATTTCTCAGCGTTCTTTGGAAAAACCTAGGTTGTTTCCTAAGCACTCAAGCCTTATTTTAGTAAGATTTGCACATGGGTAAAATGTTTCTATGCAAGCCGTAACTTTTCTAGAACATGTTTGTATTCTTTCATTGATAAGCTGAAGATAAATATTTAAGTAAATGTTTTAGTAGTGTTTAATAGCTTAACATGCTCTGGAAGTTACTGTTACATGTTTTGTAAGTCATAATTTTGTAAAATGGAAAATAATAGCTTGCTTCTATAAGCTAATTTTACTGGGTTTGAGAAAAGCTTTGTGGTACTTGTAAACACTGGCTATTTATTTGCGATGTACATTGGCGCGTCCCAATATTGCACTTGTGAGGGATGGCAGAAGTGTAAGAGTGGATGCTACCTGGGATATAAATACTAGAATCTGTTGCCGTTGGTGTCCAATTGCTTAAGAACATTTTCTTTTGTGAGTAATGAGACTCATTAGAACAGGCCCAAACATGATGAATTGGAACATTACAGCTGCATTTCAGCTTGTGCAAGTAAGAGTAATGGTTCCTCTAGTGCAGAAGTTGGCTTTATGGAACCAATGCTTTAGCACTTGAAAGCTTTCATTTCCTTTTACAATAGGTAGGAATGAGAAACCGCTCTAAAACCGATGGAAACAGGCTATTAAGACAGGCCTTGGAAGCAATTATTTTTTTTACCTGTTTGTAAATTGTACACTGATGTATTAATAGTAGCAGGAAGAGTTTGTATCTTCCATAATTGAGCATGGCACCTGCACAGATACGTCTTTCAGAAATCTCTTTAGAGGATTGTCCAATCCTTGCTAGAAAATAGCACAACATTCCTTTATTGTAAAGAGAATATTGTTCTCCTGGTTTTGCCCTAATCTGATCTCTTTGCTTTGTCCTCTGTACCATCTGTGGAAGCAGGAGTACAACTCTGTGGAGGGTATAGGGGGGAGACAGGAGGAAGACTTCATCTCCTTTTAGGCCATCAGCAGAGCATTTGAAGTTGTAGAATACCTATCAAGGTAAGGGCCTAGTAGTGGTACTTTTAGCCTGTTTTCCATTTCTGCTGCTATCTATATGTTGTACACAGTTCTTCAGTAAATAAACACAGCTGCCTCATGATTTTAATCTTGCTTGGATGGAAGCACACACTGTGATTTTGTGTATGTGTGTGTGTGTGTGTGTGTAAATTTTAACTGCAATGTTTGCAAAAACTGCTATCACCAATCACTGTTACCACATGCTTAGGTAGGTGAGGGTTTTAAAAAAGAGTTTGGAAAGTTTACCTGATCTAGATCCTATGTACTCACTCTATAGCTATATATTTATTTAGCTATATATTTATTTTTCTCATTCACTTTGTGACTGAGAAATTCTGCTTATTTCTATACCCTTCTAACTGGACCTTTTATAAAATCATACAGCTGATGTATTGCAACTTATATCAGCCCAAGACCTAGTCAGGCTGCAATTCATGGCCCTCTTCCTAACCTGTCTTGTTGCAAATCCATCATCCTCCCCCTGCTTAGTCACCACTCACTATGTTGGGAGATGCAGCCTGGGAAATAGGCTGAGCCACCCGACCAATTAGGAGGAGATATGTGCCTTTGGTTATGTGTGTGAATCGCGTGGCTGGTCATGGGTATGGC
Organism: Anolis carolinensis; assembly: GCF_035594765.1. Classification (NCBI taxonomy): domain Eukaryota; kingdom Metazoa; phylum Chordata; class Lepidosauria; order Squamata; family Anolidae; genus Anolis; species Anolis carolinensis. The sequence goes on from NC_085845.1 coordinate 49,218,322, forward strand.
TGGTCTCCAACTCCGAACATCCTCTGTCAGCACCCCCCCGCCCCAAACCTACAATTTTAAATTGGATCATGATTGGCATGTGATGTATACTAAGTTGAGTCCAGATCTATCAAGCCATGCAGGAGCCTTTGTGGATATGCATACATACGTACATTACATATATACATTGACTTTTATGAGGCATAGAGAACACCTTAGGTGAATTTTCTGCTCCAGCCTCCAAATGCTGGACTATAACTCAGATTTCCTCACTATTGACCTTTCTGACTAGTGCTGATGAGAGGTGACTTTAACATCCATAGGGCCTCATTTTGCTTCTTCTGTGCTGCTTGCTCTATTCTGTTCCAAGGCACTCAGAACAATCAACAGTTTGAGTTCATTTCCTATGAGGACAATGTATGCTAATTGCAACTGCTTTTTAATAGAAGCAAGCTACAGGATTGCTTGTAGGGTTCATACAGTGGTCATTTCCCCAGAAAACAAAAGGGGTTTTGGTCTCTTAAGACTGTCACATTGACACTTTTCAGAAATATTAAAATTACAGAGTATGAAGTAGGATGTGGCTACTATTTGCATAGTCCTGCTGTATTATTTTCAGTTATCACAATAGTTCACAATTTGAGGATAGCTTGATATAATCAGCAATGTGCCAGATTGCCTTCACTAAAGTTGCATTTCCCGTGCAACATAGGATGCTATTAACATTTGTGAGGCTGAAAGCAGAGGAGGATTAAATTCTCCTTTATCTTTGGCTTTAATAAAGCCTATCTTTTTTGCTTCAATAAAATAGTATTAACAGCACGAATTCAGAGTTAAAATAAAGTTCTTATAAATACCTTTGGAATGTTAGCAATTCAAAAAAGACACCTTGGATTTAAATATCTCCAAAAAACAAACAAACAAACAAAAACAAAACCCAAACTACCAAATGTTGACATGCAGACCAATTTTAACCTATGTAAGTGCAAAATGGAAGATGATGTTGCTCTTCTGGCTTGTGTTTCACTTGTCAAAAGCAACCAAACCTTGTGAAAATTCCCATGAAATCAAGCGCTGCAGTATTGTAGTGTAATTACCCAAACCATGATTATAGCGCTAATTCAAGCTGTAGCGTAGTAATTATTCCTATATAAATGCCATCTCAGGGAAAGTGAAAATTGCATCTTGGTTAATGTGGCTTTGGATTGCTTTGCATAACTAAGCTATTTGAGATAATTCAGTGATGGGTACCAGCCCAAAAAGACATTTAAAAGCAAGCTAGTGCCGAAGTACTTCTTCAGCAGTAGCAGTTAATAACTTTTTCTAACAAAATTCTGCTCAAAGTATTTTAGTCATCAAGTGTCATGAATGTATCCAGTTCACTATTAAAATGGCAGCAAATGGTTTGATTTATGTTGGCTAGTAGAGTAGAAGTTGGATGGCTATGTCTTAGGAATTATTTATCTCTGGATTCATACAGTGTCTGTGAAATGACTAAGGGTGGGAAGCCTGTGATATTCCAGATTGTTGGACTCCCAGCTTCACCACCTTTGACTACATCTTTGTTTGCTGGTGATAATTGAAGTTAACATCCAACGGCTTTCTTGCACTGTCAGTAAGCTGATGTTCCTTTCAAAAGCCTTGTTACTAGGAACCTGGATCTCAGCCGTCCTACTCCCCCACCCCATAGAATTTTAAGTCTGTAGTATAGCTTCCTCCATTTTTGAAAAAGACTGATTGTGCACCATTTTGAAAAAACTAGACCTGCCAGGCTCTTCCTACAGCATTCAGTAGTTATCAGTCGGCCAACTGATTTATCACCTATACAAAGGTTTTGTGCTTTCCTGACAGCTGAATACTAAAGAAAGAATTGTTTTTACATTACCTTGAATGCCCAACTATTGATTTTTATATAAGGCTATCCTAAGCTTAACTCATGCAATTGATTTGCATAGTACCTCCAGCCATATTCTGTTCAATAAAATTCAAATAAGTCACTTCTCTACTGTTTCAAAGGTTAATCCTAACTTTCTATACATTGTATTACTGCTAGGTGATGTAGAATGTAAGGAGCAAAAGGTCTATCTAGGTTTGAAACAGGCTAGACAAATAGGTGGGGTGTGAGAAAGATAGCATCCTTCCTTTAGTCTGTGACATAAACAGTACAGAGCTAATGAAGGCACAGATGTTTCAAACATTTCTCAGATATTGCTTGAACATTTTAAACAATATTTTTTATCGATACCATATGCCAACAAACATCGTAGAAATGAGTGGGTGCTATGAGACAATTCAATATGATCCTTTCTTAGACCTGAGACAGACCTTCCCTGATAATAGACTTTATGTACCAGAACACCAAGCATAGGGTTCCATTATTGAAATTTCTATGACGTACAAACAGTAGCATTCTGTGGCTGTCCTTTTCAAATTAATTACCAGAGGCCACACAGAATGAAGGAATTAAGTGTGCCTTCCAAGAAAAGGATAAGGAATATATGCCCCTCTACCTGTTGTTTGGATTGTAGCTCTTACATGCTGTCAACAGCATAAACAGTATTGAAGAATGATAAATTTTCTAATCGAACATTTGGAGAGTCACGTTTCCAACCACTGTTCTAGAATGTCATCAACATTTTGCAGGTCATGTCATACCTTTAGACTCCTTGTGTTAATGCCATTCCTAGTCGCTGCCATTTTTCACTCATTAGAATGAACAAATATGGAGCAAGATTTGATGTAATGCTCCTTACCAGCATGAAGTTCATAAAAGAGGGCCTGGTCCCTAAGATATGTTGGCACCAGGCTTTGAAAGTAAGCACACGCTTGTTGAAAATCACAGGCAGTGTCTGCCATTCCCAAGGTGAACTAGAGAATATTGCACCAGCTGCAGTTTCCGTGCCATCTTTCAAGGGCAGCCTCCTTGCCAGCATATTACACTAAATGGTCACAGAAGTATGTGGTAAGATTTCATAGCTCTAAAAGGAGACAGAATCTGGGTAGTTCAGGGAAAGTATTTTTTAATGAATTTGAGAAGTGGGTGTTATATTCATGATATGCAACCTTTTCAGTTATGTGTGTGCTCTCCTAGTAAGTGCATGTATAGATATTTGAAGATAATAAACCAGAGCCTTTGGAATAGTGAAGGTTACTTCCCAGTGTGCTACAGTAGCCTTCCTATTACACCCATCTACTGAATAAGTTGCGAAAGAAAGTATTATAGGTGTTGAAACTGCTAAAAGAGCCAATATAACCCGCAGTGGAATGGTATTATTGTTAGACCCAAAAGCTAATCATCCTCTTACATAATTTAATTTCTACAGCCAGCTCTACTACATCTTCTGAAAAGAGGACGCTTTATCCAAGCATTACTGGAGTTGGTTACCTATTATACATTTATATCCTCTAACAGGGGAAAATAACCATCTATGACTAAGAATAATCCAGTCAGTTATAGACCTCTGCCTCTGTTCAGAAAAAAAAGGATAGCTTGCATATTTTTATGTGAAAGATAAAGAATTCTACCACCAGTTAAAGATGACAGTGAGCCAGATGCATCTTGAAAACACAGCTGAATCATCTAAGCAAAGAAAGATTGGAGTTGCCCTGTGATTGAAATGCATTTAATGATCCTTGTAAAAAAAACGAATCCTGCTAGATTTTTCAGCCAGACATGATGAGCCCACATCTTTCATACCTGCAACAGTCTTCACAAGTGCAGACTCTGACTTGATTTAAGCAACTGTAACAAGAGCCTGTTTCCAACACCCTGATGCAGACATCGTACTAACAATGGCACCTCACTCAGTTAAAGAAGATCCATGCGATTGAGGCGAGTAACCTCTACAGGAGTTAGGAACACAACTGGAAACCAGCTTCCCACTCTCCCTCTTAACACAAGAACTCTTGGCACTTGTAAATGAGCCTTCCCGGCAAGCTTTATGCTCAGGCAAACACTTTCTTTTCACAAAGCCGTAATGGCAAGCTCTTAGCTTCTGATCGTATTTTTGTTTAGTGTTTGCTCAAAGTGTATAGGGGTTTTTTTTTGTGTCCTTAGCTTTTCAAATTTTGCTTCTTTGTTAACACACTATCCTTTGAGCAATGACACTGAAAGGGGAAACAAACCTGCCTAGAAATCTTATTGATCCTATTTGTCAAAAGGGTGCACATTTTTTTTACAAAGTTAATTTTCAACTTCAGTATGTTAAAGCAGTTTTTAATAATAAGGTACTTATAGGAATGAAGTACCTTCAGTGAAGTCTATAGTATTATTTAAAACTGCAATCTAAATACAAATATATGGTAAACAAGTCCATAGTATGATTGAATACTAGATTTATTCACTATGCTTAGCACGTGCACAGTGGCAATGGAATGAATCTCTCACTAAATGTCATACACAATAGCTCTTAATTCAGCTCTACTTACCCTGCAGAAGGTGGGAGTGGGAGCTATTACAATAGAATGGAAATGTATGGCTGTGTATGCACATCATCTATCAAACACAGGCGGCTTTTTCTTTACATCGGTCAACTTGTTAGAGGCAAAAAAGCTCAAAGGCTGAAGTTTTACTGCTTGAAGATATACTGAATACTTGTGGTTTTCTTCTAAGACAGACAGGTAGCTAACTTCTTACATTCTTAAAATATAAAAGAAAATAAAGGCTTCATCTGCTTTTTGGTAGAATTATGAGTTTTTGATATTTTTCACCTTTTTGATAGAGGGAGTCTTACTGGTCGCTCTTAACTTTGATAGCCTAATAAGCAGTTGTGACAACAGAGAACTTGTGATCCTACAGATGTTCTGGACCATAATTTTTAGAAATCCCAACCAGCACAGCCATTGGCAAGGAATTATAGAACCTGGAATCCAAAACAGCTGGAGGACCAAAGGTTCCTGATCTGTATTAAAAAATAACGCAAGTAGATAACTGCAAAATTGCTTAAGAGTATAAATCATTATCAAGTACTGTATATGTCTACAGCAAAATGATACCTAGAACAAGAGCCCACAAAGCACACAACTCTCCAAATTTTCCATTAATATTTTTGATTTATATTGTGATAGCAACTGGAGAAAATCATACCCAAAGTAACTTACTAACAAAAATAATACATTTGTCTCCAAGTACAGACTAGCTTTAGCTGGAGTTTGAGTCAAGGTGGTATGATGGGGAACAGTTGCACACATTGCCCCATGTCCAATGATCTTTCTAATGACCACATCCAATGATTTGTGTATCTAAGACTAGTTGATTTGAGACCTTCTTCCTTCCCCCCTTTATAGTGTTAACAACCTACTCAAGAGGGCTTCCTAGCCCTCTAGAGAATACTTTTGAATGCATTACTATTGTGGGCGAATCACTGATTGTGATGAAAGCAGAAGGACCAGTGAAGTACATCATCAGAGCAGTCACATGGAGCAGAAGAGTTTGAGAACAAATTAAAAAAATAAATTCTCAACTCTATAGGAGATAATGTATTTCTTCTGGATTTAACTGCCAATAGCCATATTTCTGTTTGCCACAGTGTAGCATACATAACTATGCTATAGCCTTCCATTCAGCAACCTCCGGAACCCACTGCCGAGCTGTTGCAGTCCCACAGTTGGTAATATTGGAGAATTGTCTGGCCATACCTATGCAGAATGATTTCATTATCCCACTGAAATCCATTACAGTCATCCATTGGTATCAATGGATGATGGAATCATATCACATCTGGCAATGTAGCGGACAAGGCAGGCCACAGTGGTTCAATGGAACATTCAAGAGTGCTTCAATTATTCTGAAAGGAATAGCAAGTTCTGCAACAACAATGATGTACATATGCAGGCATAAAGTAGAATTGTACCTGCTTATGCTATTAGGAGGATATTGGTCAACGGCCCGATTCCTGCTATTATTTCTGACTAGCGTAGAGCTGCTGAATCAATGGTATTGACTTAGTATTCCACAACTGATGGAATGATTCTACTTGGGATCCATCAACAGGATGCCACATAAACTGATGTCCCACTGAGCCTCCAAAGAACAAAGAAAAGCAAAGTGGCTGCATACTCTGACCAAAATGTATAGTACAGCACCATGAATGTCATCTGCTGATTTATAACAATACCTGTATTTTATGAATGCAGCCTTTGTTCAGTTTTCAATATGAATGCACAGTTCACTTTTAAAAGTGGAAAGCAAAAAATGTCAAAGATGGTCCAAACAAAATGTTTGTTTTATTGCTTATAAAAAGTTATTTTTATGTACAATTTTTATTCATTAGACATTGAAAAAACACTCCTTAGTGTCTTGACATACCAGGATACAACCTTTAGATGGTAGTGAAAATTTGAAACACCAAAAATCTATTGAGAGGAACATCTTAACTTCTCTTGGCTTCATTCAGAAAACAAATATTGCTTCTCTGAATTGGTTGAAGTAGCCATATGTTAGAGAAAGTTGTCTGAAGATTCTTGATGACAAGCAATTCCGTTGTTTAAAGTCTCATAGTAGTATATTTCCCCTGCAATATATAGAATTGTGAAGTTTAAATACAAGGTATTTTTACACTGAAGTTAACACTTCTCAAAAGCTTTTATCTTTGCCATGAGTGTTCTGCCTTGTTTGTTTTGATATAAATCTAAAGGACACCACACAATTGATAGTTGCTAGCAGAACTACAGAGTAGCAAAGACATATCTAAGGCATAGCACACCAATTCTTCTGTAGATGCAACAGCACTTTGGAAAAGGCACATTTTCTTATCAAAGAAAACATGGGTGTGTGTTTAGCATAAAAATGTATTGAGGGATGACTGGAAATAGCTTCCCCCCTATTTCTGGTTGAAACAGTCACCAAAATTGAACAACATACAAACAGCTAGGGTCAGCTAGGGGTTTAAACCCTCCTCAAGGGAGGGAAAAGCATGTCTTCCTTTTAACAAAAAGCCTATAATGTTAATAAGGTCAAAAGAGAAACTTTCCCCATGAACTATAGTGTGCAAGACAGTTAGGACTCCTGCATAATGGTATTTAATGAAATACCAATATGAAAATAATTCACACAACAATCTTACAGGACAAAACAGTATGGCTTACAATGGGCAGGGTGGACAGAGGAGCCTTCCCTCTCACTGGTTTCAATTTTTCAACAGTCCAAGAATATCCCTGGAAATAAACACTCTGTTGCTGATTGGAAGAGTGGCAAAAGTCAGCAAGAGTAGCAGAGCATTGCCTTTGAAATTTGGTTTGTTTGGAGTACCAACATGGGAGCTCACCACAAACCAAAATAGCAATGCATTTTAATTCAAAACTGTTGTGAAACTTACAAAAGAAACATCAGGGAGGGGAAGAAATCTTATTTGGAGGACAACGCTGTAATACCCTGGTTGTGCCATATTTATATGTTTCAAGAATTTTAACTTAAAGTTACAGTAAGAGATTTTCCTCCTGTCTTTCATTTTGGGTGAAATACTGGTTGGTATTTAAAAACATCAACCAGAAATCATTTGAAAATATGCAAAACAAATGACATTCACAACAGAAGATGTACCTGATACACTGTCACCTTTTGCATAACAACATATTTCAATTTTTCTCTCCCATAACAAAATATATATCCCTATTTGTAATAATATTTGTAATTAGGAGCCCCTGGTGGTGCAGCGGATTAAACCGTTGAGCTGCTGAACTTGCTGACTGAAAGGTTGGTGGGTCGAATCCGGGGAACGGGGTGAGCTCCCACTGTTAGCCCCAGCTTCTGCCAACCTAGCAGTTTGAAAACATGCGAAGGTGAGTAGATCAATAGGTACCGCTCCGGTGGGAAGGTAACGCTGCTCCATGTGGTCATGCCGGCCACATGACCTTGGAGACGTCTACAGACAACGTCCACTCTTTGGCTTAGAAATAGAGATGAGCACCAACTCCCAGAGTCGGACACAACTTGATTTAATGTCAATGAGAAACCTTTACCTTTTTATTTGTAAGAAATATCAACAAGCAATGACAGATATGCTTTATTATATAAGAATGGTGGACATTTTAGAAATGGGGATGATCTGTAAAGTTTGTATTTAGGACATACAGTAGAGTCTCACTTATCCAAGTTAAACGGGCCAGCAGAAGCTTGGATAAGCAAATATCTTGGATAATAAGGAGGGATTAAGAAAAAGCCTATTAAACATCAAATTAGGTTATGATTTTACAAATTAAGCACCAAAACATCATGTTTAATAACAAATTTGACAGAAAAAGTAGTTCAATACGAAATAATGCTATGTAGTAATTACTGTATTTACAAATTTAGCACCAAAATATGATGATATATTGAAAACATTGACTACAAAAATGGCTTGGATAATCCAGAGGGTTGGATAAGTGAGATTCTACTGTATTTGCAATTTATACTCTTCCCTTTTTATTTATTGATAATATTTACAGAGACATTAGCTTTCAAATAGTCAACATGTACAGGCTCCAATCTTAATTTTTTCTCTGCCTGCCTTATTTTCTGGGTTCACAAACACTTAAAGAATATGATGGTCCAGGAAAAGATGGAAAGCAGCTACATTAATCTGATGTGGAAAGCAAGCATCATACTGAACTCTTTATCTAAGCTTGATTGCTAAAGATACAGAGTTGTCTAATAATTACCATTTTAATGTTTAGGATGCCAAGAAAGGTACATTTGCACTCCAGGATCCTATGATAGCAGTTTCTCTAGTATTTCTTTCACCAGTGCAGGATCTGCTCGTCCTCTTGTTTTTTTCTGAACCTGTCCAATGAGCCTATTCAGCACTTTTTGGTTTCCCTTCTTTATTTCTGCCACCTTGAAAGAGAAATTAATCAAAAATAAGAAAAGTGGAGAGATGCTTTCAGTTTTGATCAATATTATCATATAAAAATTCACGGAACAGACTTGCTGCTGCATCGCTGTTCTTATGGTGAGAAGAAAACAAAAAACCAAGGTTATCAATCTATTAAAATAAGGTTATTTTTAGTTGATCGCATTTCTTGTTTTGAAGGGCACATCTTACTTTGGGAAAGCCGCTTTGAGTCTCCTTTGTGGAGAGAAAAAGCGGGGTCTAAATAAATATCATCATCATCATCATCATCCTTATGGAAGGTAAGTGTCCACAAAAACACCAAGTCACTCAAGGCTAGGCTAAAAACAACTGCATATATTGCAGCCCTGATGACAGATTTTATTTTTAGCCCAAAGCTTTTACAATTCAACATTTGGATTATGACAGATGGAATACTGGTAAGGTTTAGTGTATTGTGAAGTTTGGATGTTGCACAAGATCAATGATATTTCAGGGAAGGGGTAAGAATGTGATGTCAGGATAATTAGGTTGTGGCTCTTGATGGCACATGGGCTGCAGTTGCAAATACCTGGTTCAATAAGAAGTCATTTTAGATGAGAAAAGCTTTATGTACTGGAGAGAGGGAAACTTGAAACTTGCTCACTTGAAAAGGAGTATAGACTACTTAAAGGCCTGACAATACCCAAACAATCTCTGTGGGACTTGTGTCTTCTTTTTACATGCAAAATCTTGGCTTTCATATTTAAAATAACAGAGATCTATTTGTTATTCTAAGTATTATTTACTTTCCCAGTTAAAAAGCTCTTATTAGAAAAAAGCAAGAAACACATTCTGTCAACAGAGCAGCCAACTCTAAGGAGCTTATTCAAATGATTTCTATATCCAATTATAAGCAGTTGTTGTCTTGTTGCTGGGGAACCAAGTTAAGTTTCCTCAAGGTAGTGCTACTGCTGCTGGGAAGAACTGCTTTCCAGACACCCAAGACACACCTTGATGTTACTGGAGGGTGGAAGAAGAATATCATATTTCCCCATGGTTAGCATTTTAAATTTTCATTGATTGCAAAAGCCACATAAAACATAGATGCTAATTTATGGCGAACATTGAGTTGATGATGATTGTGGTATCAATACAAAAAATCCCTTGTGCTCCTGTAGTACTATATAGGCAGTCCCCAAGTTATGAACAATATAGGTTATGTTGGTTTGTTCTTAACTTGAATTTGTATGTAAGTTAGAACAGGTACATTTAAAGTGTAACTCCAACCATATATGTGTGTGTGCGCGAGTGAGTGCTTTGGATAGCATAGGGAAGGGCTAATACCCCTATGGTGTTTGTTTTGCTCTTTGTGCCTCTGTTCAGAAGATTTAATCTCATTTTCTGTCCCTGTGATAACTGGATTTTGAAAAATTGGCCTGTTGTAGAAACAACCATTGGTGATAAAGCTTTAGTGGAAACTACTTTTCCGCAAGATAACTCTTTCAGGAGTGGAGTCTCCCTGAAGGGACACAGGGTGGCTTACATATGGGACAGAAAGTCTTAACAGATGTAAAAGCAAACCATCCATTAAAACAAAACCAGAACTAAAATAAAATCAGAACTTTGTAAAATACAACTATCTATATAAACATAATTAAACATAAAAGAAAAATCAGCAGCACTGAGGATTGTTCTCACCCCGGTTCTTAACTCTGACTAATTTGTAACTCGGGGATTGTCTGTATACAAATGTCCATGCACAAGCATCTTTCACATTCCAAAACACATAATGATGGCCTTACATTTTGTGACACACTTCGGGCTACTGATACTTAAGAGCTGCACACAGCAGCCCCCTTGCAAAAAGAATGACTATTATTCTGTTCTTAACACTGAGGTGCATACTGTGCTGGAATAGGTCCTGGAATAGGCTTGCATGATCATGCTGATAATGCTAAAGTGCGTTGCGGCACATGCTTTGACATACCAACTGGGAAAGTGCTAATTTATAATTAAGATTTCATAGGAGTGTGAGCTACCAAGAGTTCCCAGGCAACGTAACGCCTGTCGTTCAGAGAATGTAGCATCAAAACAGACTTTGATTTTTCATGCCTGGCTTAGCCAGAATATTAGTTAAAAGAATCAAAAGTCGCACAATCTGTGTCATTATCAAAACAAGATCCAAAGTGGTGGGCCTCTTCCTCTTCTGCTCCTTGATCGCTTCTATTGCTTAGCCGCTCTGCGCTTGCACTTCAGTACCAGTTGGAAAAATACAGAGGCGCTTTCATCAGCCACTACAAATTAGTTAGCATGATGAAGGTCAGGCAGACCTAGAGCATGTTCATTTTCTTTATCAAAAGCTCTTTGCAAAGCTGTTAGCTACCACTGAAGAGCTGTGGGCGTAGGTAGAATTGTTCTCGATAGATGTTAGGATTTTTCCGGCTGCATGAGTACCCAGGCAGCATTTTACTTAATGTAAGCCATTCATTACTGCTTTCCTGTTCCGTGCTGGAGAAAGTACACAAAAATACTTACTTCTTATAAAGCTGATGTTTGTTGAAGGGCAACCGACCTTCCGCACAAATTAAATAAAAATATTTAACTAAGAATAAAAGTAATTCTTTTTTTCTTTTCTACAGGCAGATGCTGTTCTGCTGCTATCTATAAGGAATATTCAGGTTAGCTAGAGGGTGGATGCTAAAGCCAGGAATATTTAGGTTTAAATCTCAGCTCATTTGCTGTCTCCTGCAGCCACTTCACATGTCACAGTGTAATTTCTTCTATTTCCTCTAAAGAGTTGCCAAACAAAAAAAATGGCAATCTGAAGGGAAGATGGCAATTTAAATCTTTTATCGCCACTGCCCACCCTGAAGTGTCAAAGCCTCTTGTTCCCAATTTCTTGGGGTTGTTATCAATATCACCTCATTCTGATGGTCTCCCATCACAGCCTGACAGATGTGCTCAAGCTCATTCCGATCTCTGATCAGTTCAAGCTCCTTTTCTTTAACAATCAGAGCGGGAGTCTTCCCTTCCCCCTTCCACATCTCTTCCAACACCTGCATCATCAAGATAAAAGAAAATCTGTGTTTGAAACATGTCTCTTGTCATTCTGAAGGCAAGAGTAAAATAAGCCATAATAAAAAAGAGTTAGGGGTTTAAGGAACCCCTAAGGCTTAAAATAAGATACCGATCTGACAATGACTTCTCATAGACATGATGACAAAACCATGGAAACATTTAGGGTATGTACTTCCCCATTACCTTATAAGTTTCCTTAGCAAATGATGAACATTTCTGGACTACCATTTTGAGCTCTCCAAGTAAGGAAGCAATAGAGCTGCGTGCCAAACGGAGATTGTACCTTTATGCTACAGACACGCAGGTGTATGCAACTTGTTTAACTGTATTGTATTTTTATTACAATTGTACCGGTCTGACTAAGTTTCAGCCAAGTTCACCTAGTCCAGAGTTGCTGAAAATGATTGTCAGGGGAATAGCCATTCTTGCCTTGGCTGCTGCATGAATATTAGGGTTCACAGCATCTAGCACTGGCAGCTGTCCAAGCAGGAAACAAAACACTGGGCTAAATAAATTGTTGTTCTGGTTCACTAACACTGTTCTAAGACTCCATGCAAAGAGTTTCCTTTATTTTGGCTTCCCACACTTCGATAACACTATGTAACATGATTTTTGTTCCTGGGTTATAAATGTCATTTCTTAATTGGTTTTAATCATAAAAACATGGGAAAAGTTTATTAAACTTAGTTTTTGCGGGACCTCTTGCAGCACTTTTTGCTATAGTTTTTCAATGAATACATCACAGAGTCTCAATTAATTCAGCATAGTTTGTAGCAGCCACAAAAACAAAGTTTATGGAGTTTAACAACTACTTTCAAAGTAAATGCCAAACAATTAAACAGGAGTAACACTTTCAAAACCAGGAACAGAAAATGTTTCAAATTTTGTTACATAGTGTAATTTACTGGAAACATTAGACATGGCTCTTTTATGGCTAGAACACTTCATCGATGGAAGTTAGACTGGTTCCCTCCTTGTTGTCCTTATCTACAAACATATTCAAACATGTTGAATAGTGTGCTATTCATACTTGAGGCATACTTGAGGTGATACTTGAGGCATAAGTTCCAATGAAACAGATTCTATTAGTCTTAATGGTATTAATGTCATATAATTTGATTTCTCTGATTTTTCTTCAGATTGCATAAATCTTTATAAATCTTTCACCTTTTACTAAAGATTTCCATGGTATTAATGTCATATATAATTTAATGAACTGGGTACCATTTTTTCATGCTTTGATCTATATGTTTCTATTTGTGATTCTTTTATAACTTTTGTAATTGTTCTTGAGTTCCAGTTCTAGGGAAAAGGTAGAATATAACAACAACAACAACAATGACAACAACAACTTTATTTTTATATCCCGCCACCACAATCTCTCCGAAGGGACTCGGGGCAGCTTACAAGCAGGACCAAGCTCAATAGTAACAGAGTTAACCACATAAAAACACATTTAAAAACACAACAAATATATAACAACAAATTAAACAAATAAATCAATAAAGTATAAAAACATCATTAAAATAAATCAAAACCAATCTCAATAACCAGAACCAGGACTATAGTGGGCATATCGAGATTAGAGGGCAGGGGCTGGGCATTGGCTTGTGCAAAAATAAATTGTAGTGATGGGCCTGGGGTTAAAGTGCTTAGTTCAATATGACAGTTAATTTGGTCTGGGTAATCACAGACAGGGGCCTTATTCATTTGCAAATGTGCATTGGAATATCCATGCTTTAAGGCTCCTATGGAAGATAGACAGAGTGGTTGCTAGCCTAATCTACCTGGGGAGGGAGTTTCAGAGCCGGGGAGCCACCACCGAGAAGGCCCTCTCTCTCATCCCCACCAACCATGCTTGTGACGGTGATGGGAACAAGAGAAGGGCCTCCCCAGCAGATCTTAGGGTCTGTGCTGGTTCATAGGGGAAAATGCAGTCGCAAAGATAGGCAGGACCCAAACTGTTTAGGACTTTGAAGGTGATAACCTGCATTTTGAATTGGGATCGGAAACTTATTGACAACTAGTGGAGCTGTTTTAATAGGGGCATTGTCCGCTCCCTATAGTTAGCAGCCTGGCTGTCGAGCTTTGCACCAGTTGCAGTTTCCGGCCATCTTCAAAGGCAGCCCCACATAGAGTGTGTTGCATTAATCCAGTCTGGATGTAACTAAGGTGTAGACCACCATGGCCAAGTCAGGCTTCTCAATGTACAGTTGCAGCTGGCGCACAAGTTTTAACTGTAAAAAGGCCCTCCTGGCCACCACCGACACCTGAGCATCAAGTGTCAGCACTGAGTCCAGAAGAACCCCCAGACTGTGGACCTGTGTCCTCAGGGAGAGTATAACCCCATTGAGCAGTTTGCCACCCTATACCCCGATCGACTCCACGACATATAAATGTACAAATAGTTATAATACTAATAACAATAAATAATCAGACAAGAGACCAAACATTTCACAATAACAAAGATAACCAAAATTATTTATAGACCATTGCATGATTATTTATTGTTATGAATATTACTGTTGTTAATTTCTAATAGGAGAAGGCATGTAATTTCGTTGTGCAAGAGCACATTGACAAATAAAGTTATTCTGTTCTAGTATTGTACCTTTCCCCCTAAATCTTGGAAAAACAATCCAGCAGTAATTCACAATTAAGGGCCAATAAAGAAAAAAAAATCAAGGGCAGGAGAATAAATCCAAATAACTTTTACAGATGGATTACTGTACTGAGTTGATATAAGAAAATTACTTTAAATGCTCAACGCATTTAGAAAATGCTAAGGGTTATTAGCATTTATAACAGGAATGTCAGATTTAAATAACACATCTTCAGAGTATCTTAGGAGCTTCTTTAAGAAAGGAAATAACCTATGTGTTTCAAAATTAGACCTGAGCACCAAATGTCTCTGAGCATGGGCAGAAAGTTTCTAATCTGGTACTTTTCAAAAGTCAATGAACATTAGTGGAAACAGGACAAATTGCAGTTAGAAACAAGATCTTCACTTCTTTCTATCTTTAGCTGTGTAAAGTGTGACCTCCTCCTGCTAGAAAAAGAAAAAAAAACTTCTAGAAAGAGACTGGCCTGTGTGTGAATAAAAGGTTTGCATTCAAAATTATTATTGCAGACTGGCCCCGACAGCTGGTGTGTACACTTGTTAGTAATATTGTGATTTGAATAAATAACCCAGATAGTTAATAAGCCCTCCACTCCAATTCACATGAAAGGAAGATGTATGTGGGATTGCTTGGCTCACAATATTCAAGATGTGATTTTTCAGTGTGCACTTTAAAACCACCACCACCACATATTTCATCACAGGATAGATAAAAGTGTAAACTGTACACCAAGGGAGCATTTCTGGCTAAACAGTCAGCAAGATGATGAATGCCCATCAGTTGGTGAAAAGGGAAATTAACTACATAATAAAGGTAGGCCCCAGACCAGAGAGGTATGGAAAGTCATAATGGAAGAGCTGGGGCCAGCTCAAGCTCATTTATCCATCACAGTAAAGCACAGCTGGGAGAACATAAGTGTCAGCCTGGAATAATTATTAGTTAATGTTACAGCACCTTCCAGCTTTGTCTCTGGGCTCTGATGTCTTGTAAAAACCCCAGAGAATGGGCTATTTATTTTTAAAAAGCTATTTCTTTGGGCAGTCGTTTTCTGTATTCCCTGGGCTCTTATTTCAGAGGCTGAAAGAGAGAGGAGTGCCTTTTATAAACAGCTGCTTCTGCTTGATCCTACGCTGACGAAATAATTGCATGTTTCGGAAACTGCAATCTGCCGATGCAGAAATGACTCGTGCTGGAAACTCTGTGCTACTAATTCAGTGAAACTTAAGAAAATGGGTGTGCTTTTTAACACCCTAGCACAATTAGTAATTCTTTACGCAAAACAAGATTAAAACGAGATGGCTAGACTAATCATGTTGCAAATCATCCACCACCACAGATTAAATCTTTTTCATGATGGGAGATCAACCAGACTTAAGCGAGGCTTACAATGGTCCTCCAGGTATGCAGCAGGCCATGCACTGATACTCCAGCAAGTTACTAGTTAAATTAGTTATACTTTGTACCAAGTTGCATTTCTTTTACTGGAGGTCAGTAAAACAAGGGGAGAGAAAAGCAAAGAAGACACAGGTCTCTGAGTTCCTAGATCAGTTTTTCCAGTGAAGATTTCTGGTTAATAGAAGAAGTTCTATTCCATTTCCTCCTAAACCAGCAATCCCAAAATCTTATCAGGCAGAAAAAGAGAGGTTTAGGGCCTCTACACCTGTGTGCTGAAGTGTGGATTTGTGTAAGTGTATATGCATCTCTACAGTCAACACTCCAAGCAACCTTCTGTGCCCAAAAGATTGTCACTCATTTTGCTAAGGCACAGCTTCAGTTATCTGGAAAGGCAACATCAGGCAATAACTGCTTGAAGGCAGTTTCTGCACATTTATCAGAGAGCGCCAAATTGCCTTTCCTTGGCTCTTTCAGTTATGCATAAAAAAAGCCCATGAGCTGAGAACCAGTGCAATGGCTTCTTCATACATGGGTATCATCTGGACAGGAAGATAAGTATGGATCTGCTTTCAAGACGTTAATTCCAAAACCGCTAGTCCCAGCAGGGAATTTCTGCATCCTTGTGAAATCTGAGTGAGCCCAGAATACATTAAAGAGTCCAATGATTACTTCCCGATTAGGTGATGGGACAAGCTAATACACTCACCTTCCATTGGCCAGGCACTTAACCCAAAAATGTGAGTGCCATGAACAAATATAATGGGTACAGATGTTCTTCTTAAAGGAACTGCCCACATGGCTGCTAGATACTTTATTTCTCATAATCTGGGCAAAGCTGCAGCACCAGACAGCCTTGAGGGCATGATAAACCTCTCTGTATCCTCAAGAAGCACTGCTTGGTAGTTAGAGACCAATTCTGAACTGTGGACTTGGAAGCCTCAAAATTTGCACAAGAGAGATAAAATTGGAGAAAAAAAATATAGACACTGCATTCATCTGGGTTGACAAAACATAACCCTTGACTAGATAGCCCATTAGCCAATATAAGGCATCTCTCTGTTTATTTGTAATAGGTGGTGGTCTGTGTGGTTTCCTAGTCAAGATTCATAATAACATTTGATTCCTATGCATGGAAAACAAGCCATCAACTCCAGCTAAAATGTGCCCTTGGGTGAAGATGAGGTAATCAGTGATGGGGTTGAAAATTAAGCATATGTTGAATTGGCTCTCAACTCTAATGTCCATAATTTTGGACGAAAGGTTGTTTTGGAGAGCCTGTAATTATGTGGTGCAACACGTGCAAGAGTATTTCCTGCAAGAGCCTTGCTCGCACAGCTATACCACATATAATATCTGATAGGCTCACAGCCTTTTGCTATTTGAGCTTCACTGATCTACACAAAGCATGAAGAGACACAAAATAAAATTGACAGCAGCCTTCCAACCAATTGTGTTGCACTGCATTTTTGCACATGTGTCTCTGTTTGCCTAATCCACCCAATCTTTCCATCATTTTTTGTTGGATCTGCTTTCACTGCGGCAGTGCAATCACCCTGTTCTCAAATGCAACAATCCATCCACTGTTGCATGCGTGCGCGTATATAGCTATTTCTGCCCTAAGGCCATCCAATCTCCCTGCCTACTGCTGAGAATTGTGAGAAACATTTGTTATTCTTTAGACATCAAGCCCACCAAGGTCCTTTTTTAAAATGGCAAGGGCACTGTGTTTGATGGGATTGCTCAATGATAGCTCTAACAATAATACTGCTAGCTGGTGTCTTACTCAGACTGATAGTTTGTATTTGTGAGAATACCCTACATTGTAATATGATACTAATTTAAAGAGACACAGAGAGAATATCAACTTCATTTCAAATAGATAATAACATGGGGAATCTCTTCATAGTTTTCTCTCCTTAAAAAAATAAAAATTAATGTTTTAGCAAAGATTAAAAAATAGGCAGACATGGAGGCTCTGTAGGTGAGCTATTACTAATGAATAATTAATTTTCTTGATATCCTACCTTTACACCAAAAATAGTGTAACAATAAGATAAAGCCAAAATACAAAATTATAATTCAAACTCTGACTGACACCATGTTATAGTGTTGTAAGTATGCCTTACAGCATCATAACTCACATTTTTGGTCACCGAGGGGTTGGAGTCGTTCAACAACCCAAAGACCTCCCCAGCCTAACCTGCAAGCCACACAGTGGCTAGTAATATTTCCAGGTGACATGGCCTAGCTATTTTGCTTTAGCTGGATGTGCTGCCCATTGCAATCTGCAGGGGTGTCCTAGGAACCACTAGAGGTCCCTGCTGGTGCCTCTTGCAGTGGAGAGATAGCTGAATGAGATACTTTTGTCTCCCAGCACAGGATCTCTTGCCATAAAATCAATTAAATATGCATTACTTTAAAAAGAATCCATAAAAAAGAAATGAGTAGCATCTGCCAGTTAAGAGACCTACTTCAACAAAGTAGTCATCTAATCTAACAAGCCAAAAAATCTGTCTGAAAGAAAGCGTATTTGCTTTCTGCTTGAAAGACTATGTTAGACAGAGCTAGCTTGACCTACCTTGCAGAGCTTTGAAAAAGTTACTCTTGTGGATTGTATCTCCCAGAATTCCACAGTTGACAATCCCAACAGCTGGCTGGAAGATTCTGGGAACTGAAGTCAAAAAAGTAACCTTTCCAAGCTCTACTTTCTAGGCAAGGTTTTCAACTCTTGATTGTGTTCTGATCAAGCAGGCCTTGATAGAAATGCATCTCTACCACTAAGCTTTTCGCCTAAGGATATTGGCATCTACAGCAGGACTGACTACAGTACAAATCCTGCTCATCCCTAGGACTGCAAGTTTAAGTAGGCTTGTGTCCCTGCCTACCACAGGCAAAGTAAATAGCAGGTATATCTAAAATCCCTTGCTAAACATATATAAACTACAAAAGAAAGAGAAAATGAGAGAGCAGATAAATCTACCCAAAATTTTAAAGGACAACTACAAATTTGGCCGTCATGGAAAACAAGAAAAGTGGAAGCTGGCGAAAGAAAAAGTCATTCCTGGACTCACAGAGGAAGGAGGCAAAGTTCACCTGACTGCGTTGTTTCATGTCACATGTGCTTATTGTCAATTCTGAATAAAAACTTGGCTGAAACATGTTGAATTGCTCTTCTTTTACATGTAGTAGGAATCTAGCCCTATCCTTTTCATGTTATTTCTGTATTTACTTTGTTAACCTGTATTCTTAGGTACAGTACTGTTATTTAGGGGCCTAAACATCAATTGGCACCACAGATGGGACCCTATTTTGGGGGTCCCTGACCAAAATAGCTGTCTGATCCTAAGAGTTCCAAGGCCGGCCTTTCCCAATAGACCCAGCTTTGAGCGCTCACAGGACTCCATTGTTGCCCACCCAGGCTGCTCTCTCACGGATCTCACTATCCATGACCACTCTAAATTGCTCTATTTCAATTGATCCTAAACACCGGGAGCCCTCAATGGTGCAGCGAGTTAAACCGCTGAGCTGCTGAACTTGCTGACTGAAAGGTTGGTGGTTGAAATCTGGGGAGCGGGGTGAGCTCCCGCTGTTATCCCCAGTTTCTGCCAACCTAGCAGTTTGAAAACATGAAAATGTGAGTGGATCAATAGGTATCGCTCCAGCAGAAAGGTAATGGCGCTTCATGCAGTCATGCCGGCCACATGACCTTGAAGGTGTCTATGGACAACGCCGGTTCTTCGGCTTAGAAATGGAGATGAGCACCAACCCCCAGAGTTGGACACGACTAGACTTAATGTCAGGGGTAAACCTTTATCTTTACTAAACGTACTAAAGATACCAAATTCCATCTGATTTTGGAAGCTATGCAGTCTGCTTTTCAGTTCCCACTATGGAGGATATTTGAATATTAAAACAATTGCATATATGAATTGTATATAAAGAATCTCATTTTGATTTTGAAAGCCTGCATGTTTCAACTAAGGTCCAAGTTATAATACTGCTGCCCAATTTATTTAGGGTGCCTTTTTCTAAAATAAGATTGTTCAACAGTGTTTGGACTGGTTTACACTTTTGATGCTGGGTCACTGCTTCATGGCAACATGCTTTACACTATTTACTTAAGAGTTTTGTTTTTTCTACTTTTAAAAATACCACACTGTCCTCTGCTAAAACCTAACTGATGTGACTCTGGCAAAACTACTAGTAATGTACATTTAAGATCATACCTCTTAACAGGAAGAAAACATGCTTCCATCAGAGCATTCAAATTAAACAGACATGTTCAAGGGACTGCTATTTAGCCTAAGAGACAGATCCTAGGTTACATTCAACTTTAGTTAGATGCACAAGTTGAAGTCAGATCAGAAATCCTGGATTCTTAACATCATTTTAAGCATCCTGAGTACACAAGTTCACTGAGGTTCAAATTACATGAGATAAGGATCACCCATAGCTTTCTTCATTCAGCTTTTAACAATGCATCTACACTTTACAAAATTAATTGACCCTAATATAACTTGTTAATTAATATAACTTGTTAATATTAATTAACCCTAATATAACTTGTTCAATATTATTTGATTTTTTCAAATCATCAGACTTTAAGCTGTATTTTGCTTTAGCCATGGGTGAAATGTCAGAAAGGTAAAGGTAAAGGTTTCCCCTGATGTTAAGTCCAGTCGTGACCGACTCTGGGGGTTGGTGCTCATCTCCATTTCTAAGCCGAAGAGCCGGCGATGTCCATAGACACATCCAAGGTCATGTGGCTGGCATGACTGCATGGAGCGCCGTTACCTTCCTGCCGGAGCGGTACCTATTGATCAACTCACATTTGCATGTTTTCGAACTGCTAGGTTGGCAGGAGCTGGGGCTAACAGCGGGCGCTCATTCTTCTCCCGGGATTTGAACCTGGGACCTTTTGGTCTGCAAGTTCAGCAGCTCAGCGCTTTAACACACTGTGCCACCAGGGGCCCAGAAGAAAGGTAAAATATGAATAAAATGAAATAAAAAAATAATCTGAAGCTATGACAGAAATAGTCTCTTCTGGGAGACCAGAAAGAAGGATGTTTTGTCTTTTTCCCTTCTTCCGGTTTTCCATCACTGAAGTACCCCACAGCTGCTTTTCGTCCCAAGATATCGAAAAAGGCTGCCCTCTTTTCCAACTCTGGATTTAAAATAGCTTCGATTGATGACACACAAAGTGGAGATGGAAAACTGAGAGAAAAGGATCCAGCCCCACTCTTATTTCCAAAATAAAATAATGAAGACCAGAGAACTACAAATTATTACAAGACATAATACCTATTGCTGCAGCCTCATACATATTGCTTAATGAATAGAGCTTTAGAATGTTGCTTTTTCCAAGATACTAAGAGCTGTAATCCAAAAAAGAAACTATGAATGAACCTTAGGTCTGGCTCAAAGTAAGAATTTTTGCAGAGTAAACCCACAGGACCAAGCTGCAGCAGTATGCTTATTGCAATCCCCATATAACATTTAGGTTCTTTGTATTCAAACACAAACAGAAGGCTTGTGGAGATAAACAAAGGGTCAGATTGTGTTCATTTGGTACCGTTAGCTACAGCAGAAATACATTTTACAGGTTCAGACTAAAATGCTTTGTGACACAAACAAATGCTAGAGGAAAATTATGTTCAAAAGAATACTCACTTGTTTGGCTGCTGGAGAAGAAATCCTTCCACTTCCCAGAAGGTTCAGAAGTTCAGCCAAAAGAGAAGGACTGATCGGGCTAGACATAAAAAGTGAATTAAGTAGGCAGATATACTTGAAGAGGATAACCATATTTTAGATGTAGCTGTATAAAAGCTAGTGGGGTGAGTGTGTCTCTCTCTACTGAGATTTCCATTTAATTTCTCACATCTCTAAATATCCATGGAAGGTTCATAGACTGTCAGATACAGTATGCTTCCATTATAAACAACCTCCTAAATTTGGGACCCCTTTTTGTTTGCTCCTTGAAAAAGCTGGGCATACACCCCATTTGAAAGTTGTTTATTTACATCACTTTATTTATTTACATCATTTTTAAATTGTTCAAAAGGATGTACACACTTGTGGCAGGCTAGAACATGGATGAATACATTTTCCATGCACAAAGGCATGCTTTTGTTCCCTGTTATGCTACTATTTACTTCGCCTTTTGTTATTGTAAAACAAATACTGATGCCAAGGCTTTGACATTTGAACAGACATGCAAACACATGTGGACACTGAAGCAGAGATTTACACTGACCTTTTGAGTACATGTGAGCAAACACATTTGAAAAGCGTGAAGATTAAAACACAGCTAAACTACAAGCTCAAATTATTTTGCTTATGTTGCACATTAGACCTACACGTACCCTATTCCTAATCTTTGGTTAGGCCTAGTGCTAAAATGTCTGTACTATTATGAAAGACTAACTGCTGGTGTAAGGTTTTCTTGATTAAAAAAAATAGACCTCCAAAAGCCTTACCTTTCCTTTATTGTAAGATTATGCTTTTTTAAATAGCCAAGCATATCTGTCAGAATCCAGCCAACCACTTTTCTGGGATTCATTTCTGTTGCTTTCATGACGGTTTCAAAGAACTCCATTAATCCATCTTCATTCTGTCCAGAAATAAAATGTCGTATTAAAAAGCTAGCCGCCAAGCCAACAATCCCTGAACCTCCCTCTCCAAAACCTTTATCCCAAATCTTTTTAGGACTCATGATACATGCAGTATTCTTAACTTTTTTGGCTTCTTGGTAATTCCCAGGTGTCAGTCTGATCAATGTGCTTCAAGTAACTTCATAATATTTCCAAAGGAGCATTAGCATGAATACTCAATGGAGCTGATTGATAGACAAGGCCTTGGCCTCTCTGCCAATTCTGCAGAAGATATATACCTTTACCATTCATTAGCTTGTTACCTGGATTAATTCATGCAGGAAAGTTCAGTTATCCAGTTTGGCCTAGGGGATAAAAGCCTTGTGACTTGAAGGTTGGGTTGCTGACCTGAATGCTGCCAGGTTTGAATCCCACCTGGTGAGAGCACGGATGAGCTCCCTCTATCAGCTCCAGCTCCATGCGGGGACATGAGAGAAGCGTCCCACAAGGATGGTAAAACATCAAAACATCCGGGCGTCCCCTGGGCAACGTCCTTGCAGACGGCCAATTCTCTCACTCCAGAAGCAACTCCAGTTGCTCCTGACACGAAAAAAAAAGTGATATGCTGAACCCATAGAGTTTCAGTGTTGGTAAGATGATACATTAGGTCCCAGAACATCATCTGATAACTCAGGCATGGGCAAACTCCGCCCCTCCAGGTGTTTTGGACTTCAACTCCCATAATTCCTAACAGTCAGCAGGTTGTTAGGAATTGTTGGCGTTGAAGTCTAAAACACCTGGAGGGCAGAAGTTTGCTCTGTTTAACAGAAGTTTAACTGCTCTGTTATGAATGGCTTCTGCATGACACTGAAGACATTCTTCTTCAAAGTGACTTTCCAAGCTAATGATGTTATTCAGACCAGCAACTGAACATGCTCAGGAGTCAGGGAACTCTATCAGCACTCACAGATCCTGGAAGGCCTTACATGTCCCCACCCCTTTTTTGCTAATTGAATATTCATGCTGTTGCAGAGAATGTTTGAAATTCAAAAAGGACACTTTCAAATCAGTCTTTAATTCTTAGAATTCTGTAGAATGGAGAAAAAAAAGTTTCTAAAGTGGTGTTTTTTTCCCTAAAGTACAGTGATGTGAACAGGAATTTATAACCTTGTGTATTTACATTAAAGTTCTGTTGATTGGCTATGACAAACAGCATTACATCATTGATTACATCAAGAAATTAACATAAAAGTAATTGTAGATATTTGTATGTAATGAAGACGGGTTTTTTTCTTTAGTTGGTTCATACCAGCAAAAGTATTATTTCTAATTGACATCAGTCTGTGCAAAAGATTCTTCCAAGTTGTTTTGTTCCCATACATCTCTGAACGTCTAATTGCCTTTGGGAAATGGAGAAAACTGCTTTCTCCTCTTTCTTTCTTTTTCAATCCTCTTTTTATCAAACAGAAATGTAAAATCACAGAAGTATCAATGCCACTGAAAATATCCAAGTGGCATTTTTGTCCCCACTTTCTTGAAAGCTAGAAGTCACTTCTTGACATTAAAATGTCTCATAATTCAAAACAGGCCACAACTAGGAGTAGAAAGTGGATCTTGCCTTCTAGGAATTGCCATGGATCATAAAAACACACACAAAAAACAAAAACAAAAAAACCCACCCTACAATGAGGACAAACACAACAACAATTTACTGATTAGCCAGTTGGCCTTAGTACAGTACAAACACAACATACATCAAGTTCACTTAAAATAAAATACAGATATACAGGTATTTGCCAGCTTGGTGCCAATGTAGCTTAGCCATAGATATATGCATCACAATGAGGACATATAGTACAGTCCTAACCTAGATAAAAGACATGGGTGCTCAGACGTATAATATTTAGTAGCAGACCATGGTGTGACGCTGGAAGGGCATGGTGTGACACTGGGACCTTTTCACACTGCATAATTATATCACTATGATTTCACTTTTAACTACCATGGTAACATCGTATGGAATCCTGGGATTTGTAGTTTGGTTTGAAAATAGAGCTCTCTGGCTGAGAATTCTGAGCACTTACCTGCAAATCCAATATAAGGAAGACTATATATATATATTAATAAATGAAATAAATATGGCTCTCGATCAGGCATGGGCAAACTTCAGCCCTATAGGTGTTTGGGAGTTCAACTCCAACAATTCTTAACAGCTGAAGTTTGCCCATGTCTGCTCTAGATTAACTCTGAGTATTGCTAAATGCCATGTCAGTTCTTTATACAAATGCTTTCTAAAATGGATGAAAATCTATTATTTTCAGACGTAAAAGGAGAATATAATCATCATGTGTGGATCTATCAAATTTGTCTGTTGTCTCTTTAAACTCAATTCATCCCGAGTGGTAAACCTTGTAGCTTTTGCAAAAAAAAATTAACTGCAAGGAAAGCGAAGGCAATTGTCTGCTTCCAGACAGTTTTTACTATTGGGAAGTTGATCAAAATGCACAGCAGACTCAAACCAATGCTCGCTCAGAGAAGAATACAGGAGACATCTTATGACTCACAGGAAGAATATTTTTCTTTCAGACAGTTTGTCAGCTTAGGGAATAAGCTCAAGCAAGGCAACCCTTGAATGGATCTTGCTTATATCCAATGCCAAGTGCAATTTTCTCTAAAATCCTAGCCCTTCTCCAGTCCCACTCAGTTCAAAGTGAACTTTCATCAGGAGTTTCAGTTTTTTAATGAATATATTATACACATATTTCTGACTTCATAAAAATTTAATATAATAAAAACATTGAGGTTTTTTTTAAAATACTAATTTGTCTGATAACCACTATCATTTTGAACATCATGCAGAGATAAATCCCTGAATTACAGAGCCAGAGTGGGGACTTTCATATACTGAAGCCAAATATAGCCCCCTGGACTTCCCCAGTTGACCATGTTCTTTCTTTATATCATCATTCTAATAATATCTCAGACTTGTGAAGTTTTCCAGTCTAAGATTTTAGTTTTAAAATATTCTGGCATTTTTAGCCCCCCGTCGTCGTCGTCGTCGTCTTCTTCTTCTTCTTCTTCTTCTTCTTCTTCTTCTTTTCTTCTTCTTCTTCTTCTTCTTCTTCTTCCTCTTCCTCTTCTTCTTCTTCTTCTTCTTCTTCTTTTTGCATTTGGCCTTGATTGCCAAAGGGATGTAGCCTTTTGAACATCTGTGAGATTGAATTAAATTCTTGTTCCACACCATAATATGCATATTCTTTACTAAATGAGATAAAACATCTGACCAGGAGAGTTCAACAGCAATTAAGAACTTGATTTAGGTATAGAATGATGCAACAACTGAGTTTTCTCCAGGTTCCATGACTATGACCACCTAGGCCCAAGTCATGTGTAGTTGGGATTTGGGTCAAAAGTATGTGGAGGCAAACAGTGGATTATCCCACAGATTTTCCTCTCCATAAGATTGCCGACTATACAGAACAGGGATGGAAAATCTTTGGGCCAATAGATATTGGACTATAACTGCATCCTCTCACACCACTGACCACACTTACTGAGGATTATGGGAGTTGGTTGGGTATTATTATCCCAAAAGGGACTCAAAGCGACTTGACATAAAAGCATCAGCATAATAATTTAAAATATACAAATATACAAACATTAAAACAGGGTTAAATGTAAACAGTATTTAAAAATTCCCAGTTAAAAACCACAGCACCCCCTGAATTGATCTTAAAAATCTTTATCTTTAAAAGCCTGTCTAAATAAAAAGGTTTTAACCTGCTGCAGGAAGGACAACAATGAGGGGGCCATTCTGGCTTCCCTGAGCAGGGAGTTCCAGAGTTGAGGGGAAGCCACCAAGAAGGCCCACTCTCTCTTTACCACCAATCATGCTTGAGATGGAGGTGAGACTGAGAGAAGCGCCTCTCCTGATGCATTATATAATTATATAATGCATTATATTATTAGCATAGCACAATATTAGCATTATATATTACTATATTGAACTATACCACTATAAGGTAAAGGTAAAGGTTTCCCCTGACGTTAAGTCCAGTTGTGACCGACTCTGGGGGTTGGTGCTCATCTCCATTTCTAAGCCAAAGAGCCGGCGTTGTCCATAGACACCTCCAAGGTCATGTGGCCGGCATGACTGCATGGAGCACCGTTACCTTCCCACCGTAGCAGTACCTATTGATCTACTCACATTTGCATGTTTTCGAACTGCTAGGTTGGCAGGAGCTGGGGCTAACAGCGGGTGCTCACTCCGCTCCCGGGATTTGAACCTGGGACCTTTTGGTCCGCACTATACTGTACCACTATACTGTAATATTCTGTTAAATATAATATAAAATTAATATTATTATATGGTATTATTAGTAGTATTATATTGCATAACATTATAATATTTTTATCAATATTATATGTATACACAATATATTACATTATTAAAACTGATATAAAATATTATATTATAAAACTGAGGGCGGGGGCCAGGAAAATGACCTTGGAGGGCCGCATCCGCCCCTGGGCCTTAGTTTCGGGACCCCTGGTCTAGGACTTTAAAGGTCATAGCTAGCACTTTGAATTGTGGGTAGGCACTGACGTACATTGCTTTTGGGTGATTTATGGTCAAAGATTTGAGAATATTAGTAGTTTTAGAAGTAATTTTAGAACATTGGTATCATAAGATAAAAGCACCCATCCTGAAGGAGGAACTGTGCCTTCTTCATGATATATTGAAAAATGAAGTTCCATTTGCTCATTAGATTCTCAAAGAGCCATAATCTGGCACACAAATCAAATGTCAAATGATATGAAAAATATTATATTAGCAAAAGAGAACAGGAAGAATTTCTATATTTATCAGGTTCATAAAATGTGCTGGCGCAATTGGAAAGCTTTGGATGCCTCCCAAAATGCAAAAGGTGGGGTGAATGTGACATTTGCTCGTAACATCCTAATTCTCTGTAATTTTAAGCCTTGCCCTCCAACCATTACCATAAGATTTTATGAATGGAAACTTCAGTTATGAATATAAATATGGACGATAAGACACTTTCATTAAAATGTGTATTATTCATGAATGTGTTATTTTTCAATGTTTTGGGAAGATGTGAGGCATTCTCATTAGAGAACATTACACATCAAATTAAAGTTAATGCAGACAGCAAAAAATTAAATGCCCTTTTACTGAGTTGTTCTGTTCATGATTAAGCTGGGAGACCTTCGACCTCATCAGACAAGTCTTCAGCAGTATCGTAGGACATGTTTGCCCCAGTTGAGCCATGGAGCCCAACACCGCCCATCAGATGACTCAAGCTTACTTCTAGCAGGGTTCTGTGGCTCAACTGAGTCACAAGCGTCCTATGATGCTGTGCTCAGAACATGTGTTCTGTTTAAAACAGGGTCAGCATGGGAAGAAGCCGCACAGCAACGCTTCCCCACGTGTGGTGGGATATATGCAATAGTTTCTTTTCAAGATCAAAAATGCTCATGGATTTTAGATTTAAATTGAGAATGTAAAAACCCAGTTATTGTTGCTTGTTTGCAGATATGCTTTTAGATCTCTTATTTTCCAGACCAGAAAGTTCTGAACCTGGTTTAGGTTCCACTGAGCCATGAAGTTCATTGTGTGACCTTGGGCCGGTCACCTTCTCCTTGCCTGAGGCATTCAGAGAACAGACAATTAGTACAGGCTGCCTTAAGCTCCTTGGAGGCAAGATGGTTTACAAATGCATCACGTGTACATGAGCATATATGCATGTACACGCATATAGAGCTTTCTAGTTTGAACCCTTAATTTACCTCTGTGAATTACTCTCCCAAGTACTGACTCTGTCACACCTTACTTCACAACTAATCCACAACTTGCTCCATTTTATTGTCTTTTTTGCAGATTTTGTTTCCTGCTTATTTTGATCCTTGAATTACATATTTATGCACCTTTTAATAATAATCTTTACAAATTAGAAGAAAGGGAAGAAGAATGTACTGTAATTAGAGGGGCTTACTGAAAATCTTTCAAAATCCTCCAGAGAAATAACACAACACCAACTGGGATAAGCAAAGGGAAGACAATCTTTCAGTACTGAAGTATGACATTATTTTAATGCAATTTCCTCTGCATAATGCTCCCACTAACAAGTTGGCAGGGAACATGGATCTTGCATTTTGAAGGTATCTCACTACCTATGCCATTTATTTAATGAGCACACTTGGGCACTCTAACTTGAAAGACTGTTCATTAGATTTATGCATCTTCCCCATTAGCAATCTGCTTGTATTCCTGATGTAAGCTTAGAACATCAACAGAAACACCATGTCTCATGTGAATTTAGATTAGCTGGTATCTCAGTGAATTAAAACAAAGAGAAAAAAGCCTTTGTATCTAAAAGTTAAAAGGATGTAGGTAGTTATTCTAGGGCCGCAAACATTAACAAAAATTCTGCAAGATTTAAATTGGTTGATATCATTCTCATAATTAGAACCTGGTTTACTGTCAGTACAGCTGTGCAAGTTTACAACATAAGGCCTAAATCGAATGTCATGTTGGCAGCCATCTGCTACTGCAATGAGCTTTTTCCTCTACACATCTCTCTGTAACTTTCATTGTCACCTACAAAATTTGCTCTGGGAGGTTCCCCAGACATCTGGAGCCAATTTCAAGGATACCTATGGGGCTCTGAGCAAAGTCAGAGATGTGGAGGACTTACTTTATCCCAATTTCACTGGCAGAAAGTTCCATCTGAAAACATGCTAGTTATCAGAGACAGACAATAATGACAATAATAGGTGAAGACAATAATGAAGAGAAAGGGTAATAAAGACAAAGCAGGAAAGGCTTTGGAAGATTCTGGGAGGAGCAGTAGTCCAAATAGCAAATGTTCAAAGCTGTGCCTAAATGTCCTATTGGTGGGCTTCTCATGGTCAACTGGTGAGCCAATAAGAAAATTGAACACTGAATTATATAATTCTTCAATCTGATCCAGCACAGCTGTTGTTATAGTTATGTGCATTTTCCCATTTCCCTGCTAGAGTGACAAGTGGAAAAATCAAAAGCAGTTGTCAAACACATAAATGAGATAAGAATGAAAAGAAAGGGAGGAGGAGAAACAAAAGTGGTTAAAATTCTGGTTTACAAATGGAGTCAAATCAGGACCAAAGAACTATTATTTGTGATTCTGTATCAAACGATGATCCTGGCTGTTATTTTTCCACCATTAAATATAGTCATGAATTTTGATTCATGAACATGTTTTGATCTGGGGGATACAAAGGTTAGTTTATCTTGCTGCCACATACTTGCACTCAATTTCACAGCTGGATGTATAAAACAAAGCACAAATAAGCAGGTGGTGGCAATAGATTGTGGGGAGAGAATAATAATAAGCCCAGCTGAGTGGCTTCCTGGTGACTTCCAGGGACCCTGGTCTTGTAGGGGACTGTGATGTCATGGACCTTTTGTAAAATATTGTTTTCTGTATCAAGGTAATTTGGTTTTGTTTCTATGGTGTAATTTCAGTAATCGGGTAAGGAGCTAGCAGAAGGCGGTGAGCGAATTGAGTATTGAAAATGAAAGATGGCTGGTGGAATGTTTGAAGGAATTTGAATAAGGCTAGTGGGTGACAGTGAAGAACAGAGTGAGGATTAGGATTAAGAGAGTCAAGTTTAGAAATGAAGGAGTTAGTAATTTTAAGAGAAAAGTCTGAAAGTAAAATATTTCCTTCAAATATATTATTTACTCTGCTTTGTTCCAACTTCTATGATTTTTTGTGTGCGTATCATACACTTTTGGCCTCTGGGAACACTTTATACGTACATAAATATTGGGTTCCGACACTGTGTCTATGGTGTCCAGTGGTGATAAATGTTGCACAATATAATGCAAAGGAACCCTGAGGGCATACTCCAGGCCACCACAGTGGTGGCCACAGCCGTGAGACAGAAGAAGGACCTTACACTGATGGCAGGATTGGGAAGAAGGGGCAGATTCTTACACTGAGGTCTGAGGTGGGCAATAAGGAAAAGGTCCTTACACTGTTGGCAGTGGTGGAAATAAGAGAAAGCCCTCATTTTTGGAGATAGCAGTGAGATTGTGGAAGCCTTTACGTTTGATGACAGTGACGACTTAGGCATAATCTTACATCTGGTAGGGAAAGTGATGGAAGACGGGACGGGAGCCATGCAATGTCACAGTAAATTTTAAAGACAATAGTTATATGACCATAACGATGTTTATCAATTATTATATATTATAGGAACACTCAACCAAGACTGCAAATAAACTCTGAGTCCATTTGCGTGCATCCAAGCAGAAACAGAAAGGCATTATTAGACATCTCTCTTACCTAAGAAAAATCTATGGGAATTAATAACTGGCTGACATTTTGAAGAGAGTCTTCTGAAGTGCTGACTCTTTGAAGTGCCTTGGTTTATTTGGATGGTGAATCAATAGACCTACCAATAAGGTAAAACTGTGCTGAGGCTGAATCCCATAGCGTTCAACAAGCTTTGCTCTCTTTGCACTTGGGAGGTCTGGAAGATTCTCCCGCAACTGATCAATGTCCACCACTTGCTGAGGGTTTGCGTGAGCCGGCAAAGATGTAGC
Source organism: Anolis carolinensis (assembly GCF_035594765.1). Taxonomy (NCBI): domain Eukaryota; kingdom Metazoa; phylum Chordata; class Lepidosauria; order Squamata; family Anolidae; genus Anolis; species Anolis carolinensis. Next base: position 49,249,388 of record NC_085845.1, read on the forward strand.
ATCATGAAGAATCAATGGTGGCAGGTTTGGCTCTGGCATAAACCTGGGGAGAGAACAAAGGGATGCTCATCTGGTGTTATTTCTAGTTAGGTCTGTTTGCCACATCCTAACAACATGCAACAAAGTTTGCTACTCATCCAGCTAATGATGTAACTTGATGTAACCAGACCAAAAACACGGAGCATGCAACTTGACTGCAGTCCTCTGAGTAGCAATAGATAAACTGCTTTGCCAAGGCGTAGCCTCAAGCTCTTTTTGATGATCCACCCTTGGCTGTCAAAACAGTCAGCAATGGGGAGAGAGAATAAATTTAAACCATTTTACACCCCAAAACACAAACAAAATGCAGATGCCAGTTATCCTTCTGAGTGCCAAATGGGACCTGTAATTCAGACCAACTGGGAGAATAATCTGGCAAAGGGAAAAAGCAAGACTGACATCCAGCTGCTAAGAATGTTTTCATGCAGGTTGCAACCTCCCTCGTATTAATCTGAGATTCAATGAAAAAGCAAGCTGTGCTAAAAGCCAAGTTGTCATCTTCAGTGGGGTGCCACAACAAATGAAGCTGAGTGACAGCATCAAAGAACAAGGGCTCAATTGAAGAGGGGGCCAATTCCAACCATGATAAAAACATGGAATTAAAAAGCCAATTCTGGCCTTACATGAACAAATGGTGGATTTGCAAAGTCAAACAATTACAACATTGTCATTTCTTTTTGCAAACAGCTGGCATGTATTCTTTGAAGTAGGTACATTTGTGCTGCACCCATTGGTTTGAAATCCAGCTTTAAATAAAAAATGCAGTTCAGAAAGTAAAATCCACCATACGTTCTGCTCCGATTTATTCTTGCACACTTCTTCCTGTGTTTTTCTCTGCCATTTTTCTGCGCCATCCAAATTAATCAGTTTAACCAGCCATACAGGATAATGCTAGTTAATACATAAAGAACTAATGAAATGGCCACAAAACTTGCTACACAGAGTGAAAGCATAAGAGGTCATTACTACATTACTTATACTGTAAAACTGCATTAACTGGCGGGGGATCAGAAAAGTTATTGTGACTCAGCAAAATGGTTGATAAGTACAACCCCTTTTATCCATATGAAAAGGAACTCACAAAATAGTAATCCAAATAATTGACAATTCAGAGTGCTATCTATGTAGTTTTGAATATAAATTAAATATGGATAGTTGTTTTGCTTTCTCTCCCCCCCCCCCCCCCCAATCTTAAATTACAACAAGCAATCTACATCCTACTATAAATAAATCTTAGTGGCTTTCTCTTTACTTCTGCTCAATTTTAGATAAACCTCTTTCAAAGAATGGCAAAAAATTAAATGGTTTCAGTGTAGACAGGCATTACCAGGAAGCACATAGTACTGGCCATTAAGCCATAACAAGGAGGAATGAATATTAATGTTTAATGGTTTCTCACTGGCTTATCAATGAACTACATTCTTTAACATGAGATTGTTAGATTTAAAAACTTTTGTGGGTAGCCATGTTAGGCAGAAAATAAAAAAGCAAACCCTACAAAAAATATAAACATCCTTGCAATAAAATCTAAAATCCATCCCGTGCCGATACCTGGTGAATTAAAAGGCACAACATTCACCGGACTAGCTCTGATGAAGCAAATATGGTAAATGGCTACAGAAAGTGGAAGTGTCAGGGTCATCACGATACAGTATCTACATTTGGATGTCTTTGATCATAGTTGTAGGCTGAGTGAAAACAAAGGCAATATAACAAGCAATAATGTTTGACTTCCTCATTTGAAGTTATTTGTTTGGTTGCATGCTGCAAGTAACTTCTTCCTGAGCACACAGAAGACTGGGCAACTTGGAGGCGCTGAATAGTTATGTCCATCTATCCAATATGAAGCCACTGCCCCATGATCAGGGTCTTTGTACTCTATGGTACATGTGTAAAACTCAGGGCTGACAGGCCAAATCCGGCCTGCCATGTCATTTTATATGGCCCTCCAGATGCTGGACTACAACTTCTGTATTCCTCATCATTAGACATCATGACTAGAGCTGTTGAGAGTTATAATACAGTGACATCTGGAAGGCCACAGTTGGTTCTGTTTAGTCAGGAGAGTGTGGTTTGAATTTATATACAAGGCTTGTGGATAGATTGTCTGCTGTTAAAATGCACTTTAACCTTTTCCCAACCCCAGAGACACAAGTCCTGTTGGGCTGCGAGTCCCATTATCCCCCGCCACATGACGAAAAATCAAAAGTGATGGGAGTTGTTGTGTAATAACATCTGGGCATCTAAACTGGGTAAAAGCCAAACAGCACCAACCACTATCTAAAAAAATTATAGTTGGCCCTCTGTATCCACAGATTTTCCATCAACAGACACAACAGCCTTTTGAAGGCAACCATAAAGTTGTTGTGGCCCTCACTTTGACATTAATTTGAGGGCAGAAGTTCCCGACCATTTTCGATTTGTGACTCCATTTTATAGAGGCAAAGTGACCCACAACCCCGATACATTTAAAATAGGCTTTTTAATAGGGTAAATGAAAACACATCAAAAATAGATTTTTCAGTATAATATAATTCAAAATAATGTTAACTGTGCATGATTCTGGACCTCAGAACAAGGTGATGAACAAAAGGTTGTTACACATTTAGACAAACAAATCTCTGTGCAGGATGTGATGACGTGATTTTTTGTTTTCCTTTTTTAAAAATTTTCATAGTTCACCACTGCCTGGTGACTGCACAGAAAAGTATTTGCAACCCATGGATTGGGAATCACTGTTCTAAGGTATAGAGATAATTTAAGATCAGTTGAGGCCTAATGAGGTTTCTTTATCTGGCATTGGAGGGGTTAAACATTTCTTTAAAAAACAAGTTCACATCATATGATGGCATAGAATTTACTTCCTCACATACAGGATTCCCAAATCTGTATCTGAATTATATACAGGTATCTTCAGTTTAGAAAATCTTTTGCCTTTTGGTTGGTCCAATAAAAGGCAGATTACGATTTTTCTTCCCATGAGATTGTCAGTTACCAATTAGAAATTTTGTTATAATGTAATTGAATTAATTGAGTAAAGAAGCAGTGGTTTTATTTCCTGTTGCAAATCTAGTTAAAAGGCAGCCAATAAATATTTGTCCTCAGGTTCTTGACTTTGAAGGGGAAAGTAAGCGCATAGTAACGCTTGGCTCCACATCATCAACATTGATGTCTAGTAATGCCTTTGAAATAAAAATGAAGTGTGATTTTCATGTGCTCAATTAAAAGTTTATTTTAAACAGCATGTTGGATGTGAAAAAAGTAATACAGAAAGCAATTGAGTCCTATTTCTTCTTCCCTTCAACAGCAGCCCTCTGCTCCAATGACTTCTGAAGGTAAAAGACTCTCCTGAGTGGGTCAGGCTGGGGTGTATTGAGAGATAAAGGAGATTATGAATAAGCAATGGGTGCCTCCGCCAGATTGTCAAGAACCACTCTCTTGGTTCCCCAGTTCTTTTTGTGCCATAGCTGCCTCCATTCAGAAGACTTTCTGACCTTCGACAAAAGTGCCTTAGAATGGCTGCCAAGTTGAGAAGATATGAACGTGCGGAGTAAGGTTAAAAGATGGAAAAGACACAATCTGGCAGCTAGTTTTCATGAGTACAGTTGGCCTCCATATTTGCAGGTTTCACTTTTGTGGATGTGATTATTTGTAGATTTGATTAATATGTTCTCTTTAGGAATTTCTAGATCTTTCAGCATGACTCTGTGATGTTATCTGTAGAGTTGTGATGCTTTCTCAGGCAAAACTATTTGTGGTTTTTTCCATTTTCATAGAGGTTCTCTGACCCTAACCCCAGCAAATGTGAAGGACTGACTGCATTTCTGTAGCTCAACCTCCACCCAAATATAGTTACCGATAATCCTGTTTGCCTTCTTTATCCCTCATTGCAATGGTGCACCTAAAAAAGCAGAACAAGTCTTTTAAAAATAAAGCATGATAATCAAAGGTTTTAGTTAGTATAGTTCTTTCCACAAAATGCTAATAATTGTAAGCCATTCTTGTTAAGGAAGATTTCAGGTGTCATTTGAGTGGGGGAAAGTAGTTATATTACTCTTATGCACAGATTTATTTTTACACTGCCCATACTAGAAATGTTATTAGTTTGCCACAATTAAAAAAATGTTTACAGTGTTGAAATAACATATCTCATGAACACAGCTGCTGACAAAAGCAGCAGGACAATAACAAGCTCCAGAAGTCTTTGGCAATCTCTAAATGTTTATGAACTTTCATTTTTATGTGGCATATTAATCAGTATCTTCAGGTGAGGGGACACTAAATGGCATTTAGACAGAGCTTGAAAATATTATGGAGGAAGGGAGCTAGGGGAATTATGGTAAATATCATTTGTTCAAAATAATTTTTCCAAGCTCTGAATTTATATTACATGCATCCAGACAGTTATCTTCTCCTTCTGAGGAAAATTTGTAGTCTATAGGATGGACACAAAGGATGAATAATTTCACCTTGGAGAACAGTCTTACCCATATCTTTTGGGAAGTGATATATATGAAAAATGGTAAAATGAAAAACTCACCCAAGCTTAAAATCAAAGGTTCGAGTTTCGTTCAGAACAGTTCCACCATTCTCTAGTTCTTCAATTTGCCTTCGTATTTCATAGTCTTAAAGAAACAAGAAAACCCAGTTTAGTTATGTTGAACCACAAACTGTGTTCTGTGACAGACAAGAAGGTAAAGATCAGGGTTGCTGTGAGTTTTCTGGATTGTATGGCCATGTTCACAGCAAAACTCACAGCAACCCAGTGATTCCGGCCATGGAAGCCTTCGACAACACATAGGTAAAGAACATTTTTAAGTCTCATCGAAACCAGAGTAAACCTATTACCAAGAAAGAGTTGTGAAGAAACTAAACTGCTCTGAGACAATTAAATGATAGAGTTTGTTTATATCATTTTAGAAGATTTAATTTTTGAACTCAAGTCTTTAAAAAAAAAAACATCCAGGAGCACCACAACTGAAACAGTTATTGTGCCATCATATTGACTGGGACAAACTGTTCACTGTCATCATCACCTTTATCTCACAAGTCCTCTTAGGTCCCTTCTACACAGCCATATAATCCAAATTATCAAAGCAGGTAATCCACATTATCAGCTTTGAATTGGATTATATATATACTGCCATATAATTCAGTTCAAAGTGGATAATCTGGATTTTATATGGCAGTGTAGAAGAGGCCTTATAGATCAGAAATTTTTCCTAATTCAAGCAGAACCACAATGAGAGCAGCAACATTAAGCTGTGCTGATATTGTCTATGCTAGCCTTAATTGGCGTTTGGAGCCTCCGGTCGTGCAATGGGTTAAACCCTTGTGCCGGCAGGACTGATGACCGACAGGTTGGCAGTTCGAATCCGGGGAGAGGGGTTGAACTCCCTCTGTCAGCTCCAGCTCCTCATGCGGGGACATGAGAGAAGCCTCCCAACAAGGATAATGAAACATCAGCATCCAGGCGTCCCCTGGGCAACGTCCTTGCAGACGCCCAGTTCTCTCACACCAGAAGCATCTTGCAGTTTCTCAAGTCACTCCTGACACACACACACACACACACACACACACACACACACACACACACAAACAAACCCTGTTGTTTTGGAGTACAATTTCTACAATCCTTGACCATTTCCAATGTCAGATAAGTTTAATGGGCTTCTGCAAGGCAACATGGTTGGGAAAGTGGCTCTTCAGGATTTCATATAGGAATCTTTCCCATTCTTACCTGGTAATACCAGGGAACATAACCTGGAATCTTATGCACGCAAACCATTTGCTCCACCACTGAACTGCAATCCTTCACATAGCATATACTGATACTCATCAATGTTACTATTTCAATTTTGAGTCAACCGGTTGCATGGGTATGTAGTCTCTCATGTGATACACACAAACCAGACTCATGTTCTTTGTAGGTCACACATCTTTTCCCTATCTCACAGCACCTCCTGTATCACTTTCATTAAAAGAAAAATGCAACCAAACTGATAGCTATGTGTGTATGTGCTTTGAAGCCACCTGTCAATTCATGGTGACACTATAAATTTGATTGGGTTTTCTTAGATGAAGACTTCTCAGAGGTGATTTGCCACGTCCTTCCTCTGAAGGACCAGCACCAGGTATTTGTGGGTGGTCCCCTAGTTTAGTAGTAACCAGGGGTGACACTGCTTAACTTCCATGATCTGATGGGATCTGGTGCCTTTAGGATAAACAACAATTCATTTTGTAAAACAATTCATTTTTTCTCTCTTTTACAATGGGATCTGCTAGCAAAATCACATCATCGAGAAGGCATCAAAGGCAATACAAGAAAAACACCTTAAATGTATATTTAAATGTATAATTATGCATATTTTTAAATGTATACTCTTAATTTTATTGTAATTTTTAATCTCGATGGATTTTTAAATCTGATGTAAACTGTTTTTTGATGTGTATGTTTATATTGTAAACCGCCCTGAGTCCCCTAATGGGTGAGAAGGGCGAGGTAGAAGTGATGTAATAAATAAATAAATAAATAAATAAAATAAAGTTATACTATTTGTAAAATCAGTTTGCACGCATGTGCATACATATATTGCACATGGTAAAAACATAAAATAATTACATAAGGTAATAAGATTAAAGGAAGGCACAGCAGTTTTGAAGAGAACAAATTAAACCTATATGCTTCATTTCAGACAATTAAGTACAGTTTAAGCTGGGGTGGGCTACTATGACCTTCAAAATGCTGTTGGATTGAAATTCGTGTCATCCATCACCACTGACTACGCTGTCTAGGCTGAGAGGAGCTGCATGCCAACAGATGTCTACTGGTTTTTAGGACCTTTGTAGAACACAGGTGGCTTGGTCTCACCGATTACATGGCATAAGCAGTTTTTCCTGATAAGGAACGCTTACATACTTACTTATGCTCTCTACTGAGGCTACCTGTTTCCAAAAGCATATACCAGTCTCTGTAGTTCCAAGCTACACCTTCAAGATTATGTTACTGCTTACATAGAATCACCAAACACCCTTTATTATAAGGGCTATCTCTTATAGGGCTGGAATGTGTCTTTTATTGTAAGGACTGTCACTTATTTGAGGGTTGGAAAGCTTTTCATTTTATATCAAGGCCAAAACATTCTGGGTTGGGGGAGGGGCATGGGCCCTTCATAAAGAAGTATAGGTATGTTGATTTTACAGAGAAACATGTGGCTAGGTTAATTGAAATCAATGCTTACATTTGGTATTTATGCAGAACACAAACTTGTTAATAGCTACTTCCTGACCATCAATGCTGCATATCACAAATTTCAGCTGCTCTTTATGGCTACTTTGAAAACCTACTAACACTATAGTCACAAAGCACCAGACTGTTTTCTGATTCTACGCAGTATTTAGTTTTCTCTAAACCAGATTTGTGAATCCAGTTCTATATTTTCGAGCAACATAAAGCTCTTTGTTAAGATCTTGGAGTTTCAAAGCATCTACTAAATTCTACATTAGATAGTTTTCCCCTGTTCATCAGGATCTCACCTGACTGTGATATAGATTTTTAGGCTAATTTTAATGTATATTTTTATAGCGGTGCTATAATTAATTTATATGATTTTAAAATTGTATTTATAAGGCCAATCTGATGAGCTACAAGGCAATGCAAAAAATTAACTTTCCAAATTCTGCCACCAACACATACTTGGGAAACCAAAAGGATATACTGTATATATAGCAGGATTGTATTAAAAGATCTTGTCCAACCTTTAAAAAACGATGATGTTAAAAGGCATGAACTTCCAAAGTATCCTAATTTTTCCACTACGAAGTTGTGCTTCATTTACCTATTGCTTTTGCGAGGAATCGGGCACTGTTGATATTCTTCACTTCAGTCCTCACTCCGTACGGCTGTCCAGGGCGATGCACAGATACATTGGCATCTACTCTCAGTTGGCCCTCTGAAGAGACATCAACAGATGAACAGGTTTCATTTCACAGCATTAATCATATATTCTCTGTGAAACATTTGTAGAGGGCTTCCAAAAAATTGAGATTTGGACAAACATAAATTGCCTCAGCCTGGAGACAACCCAAGAGCTGATATTCCCCCAGAACCAGAGCCCTCCAAATATTGTTGGAATGTAAATCTCCTCATCCGTGGACACTGGCCATTCTGGCAAATCTAAAGGGACTTGGGAGTCCAAAATCAACTGGGTCAAAGGCTCCTCATTCTGCTTTACACTTACACCTGTCGCTACTACACTGCTAATTTCCCCTTGATGATAGCTTTGCCAAAACAACACATTTTCCAAAAGGATATAACTAGAAGAGACTGACACATTTTTATCTAAAATGAAACACAAGCTGGAATCGCTTCTAAAAGTTTGTCCCACCATATTCTACCTGTGAATCATACATATGCACCCATTCCATTGGTGCACATCTGAAGACACAGTGTGACTACAAGTAATCTTTGTATGCCCAAGAAAACTTATTTGGAACATAATCCAAATCTTACAGAAAATAATCCATCATGCATTGCAAGCTATACATATTCTAAGATGAAGGTTAAAGAACTTATAGGAAACACATCACAGGAGGCCTTTACAGCTCAGATGAAAATGTCTGGCAAGAGGAAATAGCCAGAAAAAATAGTGGCAAAACTCATATGGAAAACAGTTGTGTAAAAACACTGAAGAAATTATATTGCTTAGCCAGCATTGCACCACCTGACATCTGCCAGGAAGTAGCAGCCAACAATGAAAAGACCAAAGCATTGACATCTCCAGTCCATCCCCTGTTCGGATATCAGCCAGCACGCCAACGCCTTCAATTAAGAAATAGCTTTCTAAGATCTACAGAGATACTCACAGGAACACCTCAGCAAGCAAGAGTCCAAAAGTGGCAGGCTAAAACCCAGAACCTTAATCAGTGGCTGACGCCTGATGAGAGACTCCCCCATGGGCACACAGAAGGCTGGGCAACTTGGAAGGCGCTGAACAGACTGTGCTCTGGCACAGATGCAGAGCCAACCTTAAGAAATGGGGCTACAAAGTGGAGTGACTGTGGAGAAGAGCAAACCACAGACCACCTACTGCAATGCAGTAAATATGCAACATGATACCACTTTTTTCCAGGTTTGCTTCCTGAGAGTTTAACTTAACCAGATGGAACTATTTGGATATGTTCTATCAAGAAGAAAGCAACATTCTTAATGGCAAGTGGCAAAGCCTCAAAGCATCAAGACAGAAGATGGCTTTTCTAAGGTTGTTTTGTTTTTTACTAGCACAAAACTATTCTTTGAGGGTTTCACGGAGCTTTGTCATAAAACCAATAACAGTTAGAGCAGATTTACTCAAGTGTCCTTGAAAATTTACAGCTCAAGGACAGGTGTCAAATGTCTGTTTTTGCCTTTGCTCTCAAGTAATTGTAATTGTTGCCACAAATACAATTTTGAATCCTTCCCAACTGCCAAAAGTATGTATAATACATATAAGTCCATATGACGTGATGCCGAGTGCTATTTGGCACTGAAGCAAGGGGTGGAATAGACAATCTGAAGAGACCCAGTGAACAATCCCCTTCCCCTTTTCCACCTCTTTTTTAAACAAACCCTGGTGAAGTTGGTAAAGCAACATAAATTATCCAAATAAACATTTTACTGTGAAACTACATAGAAAATAAACAACCTTCTCTATCCCTTTCTTCTTATCTGCACTTAAATTAATGCCCTTTGAAGTAAAGCAAGAATTGGCTATTTATACAATGTGGTAAGCACCGGGTGTATTAAATTTGTAAAAGGGAAAAACATGAACATCCTTTCAAAGTTATATCCATTGAAGGGCACTTTCCAAGGATAGGCAGTATTCACTTTCCACATTTCTGTGTTATTGTCAAAAAGCAGTAACCAAGAGGAAGTATTGAGGAGTGTAGCATTTTGTCACCAAGTGCATGGATGAAAGGAAAGCCAGTTACAACACCCCCCCCCCCCCCCACAAAGGATGATCCTATGATTCTGCTGTTGTTGTATAAGCCTTATTCAATATGGTACTCTTCAGATGGTACTCCTGCATTATAAGTCAATATAAATATGAATCTTGAGCTCCTTCAATATGTATTAGGAACATTATAAATAAACCAACCAACCAGAAGAACATTTCAGTACTCCACTATGGTCTCAGCAGGACATACCACAGTGCATGAAATGCACTATGTGCAACCCATAATGGGCCATGATGCTTGACAGTCTCCTAAGATAACTAAATGAGCAACCTAAAATACATTGAAAAACAGAAGTTCATTGGTACACTGATAACATTTTTAAAAAGGCTTACTCAATGTAGAGAGCAAGAAGGCCACTGGTTCCATCTACTTATCCAGGGAGGTATGTACACTTCGATGATGAGTTCCACATAATGAGTATATATCAAAACCCCAAAGTCCACAACTTGCCCTTAAGTCACATTTTAAAGTTATTCCATTTTCACAATAAATCCTGAATTCTAATAATGGCAAAATAAGCTTATGTTCCAGTGATTTTTGCCTAATATTTATTATTTATTTATTTCCAGAATTTATACCCCGCCCTTCTCACCCGGGGGGACTCAGGGCGGCTTACACAGTTGGCAACATTTAATGCCAAGAACATAATAATAAAACAAAAAACAGTACATATAATCAATTAAAACTATAAAAATACATCATTAAAATACATTATAAAAATTAAAACATAAGTAAATTAGATCCATTTGTCTAATACTGCATTTTGTTTGAAAAACAAGTTCTCACACATAATCTCTGGCTCTAGAGATATAAAATGTATTTTGTGAAAAGAATATATTTTACACAAAAAACATGCTTTTGCAAAAGAATATAATTTAAATGCTGTAAAACAATGTTTCCGGAAAGTTTTCTTTAATCTAAAAGAAAATGCAGTGGTGGCGCAATGAGTTAAACTCTTGTGCCGGCTTTGACTGCTGACCTGAAGGTTCGGTTGCTGACCTGAAAGTTGCCGGTTCGAATCTGCGAGATGGGGTGAGCTTCCGTCTGTCATCTCTAGTTTGCGGGGACATGAAAGAAGCCTCCCAGCAGGATAGTAACACATCTGGGATTCCCCTGGGCAACGTCTGAAGATGGCCAATTCTCTCACAACAGAAGCGACTTGCAGTATGTTCTCAAGTCACTTCTGACACGATAAAAAATGCAAAATGAGCATTTTATGCAAAACCCTCTATATTCCATATTCTTGAAAAGTTTTTTATGCAAAAACATGAGCTTTGTAATATATTGTATATATCTACATTTCTGCGTACAATAATTCTCTGAAAATGGGGAAATGCTGGCACAAAGTGCATACATTTCTCATCATTATTCTTCCCGACTGGGTTTCCCTAGACAGTAAATCCATGTTTTGCTTGGGAAATGATTAATGGCAAATGTTAATTCCATTCCTAATGAGATATTGAGTGCCTAAGATCAAACTACACCGAATGATCATGTACCTGCAGCATACAGGCCCCAGCATGTATTCACAGATTTAAAAACAGACTAAAAAGTTAGAAAAGCTGGAGGCATGATAAAATAACAGTCTTGACTGCTTCTAGGAAGCCTATTAATAATATGCCGGGAAGCCTATTAATGACATGCTTCATTTTCATTGTCTCATATACTCGCCAATCTAACCTTTCAGAGTGATGTAATATGCAGCAGAGTGTCTACTGAATATCTCAAAATATCCTTTATTTCAGTGTTGTTTATGGACTGGACAGTCAGTAAGAACCATCTGACTTTTTAGTTTTCTGTTCACAGATGAACTCCCGATAGCCTATTGGCAAGAGATGCCTTTGCCTTCCTTTTTATGGAGACTTCAGATCCTAGATTTGTGGGTAGTGGCCACATGTTGATTCTACCATCAGAGCACTTCATAAGGCTAAAGGTAGAGCATGAATTACATTTTTCTTCACTTTACCTTCATCTCTTCTGATGACCTTGTAGTGAAGTAATGGCCCTGGTTTTGGTGCACTGTAGGCACTTCCTACTACAAGGGGTGGATGTCAAATTCAACCTTTCTCTCCAGATACATGAATGATAGGCAACCAGAAGGGGCAAGTACATCACCAGTGGAAATCTGCTCAGATAACAGAATAGCCAAAGATAAAATACCCCCAAATACAGCCACTTGAAAAATGAGCATGGCTGACTTTGATGCATGGCAGAGAAAATACCTTAAAGTCATGAGGCTTGCAGCCAAAGCTCAGCCATGAGAAAAAGCAATACACTGAGAGCGTATATCAAAAGTTGCAGACCTCTGGTCAGGTTTTACATGCATCTACTACAGAAGATGAGCAAAGTAACCATGAGAAAGAAGGATAATGCTGCTTGAAGCTTCTCTGTGTAAGCTGTTTTGATAAAAAACAAAACAAAAAACAAAGCAGCTGGCAGCACAACAGCCAGAGTAATGCATGAGGAGTAATTTTTGCAACTGCAAGCTTAATAGCAATAGCAAATGGAACCAACTGATGATAATAAGAAAATGCTACAAATTCAAACCCTGTCTGAATCTCACAAAGGCAAGTCTTCACCTTTTGATCCATTCTGAGCCATGATTATTTGCCTTAATACCACGTCTGTTCAGAACTTCCTTCATGAACTCAATCTAATTTTAATCCCACCTAGAGCTGATTTATTGAAATGAACAGACTTATTCATTATAACGTACCAATGCCCCACTCTTTCCAAAAGATCTATAGAAGAGTTCATCTGAATAGGTAAAGGTTTTCTCCTGACATTAAGTCTAGTCATGTCCAACTCTGGGGGTTGGTGCTCATCTCCATTTCTAAGCCAAAGAGCCGGCGTTGCCCATAGACACCTCCAAGGTCATGTGGTCAGCATGACTGCATGGAGCGCCGTTCCCTTCCCGCCGGAGCAGTACCTATTGATCTACTCACATTTCCATGCTTTTGAACTGCTATGTTGGCAGAAGCTGGAGTTAACAGCGGGAGCTCACCCCTCTCCCCGAATTTGAACCTGCGACCTTTCAATCAGCAAGTTCAGCAGCTCAGTGGTTTAATCCACTGCTTCACTGGGGGATCTGTTCATCTGAATATTCCTGTCTTATGGAAGTGATTATATTTTTCACCACACAATGCCCATCAGCATTGATCATTTACACAGTTTAAAACTAACTTTGAACTGTGGCAACTAGACAACGAACAGCCACAAAAGTATGTGCAAGTAAATCCTTAATGCAGTTTAGTGCTCTGTGGTTTGTGTAATCACCATCCAGGCCTCCAACTCGTTCCAGGATTTCCTACGTGATCGTAAGAAAACAGCAAGCTACTTTCTTCAAATCTGGTTTGGAACTGGCTTAAGAGGTCAGTACAGATGGGTCCATAGTTACTGTTGTTACAGTTCATGTTCAGTACTGTGGGACCTGGGCAGAGAATGATTACATCTGGCCAAGATTCAATGGGGTTATTTTGCTGATGGAATTTCTTCTGTCTCTCCTTCCTCCATATCCTGCTGTAGTATCAAAATTAGCTCTGGAAGGACAGGAAAAATTATCAATCACGTTTCCTCCCCACATATGTCAGACAGGGCTACTAGAGGTAAGGAAGGGCAATAAAAGTCCATCATACTAGTAACTGAATTGGATTTAGAGCAATTATTGTTACTTCTGCAAATTGAGTGTGTGTAAGGCAAGAATATAATGGAAAGAGAAGAGAGCCAAGATATACCTGATGAGGAATGGACCAGTGATGTGCTGGTATCCCCTTCCAACTATACAGCTCTTTTAGTCCATAATCACAGAATGGTTGATGATCAAATGGAGAAGAAACATGAATACTCATTTCTACATTATATTACAGGAGTTTGCAGAACACCAAGATTATGCTGAAGTGCTCTATGAATTTGATGAATATTATTATACAAGTAACACAAAGACACATACACACAACACATCAAGAATAATAATTAGTTTGATACTGAATATTCACCTTAAACTTAAGCCCAAACCGTTTTAATTTGCAACAATCCCAGGATTACTTGCAGAAATCTGAGGTAAACCCAGAGACAGGTTGTTTTTATGTGAAATGTTACCTTTTCTATCATTCCAAAGAATCTACATGACAACAATATGGAAAGAAGGTAAGCAGACAGACATATGGGGAAAACAGAACACATCTTTCTGTCATCTCCTTCCAACTAAGATTTATCATATAAAATTAAAAAAGGCCTAGCAGAACAAAAGAATTTGAGTTGAAGATGAAGCAGCTGGCTCCCTCTGAGGCACAAGTGGCCTTATTCAGACAGAGGGAAAGGGTTTACAAAGGGGAAAAAATCCAAAATGAAAAGGCACCACTGCAACCCTGAATGATAAGCAGCTGCAAGGCAAAGTAAGCCTGATGGTGTGAAAGTGTCTTTGTGGGAAAATTACCACTGAGAAAGGATAAACATGCCCTTCGAGTCCTCTACCTGCCATGTTTGCTTGACTGCTCCCAAGAGTCTGCAGGATAAGCTGGAGCTCTCTTACGGCCGCTGCAGCTTCTTCCCCACAGCACATATCAGGCTCCATGACAACCTCCATGAGGCCAACTCCTATCAGAGAGAGAAGGCGTGAGGCAAAAGGTTTTCCAACAGTGGGTTTTGATCTCAACATAAACATCCTAACATAACATTTTAGCATGCATGAAAGTGCCCAGCCTTTGAGTGAGGAAAACTTGGAGCCCATTTATTATCATGCAATCACTGTCAAAATGGTCATATCTGCAAAACAGTTACATAGAAACTCATCTCTTCCTATTGCCAAGAGGGAAGCTCTATCTAATTATGCTCTTCGAGGTAGGGCTGTTCACTCACAAGTCATTATTGTGGGCTGACCTGTGTGTTTAGTATTAAAAGTGGGACAGGAACAACTCTGGATGTTAGAAAGCAGCAGATACCAATAGGCAGAAAGTACTTAATTTTTCCTTGGTGAGTCTACTGCTTGTTCATCCAGACGCCTTTCCTCACTTGGGATGCTATACACACATTAATACTGGAGCAGAGATTTTATGTTTAGGGTCTGCACCTGGAATGAAGAAAGTTTGGCTTTCGGGATATATTGGCTCACAGCTCACATAAAAACTACTCAGCACAACCAATCGTTGGAGATTACAGAAGCTATAGTGAAAAACACTGGAAGGCTAATAGTTCTCCTCTGTTTATGTAGGCCATAGTGGGCTATAGGCTAAATACATTTTTTTGCAGCCACTTGCACATTTCAGTTGAATTCCTGGCTAAAACATTCTTCTGAAAGCAATCAGGCTTGGGATCTGGCTGCCTAAGAAACTGCCTATTTTGTTATAAACCTGTCCAGATCTCAAATATTGCCAGAAGAGAATAGCATCCCCATGGAGGCCCATATCACAGGCACATAGGAGGACATTTTCCTAGATTATGGAAGGCGCTTCCCATAGAGTTGCAACCAAGTCTGTAGGTACGAATAGTCTTTTCTTGAAACTGGTCTTTTGTTGTGATTATTTTCATAGTTTTAACAAATCACATCATTCAATGGTTTCATTGCCTAATTTGTTTTCAATAATGTTTAGTGGACAGGCAGGACATAAACAAGTCCATTTATCTAGGAAACCTGGCTAAATTGGAAACGCCTGGCATGCACATATGTGGAGATCCAATCACCAATCTACCTCTGAAGAAAATGGCAAATGAAGAACAGAATTGACAATCAGGCTGTCCAGCCTTGTGTAAGTTGCCAAACATGTAGATCAGCTGGCAGAGAGGCTACATTTATTTTGAACCCTTAATCAAGACAAATTCTTGAAAATCACTGTCCAGTAACTTACTCAGGAGCTACAGGAAACATATTTTCTTATTTAAATATGATACAAATATTTGGACCAGAAATTGTCCCAAATCTACCTGCTCTGTTCAAATCAATCAGCGTCTGGTTTCTTAAATCATCATGAAGGCTCTTTCCACTATCTTGCTCCAACTGTATCTGCTTGATCCTCACGGTCCTGGTTATCACTTCACTCTGGTTCTTCCCTACACAGAAGCTGTATGACAATGTTCCATTCACAGCAATGGGGAGCCTCTGTTGGGTGATCTGGTAGCCAGCCTGCATTTAGAAGTTTAACCATCAGCTGTAATCGACTACTTTAAAACCTACACTTATCATTTCCTTTTCCAACAGATGGCCCTTTCTTTTTAGCAATTATTAATTATTGGATTCATATGATGCACATAATAAGTTCAGTGTAATCTTTCTACTTAAGATGAGTTCTTTGTCATTCCATGTTGAAATGATTGCTTGCTTTTAAAAAAAAATCCGATGAGGAACAGTAAGCAACACGAATTCCATTTTCTATCTGAAGCTCTGTTTTTCATATTAAACCATCCAAAGATCCCTAAACTCACATTTATCTTGTCTAAACTAGGCATCTCATTATAGGTTCTTACAATAATGCAGCTCAGGGCAGCTCCGCATATTATGAGGGAACTACATAGGGAGAAATGACTCACAAAGGCAGGACAAAAGTGGTTAGTGGAAGAATTAAATACCGACACTCCCCTGGAAATAGCCTCTATCCTGCATTAGTGTAAGAAGGCAGTGAAGCCATTACATTTCCTTTATAAAGAAACTGGACATTTTGTACATACTGCATGAGAAAAGGAAAATGGTTTAGACTGCCTGAATTTAGAATAACAGAGTTGGAAGGCCATCTGGTCCAATGCTCTTCCAGTGAAGAAAACACCCTCCATAGATGTTCCTCTTGCCTTTGCCTTTAAACTAATCATAAATAAGAATTAGCCACCTTCTGAGACAATCTGTTCCAGTGTCAAACAGCTGATATCACCTTGTGAATAGTTACGCCTTGTAATTTGCATTGTAATTTGTTGGGTCTTACCAACAACAAATATATTTGCTTTATCATTTGTATGTCAGTTCTTCAAATATTTAAAGATGTCCATCATATCGCGTTTTAATCATTTCCTTCTTAGGCCTAACAAATCATGGTAGATATGACTTTGTTATGGTATACTCCTTTATTAGTTTTTCACTTGGCTGAGCCTTGGCACTGAAAATGGGTTCAGAGGATTAATTATCATGAGCCTCTGTTGAAATGAAGGCTTGTATTCTTAGAGGAAAACTCCAGACCTAAGTGAATGGCTTAGCAGTTCCACTATTCTGGGATGAATCATGAGCAAATGTTACTAAGAAGCTCAGCTTTGATGTATACACGTAACTTGTATTTTCTTAGCATTACCCTGTCTAATCCAGGAGCTCTATGGGCGAGAATTTCATGGCAGCTATGATACTGATGTAAACACGCTAGGCTACCCACCTTTGTTTTATCTGAAGCCTGTGACTCAGGCGTGAATCCTATCAATAATCCTCACTGGAGCAGACCCTTAATCAGCACTTGTGTGGCTTATTCTAGGCAGAGGCAATCAATAGGATTCAGGCCTCAGCATGCCTTCAACCCTAACTGAAGCAAAAACAAGTCGCACTAAAGAAAGATATAAAAGTCCAGATATATAGCCTTTCTGACTATCAGGGCAGTATCTGATAGTTTAAGTTGAGGGCTTATAGTGGTGAACCTAAAGCTTTGATGGGAAACATGGTCTGATCCAAAGTGTCATCCCTTCTTAAGAAATTACCAGGTTCCATCATCTATAGTCAAGCTATTGGTCTCTTGACTCCATCTTATGTTTGTCCAAAACTGTTGTCCTTTTATCTGATGTCTAGCTGCCTTTAAGTTCAGGGACTCAATGCAGTCTTTTATGGGATCTAATATGGGAAGACTGTATGTCTACAACTCAAGAAATTATCCAAGGTTTGTTTGGACCGTATCCTACTCTTCATGGTTAGCACCCTCTTGGACCTACTCAAATGTCTAGTCCACATTTCTAGAGCTACAACTTGAGAAAACCTAAATGAGCATCATTATACTTTTGTTATGTTACAGGTAGCATTGTTCTTTCTAATGTGTAATTTCAACCAAGCTTCTCTGCATAAGATTTCTATAAGATTATAAGATGCTTTTGATCTTTTAGAAGGAAATGGGAGATACAGAAGCAGTAGAAACATACAACACTTGTTAGGAGTGTTGAGTTACACTGGCTTTTGAAGACATTTTGTTCCATTTCTGGTACATAGCTTTAATCTTCTTTATTTTAAAAAAGCTTTTAGTATCTTTAGCAAATCAATTACGGTTTCAAACAGAAATGCACACTTCTTATTTCAATTTTAAAATAATAAAACCTTACTTTGTAATGGATTTGAATGGACTTCACTTCGTCAAACGTACTGAGGCAAAGCTTGATTCCAAAGGAGGTCTGGTCTTAATGCAAATAATTTGTAACACCCAGGAATGGAAGCTGTAAATCTACTACTGTACCTTTTCACTTTAGAGATTAGTGGCTTTGAAGAACTCTTTGGGCCCCAGAAATAACCAGAGCAAATGGACGTGATGCCTGTGTGTATGTGTTTCTAATACATTAATTTTAAGATAGATCAATAGCAGGCAATTTTGTCTCAACCTCATCAGACAATTAGTTGGTAACAGAGGAAGTCTGGCCCTCACTGTACCTTCTCCCAATTCAATTACCGAGAGACACTGGAAACATGAGGCACAGCGCTGGAGTCAGCAATCAGAACAATCACCTTCAATCAGCAAGAGCCGGACTACAGACATCTATTCATCAACACACCGTGCCTCATCCAGCTTGGACGGACAAAACAATAGCAAAGAACAAAAAACCATCTTTTCTCCCAGCCTGTTTTCCCATCCATTCTTCAAGCTTGCCTCTCTACCAGTTTGCTAAGGGACAAAGCTTGATGTATACTCACAGGCAGATCTGCATAGAAATAGTGCTTCCTATCAAACAAGGACTTCTTGTTTATGGTGCAGTTCAGCGCGAGGCCCGTCACTATGGCTGCTTCTACACACCTCCTGTTGAGAACCTAAGGAAACACGATGTGGCATTTTGCTAAGATACCAGGGTTTAAACAAATGCCTGCCTGGCACACTGTCTTTTAAAGAAGTCAGATTCCCTTTTGCTTGTCATCAAGAAGAATTATCTCTTTCCTTTTGCGTGGGAGACTCAAGCTTCACAGTTAGAATCTGAATTCTTCATGCTCAAGGATATCTTCCTGTACAGTGACAGGGGGAGGACCTGAAGTATCTCTTGCTCAGGAACAAACATATGCTTTGAACATATGACAGAATGTAGACTTAAGCCTTGACACCCTCCATTTAAGGGCTGTTTTTCTACATTAAGATTGAAAATGTTGAAAAGTTAATTTTTACCCACTGTGAGCAACAGTGTAGGCCGATCACTGAGCCATTTCAGCAGGATAATTTCTGAACTCACTTATGAACAAAGGTTTTGGTATCTCACATTCCTATTAATTAAATTGTTTGGTGGATGACAGTGACTGATACATGGATAACTTATTAATTTCTGGATGCTGTGTATGATGGCTGAATGTGAAAAGGAAAGAAAAGAGACTTTGCTGTCACAATAACTTCCTAGGCACTTTTGTTACAAATCATCCTCACCATCATATATATAGGTCTTTCTGTACACTATCCCATTTATCTTAGCAAACACCCTATAAAGGAGACAAGAATTAGTCTACTGCACTGCTTTGTATAGGGAAAGAGTTGCTATTGAACTGGAACTCCCACTATCCCTCATCACTGACAATATGCTGGTTCAAACAGCTAAGCATTGTAGATCAAAAACATCTGGAAGGCCATAACTGCCCACCTTTGCTGTAGTCTTCAACCCCACAGAAAGCCCCTTCATTCAAGAAAATTGTCTCATTTTCTTCCAAGTACATTGCTGCTCTCCCATTTGCAAACATTTATGTTTTGCTTTCAATAAGATGAAAAAATAAAACAACATTCTTAAATTAAATAATAGACATGGCTGACATTTTCTTTCTCCCATTCCAGCTGATCCAATATATTGAGAGAGGAAAAAAAGAATAAGATATTGTCTAAACATCTTTCATTTTTATAAAAACAATTATTTGATCTTTAAAATATAGGTAGACAACATGTCAACTCTAGACTCCTTGAATCAACCCTCTCCTGGCCAAAAAATGGCAAATTGTCTTATTTGGAAACATATAGGAATCACAATTCACCTTTGAAATAGATTAACACCTCCTCCCACAATAAGGCTTTATATGCAAATAAATGAATTCACTTAAAAATTGAAATGTACTTCAGCTCAATTCTGATTTTGTTGCTTTTTTCTGAGATCTGGCATATTGGGGAGACTGTGTAGCTTTCAGTAGCTCACAGGGGCAGAACACATTGAACTTCAGACCCACTACAGTTTATATCCCCTGACATGAAATAAGGACAAGGAAGTATTGGCTGTTTTCACAGAAAAATAGGTAACATCTCATTCCTGATTTTAGCTGCAAGGATGTCTTGTGAGTATTGAAGAGGCTGAATACCAGCCCCAATCTCTAGGCTCTCTACAATTGCTGGAGGCTTTAATAATTGTTCCAGAATGAGATCGCATGAAAGATCATCCCATGTAGGCTGCAAACAATTTATTTGCTCGTGCTTCCTGCACTGTTTACTTTTGTGGTGTGGACTTTTTATGATACAGTGTTTCAAAATGTTGGGACTAAATTCCAAAGCAGCATATTTCACAATGGCAGCAAGTTACAATTACACAAAAAGTTAAAAACAGTTTAACGAGCTACCAAGCTTTTTGAACCATTTTGAGCCAGAAACAAATTTTTAAAAACCGCTGCAAATGGAAAAAAATTCATTGAGCCTTATGTTGCGAATGACTGTGCTGAGGGGCTGTTTGTACGTTAGGAGAGGCATCTAGCGGTAATATTTTGAAATCCCATGCTCCACGCTTTCAAGTGGTAAGAGTTTGTGGTTACAGAGATACAGCAATTACAAATTGGATCCATCTTTTTACTTATGGACTGTAACAAATGAAAATAATTTCCCTTGAAACTGGATGAGTTCTGTATTTTAATGGCTAAACTGGTAAGAATCTAACAGATTACCATTGACCAACTGGACACAGTTTTTGGATGGCACAGTGCAGGAAGAAACACATCTTCACTGGGGTAATTGTCAAGCTTCATGTCTGCTTTTGATTGGGTTTTGGTAATTATTTTTCATGACCTGGCATTTATTTATTTATTTACATCACTTTTACCCCACCCTTCTCACCCGTAGGGACTCAGGGTGGCTTACAACAGTCAGCAATTTACATTGCCCAGAACACATTCAATAAAACAATAACAAAATCAATAAACATCACAACAATACCACATCAATTAAAAACTATTAAACTCTATTAAAACATGAATTATAAATTTTTAAAATGCATATGTAGTTAGATTCGTCCACTGACACCTTTCACGTACGCCTTGATTCAAGCCATATCACCTCAGATATTTACTCCTCGAACGCTTGAGCACATAGCTCAAACATAAGTGTTTGTTATGATTATGTAGCTCTGCGTTTTGAGCTGTTTTGGATACATTGATGTGGGGAAGTGGCACACGAATTAAAGCAATACAATAAATATGTAGAAAATTATGCCACCGTTTAATTTTAAAAAGTTGGTATTTGACCTGAAATTCCAATTCTGCCGTTTTGACTTCCATCCATTGCCTGAGCTCTGATATCACAGAAGTGAAGCCATAGGCAACTATGGCAGCTATGATACTTATAACTGTCCAAGGCTATAGTGACACCACACCTCCATATTGCTAGATACCACTTTCAGTCCCTAGGGTAGGCAATGTGGCCCACCAAGTGTGGCTGGTCAGGATGAGCCAGAAAAGTCAGTGGCAAGCGATAATAGGAATCCCAATCCAATATCTAAAGGGTCATATTTGCTCCTCTATTCCTAGTTTGTGAATACTTGCTATGTATTGTCCATTTTATAAGGAATCTTGCAAAAAACGCTTGTTTCTCCATGTCAGTGTTCAATCCTCTGGAACAGATAAGCTCACTCAACTTGCAATAAACAAGTGAAATATCCTGTCAAAACTTGACGTTTTTTCTCACTCCCATTCTAGCAGATGTCAATTTATGGAGGCAACAATCTTACTTTTCAGTATTCTCAGGACTCACAGGGGAGAAAAAGTTGTGTTGATGTTTGAAAATGTTGAAAATCAAGACTTCCAAAGCAACTCTAAAAACATATGGATTTGGCTGTTTATTTCCAAATGAATCACTGTAATGTTTGTTCAGGATAATTTGATAAGCTTGAGTAGTATTTAAATTTTGTTTAAAGTTTTGTTCTGGGAAGACTGTGAAGGGTAACTTTTGGGGGAAGGAGCACTTCTCTATGTGTTGTGCTGTTTATACTTGTTCTTCTTTTTAATGGTTATGCATTCAATTGATTTCCATTTTATTAATAATTTTACTGTATTTATTTCTATGAAGTAATTTTTTGAAACTGTAACTGCATTAACTTTTGTAACTTGCCTCAAGTTTCTAAATGAAAAAAGACGTAAGATGGCAATGACACTACTATTCTCATAATGGATCCAAAATTGATCAAATTAAAACTTAATCCAGACAAGAAAAGAGTTACTGTATATACTCGAGTATAAAACAACCCGAATATTAGCCGAGGCACCTAATTTTACCAAAATAAAACTGGGAAAACATATTGACTCAAGTATAAAACGAGGGTGGGAAATATGGCAGCTACTGGTAAATTTCAAAAATAAAAATAGACACCAATAAAATTACATTAATTGAGGTATCCGTAAGTTAAACCTTTTTGAATATTTACATAAAATTGTAATTTAAGGTAAGACTGTCCAACTCTGATTATCTATATACTCGAGTATAAGCTGACCCGAATATAACCCGGCCAACTTGGGTTCCTTTCATTTTACCCATTGTAGATTGCAAATCATCACAAGAACTTAGGAACACCATCTAAACTTTGGTGAAACAGCTTTTAACATAATCGTAACAATGCACTTCCTACTCAAACTTATCCTTTATCTCAAAACTGTTGTAATTTACAAGTTATGAAATATGGGCTGTGCTATTTATACAATGTTTTAAGTGCCACTTTAAGGGATATTGAGAGGGTTTACAATATTTTATTCTTCCTGTTGAAAAAATAATTAAATAATTAGGTAGAGAACCAACCTCAACGCAAAATGCAGCTGCTTTGAGAATTGGTCAGTAATAGGTGGATGGATCACTTGGCCACTATATTATACTAGCATCACTCATTACCAGAGTATTCAGTTAAAGGCATTGCACTTGGAAGTCCTAATGATTTTGTTCTAGGGCTGAATCTGAAGGACCTACCTTTCTCCTGAAATTAATGTCAGACTGGCAAGCAGGAGGGTCTTCTTATCGGTGCCCCTGCCATATTTATGGCAAACTGCCCAAACCAAGCCTATTATTGGTATTCAAGCAGGACTAGATAGATTTTTATGTTCCTGGGACAATATTTCTGTCATTAAGACCCACTGTTGGGCGCACAAGACAAATTATGTAAAAATTATCATCGAGATCAAAACAGGATATGGCAAACATCCACTTCCAGTTTCATACTGGAGGGTGGGGTTGGCAGAGGAGTTGCTGCAAAGTCACTTCTGGAGGCTTTCAGGAATAGAAAATGAGCTGCAGTTGTTGCTAATTTTTTGGCAAAACATTTTCAGGGGACCCAAAATAAAAACATCTTATTAAAAACACGTGGCATGTGGTTCACACTCTGACCATTCCTGCCTTTAATGTTGTTCACCTATTTAAAATAATTTATGGGGTGCTGTTATTAATGTTGTGCAGAAAGGTTTTGTCAGCTGTGACTGTTTTGGCTTATCTTTCTCTTTATCATTTTTCAAAATCACGTTGAATGACAAATTGTAAATGTGGTCAGAACTGTCACAGTCTCACAGGAAGGATCTGAGATAGTAAACTTCTTTAAGAAATGCTGGGGGCGGGGGGGGAGGAATTACTGCAATTTCACAAGTAATCTCCTCTTCCAGCTCATGCGTTTCCTTTCATCTTCCCTTCTACAGCGACCTTCTGAGTGGAGGACAAAAGAAGTGTTTTCTAGGACACAATTAGCAATGCACAGCTCAGCTCTAGTTGTTATCTAGGTCTTATGCATGCACATATACCGCAGAGCGTGGAAAGTGAAATAGGAAATAACAGTACAACAAGAAGTTTACTTTTGCTTAGGAATGAGCAATGTGTGTTTCTTAGATACCACAAGCTGGTCAGGAAATATGGCACACTGTTCCAGATCTTATTATTTGTAAGGGATTTATTAGAGAGAACATGCATCTATCCCTACCTCCTACTCTATCTCACCTTCAAAAGAGCGTCATGGATTTTGCCTTGTATTTTTAATCCTCTGAAAAATCCAAGCTCTGGCTAAGGGATGCAAGCATATATTTCAGACATTTTAGCCAGAATACCATTAAACCTTTAGTGTAATTACTGTGACTGTTTATTATATATTTCAGAAAAACAGCTAGGACTAAAATAAAGAGTTCATAACATTCAAGAGAAATGTTTACTGGAGGCAGAATAGACCCAATTAGTCCTAACTTGAAAACCAAAACGACAGACTAAAAATAATGATAAAAACTAAATTGTTTAAGTGTCAAAATATTAATTTTAGATGCGGCAAATGTTTCTACTTTCAGCAGGTAGTTTTCCCTTCTAAACATTAAAAACAATCATTATTATGGCCTCAAGAGCCTTTTAGGTCTTTGCTGGGCATTGGAATGTCATCTAATTATACCTCCATTGAGTTAGATATACGTACAAATCTATTCAAAAGAAGCTACATTCAACTCACTAGAATTTATTAGGCAAATAATGCATTGTGTTGCTGTGGTTCGTATGTTGGACTAGAAGGATTCAAACCATTATTCAGCCACATGACTTGCCCAGGATCACCAACTGGGTGATCCTGGGCAAATCACACTTTCTTTGCCTAAGAAGGAGGCAATGGTAAAGCTCTTCTGAATAAATCTTGCAATGAAATTCTATGATATTGTTGATGTTATAGCAACTTGAAAGTGCGGGATTACAATCCTAGTCAACATCTAGTTGCTTCTGCTGATGGAATATTTCCATTAGCAGAACCTGGAAGAAATCTGCTCTTCCCCTGCAGCATTCATGCACTCTTGTTCCATGATGGAAAATCTTCAGACCCAATTTATGGACAGCATGAAGGACTACAGATTGGAGGAGGGCAAATGTGGTCCCTATCTTCAAGAAGAGAAAAAAGAACGACTCAAACAATTACCATCCGGTCAGCCTCACGTCGATACCAGGCAAGATTCTGGAAAAGATCATTGAGGAAGTGGTCTGCAAACACTTAGAAACAAATGCAGTCATTGCTAATAGTCAACACGGATTTACCTAAAACAAGTCATGCCAGACTAATCTGATCTCTTTTTTTGATAGAGTTACGAGTTGGGTTGATACAGGGAATGCCGTGGATGTAGCGTACCTAGATTTCAGTAAGGCCTTCGACAAAGTCCCTCATAACCTTCTGGCCAACAAACTAGTAAAATGTGGGCTAGACAAAACTACGGTTAGGTGGATCTGTAATTGGCTAAGCGAATGAACCCAAAGGGTGCTCACCAATGCATCGTCTTCATCTTGGAAAGAGTGGAGTGCCACAGGGTTCCATCCTGGGCCCGGTTCTGTTTAGCATCTTTATTAACGATTTAGACAAAGGGTTAGAAGGCATGATCATCAAGTTTGCAGATGACACCAAACTGGGAGGGATAGCCAACACTCCAGAAGAAAGGAGCAGAATTCAAAACGATCTTAACAGACTAGAGAGATGGGATGAAACTAATAAAATGAAGTTCAACAGGGACAAATGCAAGATACTTCACTTCGGCAGAAAAAATGGAATGCAAAGATACAGAATGGGGGACTCCTGGCTCAACAGCAGTACGTGTGAAAAAGATTTTTGAAGTCCTTGTGGACAACAAGTTAAACATCAGCCAGCAATGTGATGCGGCTGCTAAGAAAGCCAACGGGATTTTGGCCTGCATCAATAGGGGTATAGCGTCTAGATCCAGGGAAGCCATGCTACCCCTCTATTCTGCCTTGGTCCCATTCTGGGCATCGCAGTTGAAGGGAGATGTTGACAAGTTGGAATGTGTCCAGAGGAGGGCAACTAAAATGATCAAAGGTCTGGAGAACAAGCCCTATGAGGAGTGGCTTAAAGAACTAGGCATGTTTAGCCTGCAAAAGAGAAGGCTAAGAGGAGACATGATAGCCATGTACAAATATGTGAGGGGAAGTCATAGGGAGGAGGGAGCAAGCTTGTTTTCTGCTGCCCTGCAGACTAGGACGTGGAACAATGGCTTCAAACTACAGGAAAGGGGATTCCACCTGAACATCAGGAAGAACTTCCTCACTGTTAGAGCTGTTCGGCAGTGGAACTCTCTCCCCGGGCTGTGGTGGAGGCTCCTTCTTTGGAGGCTTTTAAATAGAGGCTGGATGGCCATCTGTCGGGGGTGCTTTGAATGCGATTTCCTGCTTCTTGGCAGGGGGTTAGACTGGATGGCCCATGAGGTCTCTTCCAACTCTACTATTCTATGATTCTATGATTCTATACAGTGAGAATGTGAAGAAGCCCTGCAAAATACCATTAAACTAGTGGTCAGGCATCGCATTCGTTTTATGCCCCAGGACTCTGACACACTATGGTTTTAATCTATGCTTGGAAGTCCACTGGGTGATATTGGGCAAGTTGCACTCTCTACATCAGAGGAAGACAATAGAACAGGGGTGTCAAATTCATCTTTATTAAGGGCCATATCAGTCTTATTGTTGCCTTTAAAGGACCACTTAATCCACAGATGAAAAATTTATGGATACAGAGTGCTAACTATATTTTGACACGATGCCTTGTGTTCTTTAGTTTTTACCCAGTTTGGGTCTCCAGATATTATTGAAGGACAGCTCCCATCACATTTGATTATCTGCCATTTGGACTAAGATAATGGGAATTGCAACCCAATAGCACTTGTGGCTCTGGGGTTGGGGGAAAAATTAAAGGACATTTTAAAGCCAGGCTTCATATCCATAAGCTTGGTATCTAAATTCATACCCAATATCCTGCTGAAGATAATAAACAGCTCCCTTGAGCAAGGAGTCTTTCCAGAGGGATTAAAAGAGGCGGTGGTCTCTCCTCTGCTGAAAAAAATCAGATTTAGATCGTTTGGTTCCCTCCAGCTACTGCCCAGTTTCGAATCTTTCATTTCTGGGCAAGGTGATTGAGAGGGCAGTAGCGGTGCAGCTGCAGCAGTTCCTAGATGACACAGCCGGACTGGATCCTTTCCAGTCTGGCTTCCGTGCGGGGCATGGGACAGAGACTGTATTGGTTTCCATCACGGATCATCTCCGATGCCAGCTTGACCAGGGTGGGTCGGTGCTGCTTGTGTTATTGGATCTCACAGCAGCATTTGACACAGTCGATCACAATCTTCTGACCCACCGCCTTGCCGTTGCTGGAGTTAGGGGGACAGCTTTAAATTGGCTGGCCTCCTTTCTTCACAACTGTGGACAGCGAGTGGAGAGGGGAGGCCTGGTCTCTGAGAGGTCCCCTCTACATTGTGGGGTTCCTCAGGGGGCCATTGTCTCCCCTCTGTTGTTTAACATCTATATGCGACCACTTGCTCAGCTGGTCCGAGATTTCGGGCTCGAGTGTTATCAATATGCTGACGACACTCAGCTTGTGTTAAAGGTGGAGGGCCGACCGGAGTCTGTACCCGACAGTTTTCATCAGTGCCTCGAGGCCATTATTGGATGGTTGCATTCCAGTAGGTTGAGGGTGAATCCAGCAAAGACGGAGATCTTATGGCTGGGCCGACCGAGCAGTGGGGATATCCAGTTGCCAACCCTGGATGGCAAAGTGCTACGTCCGTCTCTACTGGTAAAGAGTCTGGGAGTCCTCTTGGACCCTTCATTGACGATGGAGGCCCAGGTCTCCGCCGTTACCAAAACTGCCTTTTTTCATCTTCGGCAGGCTAGATGGCTAGCCCCCTATCTGTCTAGGGACAACCTGGCTACGGTGATCCAGGCTACAGTCATCTCGAGACTGGATTACTGTAACGCCCTTTACATTGGCCTTCCTGTGTCGGTGATCCAGAAGCTCAAATTGGTGCAAAATGCAGCTGCTCAGCTCCTTGCAGGAGTCCCGATAAGATGCCACATAACACCAATCTTACGGCAGCTGCACTGGTTACCAATTGAGCACCGGATCACTTTCAAAGTGATGGTGCTTACCTTCAAGGCCTTACATGGTCTAGGGCCGATGTACCTGAGGGACCGCCTCACTCCCTACAAATCCCAGAGATCCCTCCGTTCTGAGGACCAAGACCTACTGGAAGTCCCGTTTTAAGACTTTGCATCTAACTGCAACTAGACGCAGAGCCTTTTCAGTAGTGGCGCCATCTCTCTGGAACACCTTGCCAGCTGAAGTTCGTGCCTTGCGGGACTTGTTGGCCTTTCGCAGGGCATGTAGGACACACCTGTTTCGACAGGCTTTTGAGTTCTGTTGATGTTTTAAAAGGTGCTTTTAGGATGTTTTGAGGATGTTTTTAAATATGTTTTTAAGATGTTCTTTAAATTGTTGATTTTAGACGGTTCTTGTAAGCCGCTCCGAGCCCTAGGGGAGTGGCGGCATATAAGTTTGAAAAATAAATAAATAAATAAATATCCTGATTAAACAGAACAAAATGCATCCTTCCATATGTTACTGTATCCCAACTCCCATCAGCTCTAGTCATGATATCTAATGCGGAGGAATACAGAAGTCATAGTCCAGCATCTGGTAGTCCACATAAAATGATATGATGGGACGGATTTGGCCCATGGGTCTTGAGTTGAACACATGTGCAATAGAAGAAATCCTATCTAGAAAACGCATACACTTGCTTAAGTTTTGCTATAAGAAATAACTTGAAGACAACATCATAAAAATTGTTATGAAAGGAAAACTACTGTTTTCATATTTCATTATTTGTAGATCAACTATTTTCCACACACGGTATTTTTGTGTCTATGCATGTATACATATATAGTTGTTTTCAGAGGTCTTTGTGCAGGAATCTGAAGTCACAATTGCTAAAATGCACCATAGATCTTTGGTATGGTTTTCTCTTACTACTTTTACAGACAAATGTGATGAGATGTCTTGTTGGTGGTGGGATCAAAATTCCCATCTGTGGTAACTCGATGGCCTTGCCTCTGCCTTCCTTCTGCCCAGTCAGTAATTTTTATGTAGATGGACTTTTGGTTGTTGCTGAAAGGTCTTTATAAGGGATACTGTTTGTTTGTTTGTGTGTATTGCTATACTGTTCTTAATTTGGTGTCATTTTTAATATTTATTTATTTATTTATTTCAATTATTTATACCCCGCCCTTCTCACCCGAGGGGACTCAGGGAGGCTTACAAGTGGCAATTGCTGCCGTTACACTGATATACAATAAACTAAAATGATTAAAACAGTTAAAACAGTCATAAAATAGTCATAAAATACAATATACAAAGTTTAAAACAATGCAAAGTGCTTATGCCATTCATCCACCAGACGTTATACAAGAGCTGTAATTCAGACCGTGTCGAAGCCAACACATGCTTATTCTTCAAATGCCTGCGTACAGGTCTTCAGTTTTTTTCTGAACCCCAAAAGGGATGGGGCCTGCCGAATGTCACTGGGGAGGGAGTTCCACAGCCGGGGAGCCACCACCGAGAAGGCCCTGTCTCTCGTCCCCACCCGCCGTGCCTGTGAGGCGGGTGGGACCGAGAGCAGGGCCTCTCCAGAAGATCTTAAGGTTCTTGTGGGCTCATAGGGGAAGATACGTTCGGACAGGTAAATTGGACCAGAACCGTTTAGGGCTTTGTAGGCCAAGACCAGCACTTTGAATTGGGCTCGGTAGCATATCGGCAACCAGTGGAGCTGGCTTAACAAGGGAGTAGTATGCTCCCTGTAAGCCACCCCAGTTAACAATCTGGCTGCCGCCCCTTGTACTAATTGGAGCTTCCGGGCCATCTTCAAAGGCAGCCCCACGTAGAGCGCGTTGCAGTAATCCAGCCGGGATGTGACCAGAGCGTGGACCACCGTGGCCAAGTCAGACTTCCCAAGGTACAGGCGCAGCTAGCGCACAAGTCTCAGTTGTGCGAAGGCTCTCCTGGCCACCGCCGAGACCTGGGGTTCCAGGCTCAGCGATGAGTCCAGGAGAACCCCCAGACTGCAAACCTGTGTCTTCAGGGGGAGTGCGACCCCGTCCAACACAGGCTGTAACCCTATACCCTGTTCAGCCTTACGACTGACCAGGAGAACCTCTGTCTTGTCTGGATTCAATTTCAATTTGTTAGCCCTCATCCAGTCCGACACAGCGGCCAGACACCGGTTCAGGACCTGAACAGCCTCCTTAGTGACAGGTGGAAAGGAGTGACAGAGCTGGACATCATCTGCGTACAGATGACACCTCGCCCCGAAACTCCGGATGATCTCTCCCAATGGCTTCATGTATATGTTGAACAACATGGGGGACAGTATTGAACCCTGCGGGACCCCACAAGTCAATGGTTGTGGGGCCAAGCAGGTGTCCCCCAATGACACCATCTGGGATCGACCCTCCAGGAAGGACCGGAGCCACTGCAGAACAGTACCTCCGAGCCCCATCCCAGCAAGGCGCCCCAGAAGGATACCGTGATCGACGGTATCGAAGGCCACTGAGAGGTCCAGCAGGGACACACTCCCCCTGTCCAGCTCGCGGCGTAGATCATCGACTAAGGCGACCAAGGCTGTCTCGGTACCATGCCCCGGCCTGAAACCAGACTGTGCCGGATCTAGAAA
This sequence comes from Anolis carolinensis, assembly GCF_035594765.1. Lineage (NCBI taxonomy): Eukaryota > Metazoa > Chordata > Lepidosauria > Squamata > Anolidae > Anolis > Anolis carolinensis. Next base: position 49,280,298 of record NC_085845.1, read on the forward strand.
ATCAGTGTCAACCAAGAATGCCTGGAGTTGCGCGGCCACCACACGTTCCACGACCTTGCCCAGAAAGGGAAGATTGGAAATAGGCCGATAGTTCTCCAATTGAGTGGGGTCCAGTGATGGCTTCTTCAACAGCGGTTTGATCACAGTCAATTTAAGGCTCGCTGGAAATATGCCATCCCGAAGGGAGGCATTCACCACCGCCTTCACCCACTCGGCCAATCCCCCTCTGGCTTCTCTCACCAGCCAGGATGGGCAGGGGTCTAGGATGAATGTGGTAGCCCTCGCCTCTCCAAGCACCTTGTCCACATCCTCGAGCTCAACCAATTGAAAAGAATCCATCAAAATGGGACAAGAAGATGCTCGTGCTACATCCCCGGAGACTGCCGTTAATATGGTGTCAAAGCCAGAACAACTTTGTCCGCAAAAAACCGAGCAAATGCTTCACAGCGGGCTGCCGAGATGTCAGGGATCCCATCTTGAGAGATGGGATTTAACAAACCTCTGACAACCCGAAACAGCTCCGCCGGACGGTTTTTTGCAGACGCAATATTAGCTGCGAAGAAAGCATTCTTTGCAGCATCTATTGCCGTGGCATATGTCCTTAGGTAGGAACACAGCCATGTTTGGTCTGATTCGTTCTGCTTCGAACGCCACACACACTCTAGTTCCCTCTTCTTTCGCTTCATTGCTGCCAACTCCTCGGTGAACCAAGGAGATGGTTTAGCTCGGGTACTCGAGAGGGGACGATCCGGAGCGATAATGTCTATTGCCCTGGCCACCTCCCCATTCCAGAGAGAGACCAGAGCATCGACAGGATCACCAACCGAGGCAGCGGGAAACTCCCCAAGAGCCATCAAGAATCCATCTGGATCCATAAGCCTCCTGGGGCGGACCATTTTAATAGGTCCTCCACCCCTGCGGAGGTTAGGTGGTGCAGTCAGCCTAAACCTGATCAGGTGATGGTCGGTCCATGGCAAAGGGGCGATGGTAAGCTCCTCCACACCGCCACCTTCCTCCCATCCCTGGCAGAAAACCAAGTCTAATGTGTGTCCCACTCTGTGGGTGGGATCAGATACCAATTGGGACATCCCCATGGTTGCCATGGTGGCCATGAAGTCCTGAGCTGCACTAGACAGGATGGTCTCAGCATGGACATTGAAGTCCCCCAGTACCAAAAGCCGCTGGGACTCCAATGCCAGGCCTGAGACCACCCCCGCTAGCTCAGGCAGGGAGACTGTAGTGCAGCGGGGTGGTCGGTACACTAACAGAATACCTAATCTGTCCCGGTCACTCACCCTCAGATGGACACATTCGAACAAGGTTGACTGCGGGATGGGGCACCTGGTCAGGGGGATGGAATCCTTGTAGACCACTGCAACACTGCCTCCCCATCCTCCGGATCTTGGTTGGTGCTGCACAGAGTACCCGGGAGGACAGAGTTGGGTAAGACTGACCCCACCCACCTCATCCAACCAGGTCTCCGTTATGCACGCCAGGTCTGCTTGCTCCTCCAAGATAAGATCTAAATATAACACTGTTTTGTTAACTGTTCTTTTAATATTATGACTGACTTTGACTAACAATGTTCCATTTCAATCAGCATTGTAAGCTGCCTTGGGTCTTATATAAGAACTATGTAGGATATATATCTGTTATAAAAATAAATAAATTACATTAAATAAGCTCACTGTACTTTTCCTGAAGGCTTACTTCATATTTCAAGATCAACAGGGATTTGAACCAGAGAGTGAGAGTAAAATATGTTAAAATATTAATACTAAACGTATGTAGACCTGTATGGCTCTTCACACCAGGACTACCAAACTCTAGCAACCATTATGCAGATACTGTATTTATGATTTGGTGGTAAACCCCTTGCAAATGATACATTCATTACAGGGCCAAAGCCAGTGGTTCTCAACCTGTGGGTCCCCAGATGTTTTGGCCTTCAAGTCCCAGAAATCCTAACAGCTGATAAACTGGTTGGGATTTCTGAGAGTTATAGTCAAAACACCTGGGGACTCACAGGTTGAGAACCACTGGCTTAAGCAAACACATTTTAGCAGTTCTTTGTGTGGCTGCTGTATTATTGACATAGACTCTTGGACTGACAATCTACAAAAAAGAAACAACAAAATGCACTTCTGCACTTTTAAAATAACTAGACCTGGCAACATAGCTCCCCTGCATGTTTAATCTTGGATTTGATAATCTTTTGGACTTGACTTCCAAAATTATAGAATTAGATAAATTAACTAAAAGCATGGCAATTCAATCTAATGTAGATTTCTAACAGCTATCAGATGTTTATTGATTCACTAATCCTCATCACTCTGTTGTTAAAAAGCACCTCTTGCATAATAAAGACCTCAAAATATTGGTGATTGTGGAAAAGAAAAATTCAACAAAAGCAATCCTGCATCATCTACAGAAATTGGAAAAAGAGATGTTATCACTGCTATTCTTCAATGTGTACGCAACTTGTTACATTCAGAGAAAGGTGGGTCAAATATCACATTCCATCCTCAGTTACTTCAAATGAGGTATCATTAATAATCCCATGATGGATTTAAGAAAGTTAATAATGGACTTTTCTGTGTATTTTTATTCTGCCATTGCAAAACTAATTTAAGACATATCACAAAAATACTAAGACTCCTTAAAACAAAGATATTTATAACTAACAGCCAAATAAAATTATTTTCTTTTGCAGTCCAAGCTCATCATGCTTCAGTCACCATTCCCCAGGTGATAGATTAATATTGTAAATTAATTAACTATTGATATGGAACTTCAGGTTCAAAATAATTAAGCAGTTCACTTTCTCAGTTTGACTTTTCCCCAGCTATAAAAAATGGTGGTGTTCACCTGGGACTTGGAAAACTCTCAGTGTTTGACCTTATTGGGAACCCACCACAGTCAAGATGAATTTAATATTGATTTTTAACAATGGGAGTAGATTTAAGTAGGCTAAGCATTATGCATCCATTTCACAAATGGTAATATTGACTACTTAAAACAGGACATCAAGTACGAACTGACTGAAGGACTGTGTTTTTTACTGAGTGACTGGCCACACTCAATTCGTGAAGGACAAAAATGAGGCAGGTGCTTATCTTGTACAAATAATCATTGTTATCCAGTTCTAACATACCATCCTTCCAGATCACATCACCAACACTACCACTGTCTCCTTGGATTTCTACTGCTTACTCTTCAAAATGCTCTCCCAGGATAAAATTGAAAATTCTATACATTTTAACTTTTTATAGCTGGAAAAATGGTTAAACTGCATTTCTACCATATGGCTTAATCAAATATTTTAGTTCAGATTTGCTATCACCAGTGGTAATTGCATCAAGATGGTAGTGCATGCATTGGGAACTTCAAGGCTGGACTTCTGCTATGTGATGTATATTGGGCTACCTCTGTACCAGGTTTGGAAACTTCAATGAGTTCAAAACATGAAAGTCAGATTGGTTATGGGAACAATCTAGGTGTGACCATATCACACCCATATTAAAGTCACTCCACTGGTTGCCAATTAGTTTTCAGATAAAGTACAAAGTGTTGATTTTGACCTTTAAAGCCCCACATGGTTTGGATCCAGATTATCTACAGCTGTGGTTCTCAAAGTGTGCTATGTGGAGCCCTTGGGGTCCCATGAAGCATACTGGGGGGGCACCACTGTTCCTTCCCCCTCTAAATTCTCCCACCTCTTTCCTGCTCCTCCTCCCTTTCCCCCACAAACCCCTTTTCCTTGCTTCCCTTGCCATCAAAAGCCTTTTTCCCTCACTTTATTTGCCACCCGGATCCCTCCCTTCTGCTTTCCTTGCTTCGAAAACCCTATTTCCCTCTCACCTCTCTGGGGATGCTTTGATTATGCTTTCCCTGAGTGTGATATGCTCACTTCTAGATTGTGATTTTCCTGGATGGCAAAAGGAGATTGAACTGGGTGGCCCCTGAGGTTTCTGCTATCATCATCATCATCATCATCATCATCATCATCATCATCATCATCATCATCATCATCACAAAGGCTGGGTGGCCATCTGTTGGAGGTGCTTTTCCTGCAAGGTATAATAAAGGGGGTTGGGCTGGATGACCACTGGGGTCTTCCACTGAAATACTGTTAAGTTTATGTTGGTCAAAAACTTTGCCCATGCCTGATATATATACATTATATATAATATATAAAAATCTCAGGGCTCTACAATAAACTTTTGCTTCAAAAAGGGCTCTGCGGGTGAAAACATTTGAGAACCCCTAATCTACAGGATCATTTTCTTCCGTATAATTCACCCCAAACACTTTGGGAAACGTCTACGCCAACCAGCCAGAACCCAACTGGCATCTATTACCCAGAGCCAGACCTCTTCATTGGTCGCCCCAAGTCAAATTTGAACCATGAGTTTTGGATTTGCACTCTATTGCTGCTGTATTTTGATCTTCTTACCATGCATTTTGTTGTATATATTTTATGTTGTGTTTTAACTGTGTTGTATTTGGTTGTATGTATTTTATGTTGAGTTTAATTGTGTTGGGCGCTGCCTCGAGCCATGAGGAGAAGTAGGTAGCAAACAACATTATTATTATCATCATCATCATCATCATCACTATTACTATTACTATTATTGTAATATATTAGCCAAACCCTTGTTGATTAGTCCCAACTACAGTAGACATACTGAATCCATTATAAAATGGTGTATATACACTTATATAATTTCAACCGACTCAGTGAGGACCCTTATTAGGAGTAACAATTGAATTCAGACCATTTTCAGGAATCAAAACCATTTCCTTCCCAGGTTTTAAGTCTGAAGAGATGGCTTCAGGACATACTGCAGGTAGTATAAGATAGGGCAGCATGTTTGAAATCATATTAAAATTATGTTACTGTATAATTGAGAGCTGCAGAAACCTAAATCATGGTTGGAATTATATGACTTTCCAAATATTGTCCTCCAAGCAATCCTAGCCAGAACAGCCAATGGTGAAGAATTCTGGTAGACGTGGGTCAACAAAAGCCTGAGAACTGTGCAATTTCTGCCCCAGTCTTAAATCCAATTGCTAGACCTAAGTAAAGCTTATTCAATAAATGGTAAGTCAATACTTAAAGGTAAAGGTTTTCCCCTGACGTTAAGTCCAGTCGTGACCGACTCTGGGGGTTGGTGCTCATCTCCATTTCTAAGCCGAAGAGCCGGCGTTGTCCGTAGACACCTCCAAGGTCATGTGGTCGGCATGACTACATGGAGCGTCGTTACCTTCCCACCAGAGCGGTACCTATTTATCTACTCACATTTGCATCTTTTCGAACTGCTAGGTTGGCAGGAGCTGGGGCTAACAGCGGGCGCTCATTCCGCTCCCGGGATTTGAACCTGGGACCTTTCGGTCTGCAAGTTCAGCAGCTCAGCGCTTTAACACACTGCACCACCACCAGGGGCCAAAATCAATACTTACCCAACGTTTTAATCTGTCTATTCTAGTTGTGAGTAGCAATTGGATTTAGGCTGATGTTTTCAACAGTCTTGTCCAGCGAGCGAACACAGATTAGAAGACAGTAGAGGGAGGAGAAACTGAAATATGATGGTTTGCCTCAAACTTCCATTATGTTCACAGCAAGGATGAGATTCACATTATGGAGATCATAATCCCAGTTTAGTCTCTTAACTACCACATCAGTTTTAAAACTGGGAATACTGGAGATTGTTGAAAGTTTAGCAGGGCCTTGAATTTAACTGGAACTAATGTGTGCATAATATTTTACATATACTTCATGCATTTCAGACTATTCCATAAATATTAATAGCTTTGATTTTAAAAGAATGTGATTTACATATGAACTTGCAATGTAATGTCTAAAGAACTTCCTCTTTCATCTGCTAACTTTAAAGCAGACAATTTTAAGGCCTAAAGCAACAGAAGGCAAATAGCATTTTGGTTAATGCTCTATTAATTAACTTGTGCAACTATTAAGATTTTTATGCACACTAAAGAACTCCGTTAAAATAAAGAGGTCTGCATCTGCATTGCTAAATGTAATGTTAACCATCCCTAGTAATAGCAAACACTACAATGAAATAAGGTTGAGATGAAACAATAAACTTCCATATCACATTCTGACATTTTTAAGTACCAGCATTTTAAAATACCCACTTTAACTTATCTACCAAACATAGTAAAGGAAATTTCCTTTTTCTCTAACTCCACAGAGGAAAAAAATCTCTGCTGGAGGTGAATAAGAGCAGATCAGAGATTTTTCATTACATTAGTTATCAAGCTGACTATTAATCAGGAGCTCTTATCTCAAAAGGAGCCTGCTTCAGCTTAGACCCCAGATTTCCCACCAGGGAACAATTATAAAAGAAATAATAATTTCCCTCAAAATATATAGGAAACTGCAAGAATACTGCAAAATTCAGGGCACAAAGCTCTCCTGTGCATATCCAATATGTCCAATTGCAAATATAACTTTCACCTTTCAATGCAGATAGTAGTATAAACACAGAAAACACACTTGATTTCAAACTGGTTTTGGTACATTAAAACATAAGACTGTAACCACAGCATACTACTCTCTTATTCTTGACTAGTGCTATTTTGTACCCCCGACTGTGACCTCAATCATACTCTTCAACAAGAGATAACAACAATTTCATCAATGTCCTTTACATGTTTGTTGTTGTTATTGTATGCCTTCAAATCATTTCCCATTTATAGTGACCCTAAGATGAATCCATCAAGTTAGGTTCAGAGAAGGTTTCTGACTGCCACTTACAAATATCAAAAAAGATTGGCTTCTTATATGAACCTATTTAAGCCTTCAAATCTTCTTAAATAGCTCTGCTTTCATCTTCTGCCAAATAAAATGGGGGTGACTGACAGTGAAAGGGCCTTTTTGGCATTGGGACCTTGGTTATCAAACACTTTCCCAAAAGAGACTTGCTAACTTTATGGTCTTCAGAAAACATGGTGAAAACTTTTTTTTAATTTAGCTACTGTGCCTTGTATTTTTAAAACATGGGTCTCTCAGTTTAAAATTCTGCCTATTGTTTCCCAGTTTTAATATTTTAATAGAAAAATTCCCCAATTCATTATTACATATTGACTGTATTCTCATGTCCTGACAAGACAGAATGGTTTGTTTACATGTAACTTGTTAAAATGTATGACTCCATCTACAGTATTCTAACAATTCAAGCTTTATTAATTTGGCATAAACCACAATCTGAACTCTTGGTGTGCTTCTGGCTTACAAATCCTGGCTTGTTGAAACCATTGTGATGATCAACCTCAAAACTGTGGTTTGTCCCTGGCTCACTTCTCTAGCTGCCAACCCTGAAAGTAGGACTGACAAAAGCACCAAGGTGAAAAGCAAACCAGAAACAAGGAAACCAAGCCATCTGTTTAGCCATCTACTGCACAATCATGGTTTAAGCATGATTAACACAAATCATGGCTTGGCATAATATACAAACATGCCACTGAATTATATATAGCCATTTATACATTTTATATTCAGTTGATGCCTAACATCTCTTCTTACTGGTATTCTCACTGGAACTACTCATTCCAGCAAAGAATTAATGGTGACTGTCTATTCCAGGTCTATTTATTTCAAAGTCAGAAGAGACAGGAACCATTCTGCTATATTTTATGTCAGTGGTTCCCAACTTTTTTTTTTGACCAGGGCCCACTTTGAACAGGGCCCACTCTCCAACATTAGTACCAAAAGGGTTACAAATCAGTTTTTGGTCAATTTTAGTTTCGGTTTGGCTATTTGGACTGCTGATTCAGAAAACTGCATTGGATAGATCACATCAGCTCTAGTTTCTGATACAGAACATATGCCACCCAGTAGTCGCCATTTGCTCACCCACAGAAAACCATATTTAATAATCTAGAGCGGATGTGGTCAATCCAATGCTATGGTCAGCTCTGTGGAAAGGAGCGTAAATAAAATAAATAAGAGGAAAGAGGATCGCAGACCGAATTTTTATTCTTGAGGCCCACTGCTGGGCCGTGGCCCGCCAGTTGAGAATCACTGTTTTATGCCATGACAGAAGTAAGGATTGAATTCTGACTTACTGGAAGTGTTCCTGGTAGAGAAGCATCAAAGAAAGATACCAAAGAATTAGGCGGTGCTGCAAACTGGACTTGAGAACGAGAGAAAAGCTTTGAGTTGGAGCAGATCTGTGCATGAATTTCCAAGCCCACCACAGCTGCCCAAGAAGCATCACTAAAGAAAAATCAAAAAGAACACATTAATGGGATGGAGAAATGAGTTTTAAATTTCTGGAGCAGCTGACGGAAAGTTCAAATACGAAAAGCATGTTAACGAAGCAGTGCATTATGGCACACTGGAAATTAACCACTGGTGTATATGACTGTTATACTCAGATTAAAAGCAGTGTTTCAAAGAAGGCAAAAAGAAACTTAATAACTTGAAGGCCTTACTTTAATTTTAAAATGTGCATTTTAGCATCAAGGTTTGTCTAGAGTGGAAGGAGTTGTTGGGCATGGGCTCAGTTTTGTAGTCAGTTGAGACTATGAAATAGAAAATAAATATTAATTGATTTCCTTCTAAGTTTGAAAAAAATCTCTAGAAGACAGGTGGCATGTTCAATTATGCATGTGCTGTCAAATGGTCACTTTCACCCTGGTAAAAGGTAGGTCTACAGAGCATTAATAGTATTGCATTAGCATAAACATCAGCAGTCTGGCAGTAAAGAAATCACCCTTTTAAAACTCAAGAGCTGGTTCTCTGAACAGGCTGAACAAGAACACACATCTCCCTATCTGCTGAAAAGTAATTGCTGCTCTCACATCCATAATCTTTATAAAGAGAACCAAATCACTTTTACTGCATGAACTGCTTGACAGGTTCTGTAAGTAATTATCTGAACTTCACAAAGACAGGCACCAATATAATAGTTCACTGGTGAAGTCAACCTTATGCAATAGCAATGGAAAGAATATTGAGATCAAATTGGGATATATGTAGAATATAGAGCAACAATGGGCATATACATAAAATACAGTTATCCCCTCACATTTGTGATTTTGACATTTACAGACCTGATTACTATGTAACACAATTTTTCTTCCTGGGTTATAAATGTCATTTCCTAGTTGGTTATATCCTAAAAACATGGGGAAAGTTTATTAAACCGCAAAAACTTTGTTTTTGTGGGACATCATGCAGCACATTTGCTATAGTTTTTCACTGAAGATCTCATAGAGTTTCAACCAATTCATTATTGTTTGTGGCAGCCACACAATCGAAGTTTCTGCTGTAGAACAGTTACTTTCAAGGGACGTACCAAACAATTAAACAAGAAATAACACTTTCAAACCAGGAACATACATTTTTTTCAAATTTTATTACATTAGTGTTATTCACGGTTTGATTAAAATTTCCTCCCTATGTTCTCCATTGCGATTCTATGGACAATTTCTTCTAGAGGCTGACTGAAGAGTCATTCTGGAGAACTTCTAGACAGATGGGTTGCTGTGAGTTTTCCAGGCTGTATGGCCATGTTCCACAAACATTCTTTCTTGACATTTTGCCCACATCTATGGCAGGCATCCTCAGAGGTTGAGGGATCTGTTGGAAACTAAGCAAGTGAAGTTTTTATATCTGTGGAATGCCCAGGGTGAGAGAAAAGGCTCTTTGTCAGCTTGAGGCAAGTATGAATGCTGCAAATGGCCACTGTGATTAGCATTTCATGGCCTTGCAGATTCTAGAGATGTTTTCTCAACTATTCTGAGCTTTCCACTTCCACAGGGATCCATCTGTCAGGGGTGCTTTGAATGCGATTTTCCTGCTTCTTGGCAGGGGGTTGGACTGGATGGCCAGTGAGGTCTCTTCCAACTCTATGATTCTATGAATGTGGACTGCTGACTGAATAACCTTTCTTTTAAACAATAAAATAGCTACATTAAAATATATAATATTAATATAATATAAATATAATATTAAATATAAAATAAAATAGTAGGCAAAGTTTGGGCTTCTAAACTTATCTACAGATGAATCACTAAAACATGTAACACAGTAATGTTCCCATCCTCAGTTGTTAACCAGAGAAGATATATTTCAAGTTAATTAGAATTAACTACTGGTTAGTATTTCAGTTATTTCTCTGTATAGGCTGTGTTGAAAATATATTGACAGAAAAAGAAGCAAAGAGAGATATAATTATGTAAATACAGATGAACGTTTAGATGCAATACTTCACTGAATTACTCTAGGGAAAAAATAGGTAGAACGTCCTGATAGATCTATTCAACAGTAGAATATGCTGCCGCCTGAGTATGGAGGAGTCTACTTCTTTGAAGGTTTTTAAGCAGAGGCTGGATGGCCATCTGCCAGGAATGCTTTAGTTGTATATTCCTACATGGCAAGGGGCTGGACTGGATGGACCTTGTAGTCTCTTCCAACTTTATTATTCTGTGATTCTAACATGTCTTTATAAAACTCTGAGAAAGAATACGGTGAAAAAATACTTTCTCCATAACTTTTCTTAAGGTTATAGAGTGAACTAATTTCAGAATACAGAGTTTTATCATATTATAGGTAATATTACTTAAAAATCTAGCAACATCAATGTGTTTCATCAAATGTGCCAGGAAATGTAATTTAAAGGCTGCTCCAAATATGCCATTTTCTCCTACAATTCTAGGAAAACACAAGTATATAAATATGTGGGCATCATAATCTTATATGTATGTACAGTAGGGCCTCCACATTCATTGGGGTGAGGCACAAAATGGGAAAAAACAATGATTTTCTTTACCTGAGAGAATAACTTTCTAGGAACTTCCAGGGATGCAGCCTGATCCAGGGATCAATGATATGGAATCCTGAAATGTGTAGTTTAATCAAGGTCTTTAGCCTCCTCTACCAAAGAGGACTGGTGCCTCGCCAAACTAGAAATCTTATGATTCCATAGCATTGAGCCATGGCATGAAAAGTGGTGTCAAACTGCATTAAACTGCGTTCGGGGAGTAGCATAACCACAATGCAATATACGTCCACGAAATTGATATAAACAAAGCAGCTTAGACAATGATTGCGGGATTAGGTGCTATGCTTTTAACTGTTTTTAAATTGCATTTTATGTTTTATTTTGATCTTAAAGTTTAATGTGCTGTGTATCTGTATGCTTTTATTTCTCATTGTGGCATTGAATAATTGCCAAATCTGGATGACGCTCTGAGTCCCCTCCGAGGTAAGATAGAGCGGGGTAGAAATACAATAAATAAATAAACAAACAAATTACCTGCACAGTGTATGTGATATTTTTGGTATGTGATTATATATGCTTTTATGGTTTTAACCTGGACTGTTTTAATTTTTTTTCGTGTCAGGAGCAACTTGAGAAACTGCAAGTCGCTTATGGTGTGAGAGAACTGCCCATCTGCAAGGACGTTGCCCAGAGAACGCCCGGATGTTTTACCATCCTGTGGGAGGCTTCTGTCATGTCTCCACATGGGATGCTGGAGCTGACAGACGGAAGCTCACCCTGCTCCCCGGATTTGAACCGCTGACTTTTCGGTCACCAGTCCTGCTGGCACAAGGGTTTAACCCATTGTGCTACCAGGGCTCCATGTTTGTTTTAATATTAATATGGTTTAATACTGCTTTTATATTTGTATATTTGAACTTGTACTGAAATACTTTTAGTTGTGAGCTGGTTTGAATCTCTGTATGGAGAGAAAAAGTGGGATATAAGTAAATAAAAATAATCATAATTCCACCAGGTAAAGAAAACAGCACGAATTCTGCACTGCTTTCACTGTCCCTTCAAAATATGTGAGTAAAACAGAATAGGGTCACTTTTAAAGTCCCTCATTCTACCATTTTCTCCACTAAAATTCCAATTAATAGCAGTCCACTGTAGCAGGAAAGATAAAAAAAAATCTGAGGAAGTTGCTAAAAACGAGAATATAATTCTGGGAAGCCAAAGCGGGACCTACACTTGTATATAATGCCGACTGAACTGCATTGTGTTGCCAGTGTAGATCCACGATTCCATTGAATTGCCTTATGTGGGTCTATACCGGGCATGGGCAAACTTGGGCCCTCCAGGTGTTGTGGACTTCAACTCCCACAATTCCTAACAGCCTTCCGGCTGTTAGGAATTGTGGGAGTTGAAGTCCACAACACCTGGAGGGCCCAAGCTTGCCCATGCCTGGTCTACATCGAACATATAATGCAGCTCAACCTGAATTTAATTCCAGTGTAGATCCAGCAGCGGATGCAACGTATGAAGCAGGCAAACAGAACGGCGAGTCGTCCCTGGCAATCCCGCTCTCGCCCATTCCTTGCCCTACCGGCTCTTTTTCAATGCAGGCTCCTTTGCTTTCCGGCAGAGCGCGCTCGCAGCCACCGGAGCCGCCCGGCTGTGAAGTTCAGCCGCTTTCCCGAGGCAGAGCTTTCTTATCCGGAGCCAATTCGGACAGCGCCGCAACATGGGCGCCGCCATCTTGCTTCGAACCGCCGAGGAGTCAGGTGACCGAGCTGCCCCTGCTGAGGCTCCTGGGAAATAGAGTCCCGAGCGCTCTCAATCAGGAAGAGAAGAAAGGGAAGAGGAACTTCATTTCCCAAGATGCACAGCGACTGAGTCCTCTGGACGAACTGGGGCGAGTAAGGGCCCTGCCACACAGCTGAATATTATTCCACATTATCTGCTTTGTACTGGGTTATATGGCAGTGTGGACTCAGATAACCCAGTTCAAAGCAAATAACGTGGGATTTTCTGCTTTGATATTCTGGGTTATATGGCTGTGTGGAAGGGCCCTAAGAGGGCAGGTACAAGGTAGAAATAATGCGGGTTGACTCCACTTTAATTTCCAGGGCTCAATGCTATGGAATCCTCGGAGTTGTAATTTGGTGAGGCACCAGTACTCTTTGACAGAGGCGGCTGAAGACCTTGTAAAACTACAATTTCCATAGCAATGAGCCATGGCAGTTAAAGGGCCCTTCCACACAGCCATATGACCCAGAATATCAAGGCAGATAATCTACAGTATCTGATTTGAACTGGGTTATCTATATAACCCAGTTCAAAGCAGATACTGTGGGATTATATACAGCTGTGTTGAAGGGGCCAAAGTGGTGTCTAACTGAATTCATTCTGCAATGAACTGTAGTTTGGTGAGACGCCAGCACTCTCTGGCAGAGAAAGCCATAGACTTAAAAAAACCCTACATCTCCCAGGGTTCCATAAAACTACAACTCTGAAGTGGTGTCATACTTCATTAATCCCACAGTGTAGAAACAGCCTGGGTAGTTTGTTGAAGCACCAGCGCTCTTTCACAGAGAAGGCTATAGGTCTTATAAAACTACAGCTCCTATGCTTCCATAGAGCCAGAGCAGTTAAAGTGACACCAAATTGTGTTAATTTTACAGTGTAAATCAAGCATAGGGAAACTTCGTAAAAGATCTTAGAATCCTTGTGGACAAGTTAAACATGATCCAATAATGTCATGCGTCAGCAAAAAAAGCCAATGGGATTTTGGCCTGCATAAATAGGAATATAGTGTCTAGAGCAGGGGTCCCCAAACTAAGGCCTGGGGGCCAGATGCGGCCCTCCAAGGTCATTTACCTGGCCCCCGCCCTCAGTTTTATAATATAATATTTTTATATCAGTTTTAATAACATAATATATTGTATATATATATATATATATATATAATATTGATAATAATATGCTATACAATATAATAGTAATAATAATACCATATAATAATATTAATTATATGTTATATATTACATAGAATATTATAGTATTGTGGTATAATTCAATATAGTAATATATAATGCTAATATTGTGCTATGCTAATAATATAATATATTGTATGTACATACAGCTGCTCTGAGTCCCCTTCGGGGTGAGAAGGGTGGGATATAAATGTAGTAAATAAATGCAGTAAATAAATAATTAATTTTAAACTTCAGCTCAGTCAAAGTCTGAAATGACTTGAAGGCACACAACAACAACAATCCTAATTAACTTGACTATCTCATTAGCCAGTAGCAGGCCCACACTTTCCATTGAAATCCTGATAGGATTATGTAGGTTAAAATTGTTTTCATTTTTAAATAGTGTATTGTTCTTTCATTGTTGTTGTTGTTGCTGCTGTTTTGCACTACAAATAAGACATAGGATGCATAGGAATTTGTTCGTTTTTTTTTCCAAATGATAATTTGGCCCCTCAACTATCTGAAGGATTGTGGACCGGCCCTCTGCTTCAAAAGTTTGAGGACCCCTGGTCTAAAGCCAGGTAAGTCATGCTACCCCTCTATTCTGTCTTGGTCAGACCACATCTGGAATCACACTGTGACCAGTTATGGGTACCGCAATGTTGACAAGGGAGATGTTGACAAGCTGGAATGTGTGCAGAGGAGGGTGACTAAAATGATCAAGAGTCTGGAGAACAAGCCCTATGAGGAGCGGCTTAAAGAACTGGGCATGCTTAGCCTACAGAAGAGCAGGCTGTGAGAATATGTGATAGCCATGTACAAATATGTGAAGGAAAGTCATAGGGAGGAGGGAGCAAGCTTGTTTTCTGCTGCCCTGGAGACCAAGATCTGGAACAACAGCTTCGAACTACAGGAAAGGAGATTCCACTTGAACATAAGGAAGAACTTCCTAACTGTGAGAGCTGTTCAGCAGTGGAACTCTCTGCCCCGGAGTTTGATGGAGACTCATTTTTGAAGGCTTTTAAACAGAGGCTGGGTGGACATCTGTCGGGGGGTGCTTTGAATGCGATTTTCTTGCTTCTTAGCAGGGGGTTGGGCTGGATGGCACAAAACATTTGGAGGGCTGACAATTGCCCATGCTTATTGTAAATGCAACCAAGGGGCATTGCTAGAGAAGCAGGATACTCGAAGAAGATTCCTTCCACTGAATTCAGTGCTCAGTCTGTCCACACTTTTCTTGCACAAATTTCTTTTCTGTAATTTCCGCGCCCTGCCTAGTTATCCTATTTCCTAACTGGATCAGGCAAAAATCTCATTACTCCTTACCTTGAAAAATATTCAGAGAATCTGAAAGGATGCAAATTAAGACTGGTGAAATGCGTGCGAGAGACAATTTAGCCTTTCAAACGGAGGGCTCCGTAATTTATCTGAAATCCCATCCTCTCGCCCCGAAGCATCGTTCTTCTTTAGCACGATCAAGATAATCACACTCGATTAGAGAGGTTTGAAGTTTTGATATGCAGGAAATTATTTATAGTTGTTGTAGGAGGATTGAATTCTGGATAGAATCTCGCCAGACTTTGGGCCTGTATTGTTTTTTGTTAAGGTGAAGCCTGTCTGTTCGCCACAAAGATCTGTGCATAATAATTATGGCATGTTGTCAGTCAGAGGAAGGTGTTTTATTATGGAGCAGCTGGGATACTTGAATAGCAGGCGCCTATAAATGAAATACATTATTCTTCTTCACTCTGTCATGTGCCCTTGGGAGGCGAATAGTTGTTGCATTTCCATACATTTAGGAAATGTGAATATCTTGAAGCTTAATCTCGTATGTGCCCTTGAAAAGATGGACATTTAACATGTTTGGAGACAAGATGTGCATCCCTTCTCCTTTCTGCTCTATTACAGTTATTACATTGTTGATATTCTAATGCTTTTAACCAGCTGTTTGGTTATTTCCCATTTTCTGCTATTTTTGTTGTCAAACACAGGAACCCCACCCAAAAGATTTATCGTTTTCCAAGAGCAACAAGCCAAAATGAAATACAGCAGCACCCTTCTGTTTACATGAAGTCTCCTAAGCCATATTTCCCATTTTTACACCTTTTGACCCAGCTCTTTAATCTGCACTGGTCTGGATCAGTGTATGCTTGCAGGGGGCCCCATCTCCATAAATGTGCGCTGACCAGGATCAGGCGCGGATTGCATGGTGCTTGGTCCAATCGAGAGCCTCTCTCATTGGGACCAGGAATTTTTAACAGGCGCCAGGCCCCAACTCTGCCCCGATCACATGGAGCCAGCCCAGGTTCTTTAATCAGTGCTGGTCCGAACCAGCGCTTGTCTCATGGACCCTGGTCCACTGTGGAATGTCTCTCTAGGGGCAACTAAATATCCAGTTAACCAAAATGAAACATTCTTTGGATGCTACAATTTATCTTCTTTCATAGAGTTCATAAGATCTTCTATCCCTGACTCTGCTCTACTCTATATCCCTATTTTGGTCTGCACCAAGCCCGTGTAAATCCAGCATATGTGAACATCATACAAAGCATCAATACAGGGTGCACAACTGATATAAAATATAATCTCCAACAACTAGCTTGACTCAAAATCAGTAGGACTGAGAAAAATTTTGAAGAAAACCAAATGGATGAAAAATTAGCAGTGTGTCCAGGGCAGCATTGTTCGAAACCAGTGGTTATCAACCTGTGGGGCCCCAGATGTTTTGGCCTTCAACTCCCAGAAATCCTAACAGCTGGTAAAACTGGCAGGGATTTTTGGGAATTGTAGGCCAAAACACCCGTGGACCCACAAGTCACTCTTGCTGTACCTGTCATGATTTTATGAAGTTGAACCATCTTCCTTCACTAAAACTCCAGCTGAGAAATTCCTTATGAAGCTCTTTGCCTCATAGAAGTGAAATCCCAGGATTTCACTTCAAGGAACGGAAACACAGTGATGCTATCGGGATTGAACTTTGGGGCAGAAGACTGTTCCTTCAGCATAGCTGAGTGACCAAGAAATCTGAGGAGCAAATGAGACTGGACTTTAGCACAGCAGGTTAAACCGCCAGCTGTAGAAAATCTTACCAATCAAAATCTTGCCAGGTTGGGGTGAGCTCCAACCGTCAGCCCTGCTTCTGCGCACCTAGCAGACTGACAACAGTAATGTGAGTAGATAAATAAATAGATAAATAAATAGGCTGTTAGGAATTGTGGGAGTTGAAGTCCAAAACACCTGGAGGGCCGAAGTTTGCCCATGCCTGGTGTAGATGCAGCCTAGGCTTGATTGTGGAGCAGCTTATTTGGCAAAATTGGCTCTAGCTTCAGCTGGGACTGGAAGCAGCCATTGGCTTTATATTGTTTGGGGGGGAAAAATGAGGAACCAAACAGCACAGATGCTGACTAAACAGGTAAATGGCAAGCAGATACAGAATAAACAGACTGTGTTCTTAATTAAAGTGCTTCTGAGGCATCACTCGGATATGCATTAGATTGTGTTTGTGCCATTTTTTATAGGACACCAACTTGCAAAAATGATGAGTCACGGACACTTTGAGTCAGTCGCTGAGATTTTATCTGGCAGAGGACAGTGGAGCCACAGGGACTTTGCCACTATTTTATAAATCAAGAGCTGCAAAAGAAGCTGCAGAACTGCACTGCCGTTTGCTTTAAAAAAGAAAACAGTATTCTATAGAATAATTGCCCTAGTTTTGCCTTTGGGCTGCAAATAATTATAAAGAGAATGAAATTAATGTGCCATGCCACGAAATATGATTTATGGAAAGCGAGGGAGGTAAGGTATGGATTGTAAAGCATTCCTCATATTAAAAGCGCTATAGAGATGACAAATGGGCAGTGATAATTCTCCGTAATGAGTGATGCTCCTTAGCAGGCGGATGGTGATGGGGAGCGGATACTTGTATGCATTTAACGGTTCCATCCTGACTTCGGTTGATGATTGTTTGTTTTCCGAAATTCTCCTCTCATTCGGCTCGGAATGAAGCAAACTGTTTTTGCAACAATAAAAGGATTGGAGGCAATCCCTTAGTGACACTTCTGGAAGGAATAAGAGCCCTTTTGCTTCTTATATCATATACTGTTGCAGAGCCTTGAAAGGTTTATTAGAGTTTCTGGAGTTTTTGTTATTGTGAGAAAAGCTCTGTGCCTCCGCACAGTAGGGACACAGCTATCCACGCGCCAGATCTCATCACATCCAGTTATCACAGGATTGAGTGTTAGTATAATAATATTTTCTTCTGGTTGAAAAATTCCTTTACTAGTTTCATCTATGGATTCGACATTGTGAAGGCAGAGAAACAAATAAAAATACAGTGCAGCCTCTACTCTGAAGAATGCTTCATTCAATTTGATTTGCTCTCAAGTAATTGTTTTTTTTGTTTTTTTTTTGTTTTTTTTTTTTTTACAATGTAAAAAATGTATTCTTGTATTCTTGATACTGATGTATTCTTGATACTGGTTTAAGACTTTGGGAGACCAAAAGTGCATCTACATTGCAGAATTAGTGCAGTTTGGCACACTTTAACTGCTATTGCTCAGGACTATGGAATCATGGGAGTTATTGTTTTACAGTTTGAGTCTTCTCTGCCCAAAAATGCTGATATCTCACCAAACTACAGCTCCCAGGATTCTATAGCCATTAAAGTAGTATTAAACTACATTGATTCTTCAGTGTAGATGCACCTCAGGATTCAAATCTCCTTAGTCAAGTTACACTCCCTTTACCTCAGAGGAAAGCAGTGGCAAAGCTCCTCTCAACATATCTTCACTAGAAAGCCAAGGGTGCATCTACACTGTAGAATTAATGCAGTTTGAAACAATTTTAACTGCCATGGCTCAATGCTATGGAATATTGGGAGTTGTAGTTTGGTGACATATCAGCAATTTTTGGTAGAGACAATTAAAGACAAATCTCCCATGATTCTATAGCAATGTTAAAGTGTTGTCAAACTGGATGAATTATGCAGTACAGATCTACTCCCAATGATAAATTTACTTCAGGGTTGTAATGAATTGGAGATGGCTTAAAGCACACAGCAACAAAATATTTTTGTTCAGTTTCGGCACTTTACTGTCTTAATAATGGCAGTGTAGCCAGAGTAGCCATGAAGTGGAAAATGATGAGGGAAAATGAACAATAAAATGACATTTTTGATTTTTTTTGCCTCTATATGAATTGATTTTATATCAAATGACAAGCATCCATTGATCTTTAGTATCATGCTGTGAATGCATACTACATCAACTGTTCAAAAACATACAATTATTCTACAGATTGGGACCCTCTAAGACTCTTAAGTTATCTAATGGCAGCATCCATATCTAAAGAAGCCCAAGACCATGGGCCCATTCACATTATGCAATATTAGCGCTATACTTCTGTCACAACTGCAATGAAATCTTGAGATTTACAGTTTAAGGGGGATATTCAGAATTCTCAACAAGAGAGCTCTAGTGCTCCACCAAACTAAATTTTTTAGGATTGTACAGGGTGTAGCCATGGTGGTTAAAGTGGGAGTTGTAGTTTGGTGAGCCACCAGTACTCTTTGCCAGAGAAGGCTAAAGATCTTTCCAAATTTCAGTTCCCGTCGTTCCCTAGCATTGAACCCTGGCAGTTGAAGTAGTGTCAAGCTGCATTAATTCTACAGCGTAGGTGCACCCAGAGACAGATTAATCATTACGTAAAATTAGTAAGTAGACTCAGGCAGCAAATTTGGGTTTTCCTGTAAGGTGACCAAACAGTTTCTTAATTGATGATTTTTGGTTTCAATTACTTCCAGGAATGGAAACATGCTAGATTTTATGCCTCATGTAGCACAGTAACTTATATAGCTGCATCATGAGTTGGGCCAAACCTCCGGCATCAAAATGTATTGGGGCATTCAGAGTCTTATCTTGTTAGAGAAAATTTACCAGCTGGACCAGAAGCATCTATAAGGATTCAAACCCATAGTGAATCAACATAGATAGCAAAGAGGTGTTAGGTATGCACTATGTATCACAAAAGACTAGCAGCAGAGGGAGTTGCAGGAAATACAGTATTCAAGGAACTAGTAAGTTACCAGTGTAACTAATTCTAGAGAGGACTGGGAAAATTTACATCCTGAGTACTTAGAACATTGTCTGATAATAACACATTTTTCATCAGTGAGTGAGTTTTTTTTATAATACTTGTAATATTCACATACCATGAAAAGAGTTATATATTTAACTGAATATATGCATGACTTTTTCAATGAAAATACATGATGAGCTCAGAAGGAATCTAATATTATGGATTTTTGCTGAAAAATCAAAATCTAAATTTTTCACCAACCCAATTTTCTCCGGAGAATATTTGCCTCTGTGGGTATAATTCTTGATGCACAGAATTGGGCAAAATGTACTAATCCTGGATTTGCTAATCAGTAATTAATGAAAGATTGGATACATGGGGGGAAAGTCTTAGAGCCAGAATCAAACATTGGCTCATCAGAAAACTAGTAGAAACTCTTCCATAAAACATCCTTGTGAAATAAAGTCAATACGCAGTTCTTCAATTCAATAGAAGTTGATTCTGAATAGATGTGTATTTTATTATGCTGCAAATGTTTCTTATACTCTCCCAGAAAGTTCTGTCAAGAAACCATGCTCAGAGCTTTACAACTTGGAAAGAAACTCTGTGCCACTTGACACTGTGAAATGTATTTTAACAAATGATCTATTTTCCTTCATACTTTTGAACATTCAAAGTTATGCCAAAACTTATTTATTAATATTGATTCCACTGTTGTAATGAGAGATACTTTGTGAAAGTTGCAGGATTCCAAATGTCCTAGGACCTTATCACACATATCTCAGAAAAAGCATTTTTAAGTCAGAATCCTGTTGTTTAAAAATGCTAGATGAGAACTGTACATGCCATCTTACACGCTTCTTTCCTTTCCGCATCAATTAAAATAATGAGTATTAGATTTATCACACAGCTAAGGGATGACTTCTTCCAATCCATCTAATGTTCCCGTGTCACTGTCCTACTTTAAAAAATGCTTTTTTGAGCGGGGGACATGGATTTTGCACAACCATGCAAGTTTATGTTCCAACGGAAAAGCATAAAAACATCTTTTTGTGCCTACAGAGCTGAACAGATCCATTTTTTTAAAAAAAGGGAAACAATAATGACAAAGTGGAAAACATTTATGGCTTTATGCAAGGTCTATCTCTGACCACCACCGGAAATGTATTGCAGAGCAGGATGAAAAGACTGCCCTCAAAACATGCCTTGAAGGACACATAAATGGCATAGAATACGAGATGCAGATGGGTCTACCTATCACATACAAAAAACTGTTCTTCTGATACTTGCAGCAAAATTATGGACAAGTGAAGCTGATTGTTTCCAGTTTTTCTAAAATTACTTGCAGCAGGTTCTTTGGCAAAAACTACGTATGAGTGACTGATGAAATGTGATAGGTCCCATATGCATCAGGGGCAGGTCTAATTGTGTGTGATAAGATCCCCAGTAATATGATTTTAGTTTCCCTGAAACCAAAGGAAAGCCTTACCTTGCATACCCAACACTACTAAAAAAATATGACAAGAAAGATAAATTCAACACTGCTTTGGCTGTTGATAACCAATTAGTCCTGAAATGTGGCTTCTTAGCACCATTGCATTTAGCACTATAGCATTTGGTTAGTATGTCATGTGTGTATTTGAAAGGCTGGAGTGTGGGAGGGCATGGTGCCAGACTTGATTTGAAAGCTTTTAGTACTATTTTTGGACTGGCTAAATCTTCCAATGCTATGAGTATTTAAAGCAAGTGTTAATTACCTGGCTAAAAATTCAGTGAAATTGCACCTATTATCATTATTGATAATGTGTTCTCATTTACATTAGATGCTAGTCAAATCATTTGTGTAGCCAGATGTCTGGGTAAATGGGAATGTTTCTTACACTGAGATGGGGGTTAGATAAGGATATACTTACAGTAATATAGGATTAGTCTAGAGTTTCAGGTAACAAAGATGCTCATAACTGAAGCTCTTCCTTGGAACAGCAGGTGGTTTCCAGCATTAGAGGAGAACTATTCAGGGTAGTGGGGGAGGCATACATGGACATTGCAGGCATACCTATCTGAGCAGGACATAAAGCTCTGGTGACTCTGAAAAAAATGTGGTGGGTCTGAACTTCTCCAATTAGATTTTTGTAAAATGTCAAAGAAGTAAATGGGGATTTGATATTAAACCATACAGATTTACTGATGAGAAAGAAGACATTTGAAAATAGCACATCATGGTGTTGTATTCCCAGAGCTTGGGAGTAATGGTAAAAATAACTCATTACTTGTAATTAACTGAAAGTATAAGTTCATTGCTTAATTCTTTCTTCCACAAATGTCCTTTTTTATACAGACTAACCTAGCCATAAAATACCTTATTGTTGTAACTTAATAATATTTGATGGCTGTACCTGTAAGTATTGATTAGTTTTATAGTTAACAAGATAATCTGTGGTTCTCAACCTGTGGGCTGCAGCCCAGCAGTGGGCTGCGAGAATGAAAATCTGATCTGCAAACCTCCTTCCTCTTTATTTATTTATTTTATTTCTGCTCCTTTCCGCAGAGCTGACCATTGCATTGGATTGACCACATCAGCTCTAGATTATTAAATATGGTTTTCTGTGGGTGAGCAGATGGTGACTACTGGATGGCATATGTTCTGTATCAGAAACTAGAGCTGATGTGGTCTATCCAATGCAATTTTCTGAATCATCATCCCAAATAACCAAACCGAATCTAAAATTGACCAAAAACTGATTCGTAACCCTTTTGGTACTAATGTTGGAGACTAGTCCCTGGTCAAAGTGGTTCCTGTTCAAGTGGTCCCTGTTCAAGTGGACCCTGGTTAAAAAAAAAAGGTTGCGAACCACTGGGATACATATAATGGATATTGCATAGTTGAGTTGCTGTCTCATGTTGTATCTTTTTATCAATTATTATCAATGTTGAGGCAATGGTATGGGCAGGAGGGTCATAAAGCAATGAATCTTAGGCTATCTGATGTGTAGAAGCAGGTTTTCCCCTTCCAAAAATCCCAGGGATCAGTACCATATTATGTTCATCACAAAGGGCTACATTCAGTGGCATGCACTGGTTTAGCCCAGGTCACCCATGGAGCCGTTGGCTCCCATCATACGATGACAATACAGCTCCATGCATGAAGGAGTGCGGAGCCGACACATACCGCCACCACTGCAACACAGGAAGCTTCCCATGTTGCCATTGGAATCCATGAGGGGAAGCCACATGCTCCCCCCCCCCCCATGGGATCAGCTGGAAGAGGAACTCATGCGGGGCATGGGATGCCTGGTTCCCCATGCCCCCCAACGAAGTGGAGCGATTCCGGTGGTCACGTGACAAGATAATGTGACTGTTTCTTTCTTTATCCTGATAACTCATTAGGGGTCAGCAGCTGATAGTCCAAGGACTGATCCATGACCACCTCTTTGAGTAACACTGTATTTTAACAAAGGCTACCATCTGATGTATTTATTAAAGTTTTAAAAAGAATAATTATTTTTATTCTTTTGGAGAAGTAATAAAGAGTTACTCTTTAAAAATTGTGCCGATTATGATAACAAATTGCTGAAGGTGATGGACTGGATTAGGCTGGAAATTATAACTAATCAGCCATCTTTGGGTGAGGAGGCTAGGCTACAACTCCCATGATTCCATATGTAAAGGTAAAGGTTTCCCCTGACATTAAGTCCAGTCGTGACCAACTCTGGGGGTTGGTGCTTGTGGAGAACTGATGTGGAGACTTGATGTGGCAGAGAATGGAATCCCCTTGAATCCCACCGCTGCCACCAAATAATGTAAGGACTTATGTGGCAGAGGATGGAATCCCTCTTGAATCTCACCGCTGCCACCAAATTATGTAGAGAGGTGATGTGGCAGAGGAATGTGATCCCTCCTAGAATCCCCTCAGCCTCGCCACCAATATTGCACCGAGGTGAGGTGTCCGACAGGAACGCGAGGCCGGGATGGAACCCTGTTTTGATCCCACACACACACACACACAGACACCACCACTCAACAAAGATGTTCCATAAGAGATGATGTTAATTAATTATTTGTTTGATTATCTTCTTCTTCACTGCCACCAATGGAGACGTCAGGCAGATGGTACTGGTTCTTATAAGCTTTCTCTATTTGTTCCACTTCAGGTGTTGATGTTACTTAACTTAATATGAGAGTATGACAGAGGCTTGATTTGAATAAAATCAAAACAAGTTTATTGCAGGTACAGAGCTTGATGGTTTCAGATAACTTGGTAAAGGCACTTCGCTTAATGGTTACAAACAAATATGAGGTGGTTAAACTTTCAAAAATACTTCTTTCTCTGGATTACACTAAACCCTGATCCTACTGGATCCCCTGGGATTAATGTTCCCTAATCCACAGACTCTACAACTGACCCTAGACAAATCACCTAACTTGCCTAGTCTGGTCTGACCTAAATCTGACTCAAATCTTCCTATTTAAGTCAGCCTGATTCTCCACACAAGAATCAGATCCACCACTGTGACTGGAAAATCACCGACTCCTAAAATAAATCCTTTTATTTTAGGCCTGACTCAAATTCTTCTGAGTCACCCCTGATTCTCTACCTGAGAATCAGTTCCTTCGCTGTGGATGGAAATCACAGACTGAAACTGGGTTTTAAAACATTCCCCTTTTTCTTTCCAAGCGGCGGTTGGCTCCGCCCCTGTTGCTATGGTAACCTGTTCTAGCATTCTAAAATGGCTACCTTCCCTCATACATATGGTCAACTGAAATACTCACCATTTTAAACTTAGCCAAACCTGACTGCTTAAACAAAATCAAATACACATATCATCTATAAACAAAATATAATTATACACTTCTTCACAGTGCTCATCTCCTTTTCTAAGCCAAAGAGCCGACGATGTCCATAGACACCTCCAAGGTCATGTGGCCAGCATGACTGCATGGAGTGCTGTTACCTTCCCGCCGGAGCGGTACCTATTGATCTACTCACATTTGCATGTTTTCAAACTGCTAGATTGGCAGGAGCTGAGGCTAACAGCGGGCGCTCATTTTGCTCCCCGAATTTGAACCTGGCACCTTTCGGTCCAGAAGTTCCATACTATTGAGCAAAGGCAGTTAATGTGGTGTCAAACTGCATTCATTAATTCTACAGTGTAGATGCATCCAGCTCTGTTCTCCTATTCAAAGCTCCAATATTGTTTTATAAAAAGATTGGGGAATAATATTTAAATAGCAGATCAACATTAGGAAGTGCGTATTTCAAACTCAAATTGTGGGAATACATTACAATTATTTTCATTGCAGTGAACTTTTGAGTCACAACTGTCTTTAGTCAGTAATGAGTACAATGTAATAAAGTGGACCACTGTTAAGCCAGTGTCATATTAATCAAAAGGATATATGTGAGATCAAGAGCAACTTGATCAAAAGGCTACTGAACACAGCTCTTTCTGAAAACATTGCTGGTTACCTACCAGCTTCTGGTCCTCTTCCCTTCCTGTCTCATCTTCATTGGGCTATTATTCCAGAACAAACATAGACAGCAGGTGCACTATGAAGAAGAGTTGTTTGCTGAGCAGATAGCTCCTGATGACACATTTTGTGAGCCAAGTCAAATGTAACAGTATTGCAAGAACAGAAAGTCCGATTATGCCATTTTCTTGGCTACAATGACATCAGCCTGTTGCTAATAGTAAATATTGGCTTTCCAGAAGCTAGCAATGAACATACTGTACCAATCAGACAGAAATATGCTCAAATATAAAGAGATGGAAAGGTTGTCTGGTGATCTCACAAAGGCTGCCAGTTTTGCTCTTTAAGCTGCAGTCTTTTTTGATCACATTTATAGCATGAGATGAATACAGGAACTTTTGTGAGTCATTCCCTTAATTTTTTTCCATTTAAAATGAGCTTTGCTAGGTGAAATAGATGTAAGGGACACAGGTTATTAGCAGAGGGCTGTTGAACTACGGGAAAGAAGCAGCTGATATCTCAGCTTAAACATAAATTCAATAATATGCTTAAAGTGATTCAATCTCTTTTAATCTACTCACATATAATAAGGGAATAATAATAATGAGCCTATCTTAAAATTTGTGCCATTAAATGTATGTGCCATACTTTGATCCTATTGGGAAAATGTAATATAAAAATATACTTATGGCAAAGCAATTTTGGTTTGAATCTTACTGGTATTTGAAATTTAAGTTGATTCATTGACTTAGGACTGCATCACACACGTTGCAGAAACTGTGTGTGTGTGGGAGGGGGGGGGGATGGTTATCTTCCCAGCAAAGCGTATCATCCCCTTCTGTTTTGAAAGACATCATTTCGTTTTACAAACCTTATCAGATGCTTTATGTTCTCTAGCCTTTCTCTTCTTCTGACCTGAGTGCAGTCCTGGCTCACTCCATATTCTTTTTTTAATCAGTGAAAACTGCAAAATAATCGAAAAACAAACTTAAAAAGCTATGTATAGTACAATTTCAAAAACCAAGATTACTATGGGTTTCATCCCATTTTGGGGATGGGGAGAAGTGGGAGGAATTGTAAAGCCCTTTGCCTCGATCATCCTTCCCATGCCTTCCTGCCCTGAGCCAGCACTATTTTAAGCCCCTTTCCCACAATCCATTTCTCTCATGCCTTCCTTCCCTGGATTAGACAAGTGCAGTTTTAACCCCCTTTCTCATGATCTGTCCTCCCTTTGAATCCCTCCACTTTTAACCCTCCTTTCATAGCGAAAAATCATAAATTTGGGCACCAATGTGATATGAATACTTATAAAAATATGCTGAAATTTAAGGCAAAATTATAAGATACTATAAATTGTTCTTGAACTATCATAGGCACTAGAACTTCCTATAGCTGGTTTTTAAAAAAGGAACAAAAAAGTTTAAAAGCTAGCAATAGGACAATCTCGAAAGCCAAAATTACTATAAAGGAGAAAATGTAACGAAAGCAAAGTGTTGAAATCTTTCAATTATACTTTTCCTTAGGAGTACATTAATTTAAAAAATCTGTTCCAGGCTCATGCAGAAGGATTTTGTAAAAGAAGTGGAGCATAGGAGACTGCCCATAAGAATGCCCATTCCTCCACGTCACTGAAACAATTCAACACAGGTGAATCTCCTCCCATATGTTTTTAAGATCTTTCTCCCATTTCCAGGCTCATCAGGAGCTTAGAAGATGGTTTCTCCCCATCTCCTGCACCCCTGTTGCTCTACACTTCTACTACATTTCAGGGACGAGATGCAATGGATGACAATAAGAGGTAGCTTTATGTTATATGAAGGGCTCTGTGGCACTTCTTCCCTGAAATGTCTTAGAAGTGTGTGGAAATGGAGGAGGATTTGAATCTAAT
Organism: Anolis carolinensis; assembly: GCF_035594765.1. NCBI lineage: Eukaryota > Metazoa > Chordata > Lepidosauria > Squamata > Anolidae > Anolis > Anolis carolinensis. The sequence goes on from NC_085845.1 coordinate 49,307,444, forward strand.
GCCTTCTTTGCCTCGGTCTTCTCACAAAAAGAAAGCCATCTTCAACCTCAGCAACATGGAATGGACGAAGGATTGGGGGAAATCCAATCCCAAATAGGGAAACAAGTTGTCCAGGAACACCTGGCCTCTCTAAACGAATTCAAGTCCCCAGGGCCAGATCAGCTACATCCAAGAGTATTGAAGGAACTAGCTGAGGTTATTTCAGAACCACTGGCAATTATCTTCGATAGTTCTTGAAGAACAGGAGAAGTCCCAGCAGATTGGAGGAGGGCGAATATGGTCCCTATCTTCAAGAAGGGAAAAAAAACCCGACCCAAACAATTACCTTCCTGTCAGCCTCACGTCGATACCAGGCAAGATTCTGGAAAAGATCATTAAGGAAGTGGTCTGCGAACATCTAGAAACAAATGCGGTCATTGCTAATAGTTAACACGGATTTACCAAAAACAAATCATGCCAGACTAATCTGATCTCTTTTTTTATATATAAAGTTGCAAGCTGGGTAGATGCAGGGAATGCCATGGATGTAGCCTACCGGGATTTCAGTAAGGCCTTCGACAAAGTCCCCCACGACCTTCTGGCAAACAAACTAGTAAAATGTGGGCTAGACAAAACTACGGTTAGGTGGATCTGTAATTGGCTAAGCGAACGAACCCAAAGGGTGCTCACCAATGCGTCGTCTTCATCATGGAAAGAAGTGATAAGTGGAGTGCCGCAGGGCTCCGTCCTGGGCCCGGTTCTGTTCAACATCTTTATTAACGACTTAGACGAAGGGTTAGAAGGCACGATCATCAAGTTTGCAGACGACACAAAACTGGGAGGGATAGCTAACACTCCAGAAGACAGGAGCAGAATTCAAAACGATCTTGACAGACTAGAGAGATGGGCCAAAACTAACAAAATGAAGTTCAACAGGGACAAATGCAAGATACTTCACTTTGGCAGAAAAAATGGAAAGCAAAGATACAGAATGGGGGACTCCTGGCTCGCCAGCAGTACGTATGAAAAAGATCTTGGAGTCCTCGTAGATAACAAGTTAAATATGAGCCTACAATGTGATGCGGCTGCTAAAAAAGCCAACAGGATTCTGGCCTGCATAAATAGGGGTATAGCATCTAGATCCAGGGAAGTTGTGCTCCCTCTCTATTCTGCCTTGGTCAGGCCACACCTGGAATACTGTGTCCAATTCTGGGCACCGCAATTGAAGGGAGATGTTGACAAGCTGGAAAGCGTCCAGAGGAGGGCAACTAAAATTATCAAAGGTCTGGAGAACAAGCCCTGTGAGGAGTGGCTTAAAGAACTGGGCATGTTTAGCCTGCAAAAGAGAAGGCTAAGAGGAGACATGATAGCCATGTACAAATATGTGAGGGCAAGTCATAGGGAAGAGGGAGCAAGCTTGTTTTCTGCTGCCCTGCAGACTAGGACACGGAACAATGGCTTCAAACTACAGGAAAGGAGATTCCACCTGAACATCAGGAAGAATTTCCTAACTGTGAGAGCTGTTCGACAGTGGAACTCTCTGCCCCAGACTGTGGTGGAGGCTCCTTCTTTGGAGGCTTTTAAGCAGAGGCTGGATGGCCGGCCATCTGTCGGGGGTGCTTTGAATGCGATTTCCTGCTTCTCGGCAGGGGTTGGACTGGATGGCCGATGAGGTCGCTTCCAACTCTACTATGCTATCATTCTGTGATGAGGTCTTTCATGGTTTTCTTTGGTGTTTTGACACACTATTCAATAACTAATTTAATTAATTACCAAACTATGTCTGAATTTTCTCAGAGGCAAGTCTCTGCCTTTTGATATACAGTATTCTGTTCCCTCACAGCCCCTCTGGGCCTTGAAGTCAAGTCTGCTAGCTTCTCCTTCACACAGTGAGACTTCTTTCAATTAGGTGTATATAGGACATAATTCATAAATATGTGCATCTGCAGATCTTCAGTGCAGGGACAGTCAAAATATAGTTCAAAGTTCACATGTAGTCATAAGGCCTCTGAAGCTGTGTGATGTGCTGTGTGGGTGCATAGTATTGGAATTTGTCATACTCTTATCACTTTCCCACCCCTAATTTAATGACCACATATATTCTGGGACTATTCCAAACTCTGTCCCAGAATATATTGGGCTTCCACCTTGTTCTTAGACTGGAATTGGCAGCCAGTGTAGCAGAGATAATGCTGGAGTAATATAAATCAAGTACTTTATTTTAAACAACAACAGGGATGCTGTGTTCTGAATCAAATGAACCACTTTGAAACATTTTTCAAAGGGTAGAGTGTCTTACAATAACCCCAGGTTAATGTGTATAAATGCGTGTAGCAATTTCTCTACACGGACAGAACTCGTACACTGGCTGACAGCACTAAATAGCATTTCTTACTATGGCAACCATTTGGTGCCACTTTGGGAAGCATACCTCACCAAACTGTGAGATCTTCTATGTGAACCCAGCGTAACCCAAAACATGCAACAAACCTGGACCAGTCTCTGGCCAACAAGACTTATCTATTTTGTTTGAATTATATTCCAGCTATCTTGCCAACATCTAGTGCATCACTGACTAGTAGTTCAGTGGGAAAATCTTGAGGTTCATGACAGACTCACACTCCCAAAGAGACTCCAAAAATACAGGCAGCCTCGCTGATCCATATCAATGAACAAGTTCTAGCAGTTTTCAGCTCCACTAGGAACTGTTTTTGAAAAATCTGCCAAGTTTTAATTGCTCTTTCAAAGTTGAAGCACCCCAAGACACTGAATTACAACAGGGACAGGTGAGAATGATATGCTGTTTCTGGGAAAATTCAGCTCCCGCCCCATAGCTATTGTGGGAATTGCAGAAAAGCTCAAAAGGATCAGGGGAAGACTGAGATTAAAAGGAGATGATGTAACTGACTGTGCAAAGTAAAAATTCATTTCATGTTGTCCTCTGCAAGCCTTCACTCACCACGAATAAGCAGAGAGGGGCTCAATTGGGTCATTTTCTCCAGTCTTATGTAATGGAAGCTGGTGACATTTCCTTATCAGTGGTGCTGGATTGCAGTACTTTGGGTTTTAGGACATCATCACATTGTACAAATTCTTCGATGCAGCTGGCACGAAGCCTGCTGGATCTCATCCCATAATGCACATCTACTTGTACTTCTGGCAGGACTCCATGCCAGCTGCATTAGTGAAGTGTGGTAGGAGGGGGGAATCTGAACATTGGAAACTACCAGTGTTTAGATTGGGAATCATGGAGACAACGTGGGAGCATGGCGGAAATGTACACTTTCCGGTGTGTGATGGGCAGGCAGGTGGTGTGGATGATACAAGGTACTGGGCGACAGATTTACCCTGCTGCCGCATGATTTGCCCCGCTGCTCTATGGATCCCCCTGCCGTTCCCTCATATCAAGGACCTCAATATGATGATGAAAATGTTAAAGGAGATATCCAAGGTGCTGAGCCTATTGGGTAGGACTGAAATATCAAGTAGGACAACGGAGCTGGAACAATCCCTGAAACTGAGCAGGAAGGCAAATACAACAAACAATTTTGTCAAAAGGATATACGAAGCCCCAGCACTGCTTTCAGTCCAATCTACTTACAGCACTGGTTGAGATTGCCCTCAAATAGGTTCAATTCTTTGGATTGTTCCTTTCAAAATGAGACTAAGCATGGATTCACAATTCCCCTGACATGGAAGCCACCAGCTACTACTAGTGTTAGCAAACTGAAAAGGATGTAAGCATGCCTTTTTTAAGGGGCACCCCTTGTCATCCTTTTCAAGCTATGTAGTAGCACAAAAAGTTCATAACTCAGGAGAAGCACAAGGTCATTATTTATGGAGCTTATTGAGCTGCTGCTTGCCACTGTTTTTGTTTCTATTTAATCCAAGTAATATCAGTGATCACAAAAATGTTCAAGCTCAATTGCTTCTCAAAAATTTAATAAAAGTATATTACCCATCAAATTATGTTGCACAATATACACACAAAAACTGCACCAAAACTAAAAGAAACAAGGAAGACACAGAGGAAAGTAGCCATTACTGGCTTACTTTGACAACCATCAGTCGAAGTAAACATTCTTTATTCTGCAATGCCTACCGCCATGTTCTGTCAAAAGTATCCACTCATGGTGGCACATGGAGGAAATAATTGCTATAATGCTGGTAAGCAATTGAAGCTTTCCCCGTCACTTTATCTCAATGACAAGGCAAATATTCCAGCTAAATGTTGGCATGTCAGGATGCTGCTGAAAGCACAATAATCTTTGTAGGGAAATAATAGAATAAGGTGGAATGACTTGCAAATAAAAAAAACTTTTTCTTTCATTTTATTTTTTAGTACAGACTGTTCGAAGCAGTATCTCTCTATTAGAGATGTCCTTTGGTTCCAGCTAACATCCCACACAGTAATGCCACCTGCCCCTGGAGCTCTTTTCTGATTACCTACCTATTGTCTGAAGGAGCCCTGGTGGCAAAGTGCGTTAAGGTACTGAGCAGCAGACCGAAAAGTCCCAGGTTCAAGCCCCAGGAGTGGCGTGAGCGGCCGCTGTTAGCTCCAGCTCCTGCCAACCTAGCAGTTCGAAAACATGCCAATGTGAGTAGATCAATAGATACCGTGCCAGCGGGAAGGTAACTGCGCTCCATGCAGTCATGCCAGCCACATGACCTTGGAGGTGTCTGCGGACAATGCAGGCTCTTCGGCTTGGAAATGGAGATGAGCACCACACCCCAGAGTCAGACATGACTGGACTTAATGTCAGGGGAAACCTTTACCTTTACCTTTTACCATGTAAGCTTATACTAAATAAATTATACCATTTTTTTAAAGCCCAAGATTCCTTGCTGAATTTTAGAAATTCAATGATTTAATTAATCTAAATGTTAAGGAATAGATCAAAGACTTTATTTACTGGACAAACTTAATTTAAAACCAATGTAAACTGTTACATGTCCACCCAGAAGTGAGTTTAGGAGACTTACTCCAAGACTTAGAGTGTATAGGATTACAACCCTTTTTGTTGTTCTTGTGTACCTTCAAGGCATTTACATCTTGCTGTGACCCTAAGATGAAATCATAGAATCATAGAATCATAGAATAGTAGAGTTGGAAGAGACCTCAAGGGCCATCTAGTCCAACCCCCCGCTAAGAAGCAGGAAATCGCATTCAAAGCACCCCCGACAGATGGCCATCCAGCCTCTGCTTAAAAGCTTCCAAAGAAGGAGCCTCCACCACATTCCGGGGGAGAGAGTTCCACTGCCGAACAGCCCTCACAGTGAGGAAGTTCTTCCTGATGTTCAGGTGGAATCTCCTTTCCTGTAGTTTGAAGCCATTGTTCCGTGTCCTAGTCTGCAGGGCAGCAGAAAATAAGCTTGCTCCCTCCTCCCTATGACTTCCCCTCACATATTTGTACATGGCTATCATGTCTCCTCTCAGCCTTCTCTTCTGCAGGCTAAACATGCCCAGCTCTTTAAGCCTCTCCTCATAGGGCTTGTTCTCCAGACCCTTAATCATTTTAGTCGCCCTCCTCTGGACGCTTTCCAGCTTGTCAGCATCTCCCTTCATCTGCGGTGCCCAAAACTGGACACAGTATTCCAGGTGTGGTCTGACCAAGGCAGAATAGAGGGGGAGCATGACTTCCCTGGATCTAGACGTTATTCCCCTATTGATGCAGGCCAAAATCCTATTGGCTTTTTTAGCTGCCACATCACATTGTAGGCTCATGTTTAACTTGTTGTCCACGAGGACTCCAAGATCTTTTTCGCACACACTGCTGTCAAGCCAGGCGTCCCCCATTCTGTATCTTTGATTTCCATTTTTTCTGCCGAAGTGAAGTATCTTGCATTTGTCCCTGTTGAACTTCATTTTGTTAGTTTCGGCCCATCTCTCTAGTCTGTCAAGATCGTTTTGAATTCTGCTCCTGTCTTCTGGAGTGTTAGCTATCCCTCCGAGTTTGGTGTCATCTGCAAACTTGATGATCGTGCCTTCTAACCCTTCGTCTAAGTCGTTAATAAAGATGTTGAACAGAACCGGGCCCAGGACGGAGCCCTGCGGCACTCCACTTGTCACTTCTTTCCATGATGAAGACGACGCATTGGTGAGCACCCTTTGGGTTCGTTCGCTTAGCCAATTACAGATCCACCTAACCGTAGTTTTGTCTAGCCCACATTTTACTAGTTTGTTTGCCAGAAGGTCGTGGGGGACTTTGTCGAAGGCCTTACTGAAATCTAGATATGCTACATCCACGGTATTCCCTGTATCGACCCAACTCGTAACTCTATCGAAAAAAGAGATCAGATTAGTCTGGCATGACTTGTTTTTGGTAAATCCGTGTTGACTATTAGCAATGACCGCATTTGTTTCTAAGTGTTTGCAGACCACTTCCTTAATGATCTTTTCCAGAATCTTGCCTGGTATTGATGTGAGGCTGACCGGACGGTAATTGTTTGGGTCGTTCTTTTTTCCCTTCTTGAAGATAGGGACCACATTCGCCCTCCTCCAATCTGCTGGGACTTCTCCCGTTCTCCAAGAACTCTCGAAGATAGTTGCCAGTGGTTCTGAAATAACTTCCGCTAGTTCCTTCAATACTCTTGGATGTAGCTGATCTGGCCCTGGCGACTTGAATTCGTTTAGAGTGGCCAGGTGTTCCTGGACAACTTGTTTCCTTATTTGGGGTTGGATTTCCCCCAATCCTTCGTCCATTCCATGTTGCTGAGGTTGAAGATGGCTTTCTTTTTGTGAGAAGACCGAGGCAAAGAAGGCATTAAGCAGTTCTGCCTTTTCCCTATCCCCTGTCACCATCACCCCATCTTCTCCTTGCAGTGGCCCTATCGCCTCCTTTTTCTTCCTTTTTCTACCAACGTAAGCAAAAAAACCTTTTTTGTTGTTTTTTATGTCCCTGGCAAGCCTGAGCTCATTTTGCGCTTTAGCCTTGCGAACCTTTTCCCTACAGGAGTTGGCTATACGTTTGAATTCTTCTTTGGTGATTTCTCCCCTTTTCCACTTCTTGTGCATGTCACTTTTGAGCTTTAGCTCAGTTAGAAGTTCTTTGGACATCCATTCTGGCTTCTTTGCACTTGTCTTATTTTTCTTCTTTGTTGGCACTGTTTGCATTTGCGCCTTGAGTATTTCACTTTTGAAAAACTCCCATCCATCCTTAACTCCCTTGTTTTTTAATATCGGCGTCCATGGAATGCCGCTCAGTAATTCCTTCATTTTTTGGAAGTCAGCTCTCTTAAAGTCCAGAATGCGTGTTTGACTTGTCTTAGTTTCAGCATTCCTTTGTATTGCAAACTGCAGGAGCACATGGTCACTTGCCCCTAAGGATCCAACCACTTCAACTGTATTGATCAGGTCTTCCACATTTGTTAAGATTAGATCAAGAGTTGCTGATCCCCTTGTTGCCTCTTCTACCTTCTGGACCATAAAATTATCTGCAAGGCAAGTGAGGAATTTGTTGGACTTTGTACTCTTGGCTGAGTTTGTTTTCCAGCAGATATCGGGATAATTGAAATCGTCCATGACTACTATATCTCTTCTTTGTGCCTGTTTGGTCAGCTGTTGACAGAAGGCTTCATCAAGTCCTTCATCCTGACTCGGAGGTCTGTAGTAGACACCCACGACAAGATCTTTTTGAGTCCCGGTTCCCTTGATTCTTATCCAGATGCTTTCCTATCACAGGTGTTTCTTGGCAAGATTTGTTTAAAGGAAGTTGCCTTCCTCTGAGGCATGACTTGCCTGAAGTCACCCAATGGATATCCATGGCTGAATGGGGAATTGAACCTTGGCCTCCAGAAACCCCAGTCAAGCATTCAAATAATGACACTGTTTAGCTCTTAGCAGTAGGTAAAAGGAGGAGACATTGCTGCTTCCTCTCCTTGCTCAATCTTTATGCTTCCATTGGGTGGATCTCATCAAAACTGAAAACTTAAATTCGGTTGAGGAGCTTCTCATTAGTTTACTTTAGGAGAACTGGAGAATCTTTGGATAAAGCCCAATTCAAGATTAAACAAGCAAGAACAAGCAGCCTACAATTGAAGCATCCAATGAAACTAGTGCCCTGCCAGGCTTCTGTTTGTTTCATCAAAAGCAAAAAACAAAAACAAACAAACAAAAAAAAAACAAAAAACCTCCAAACAAAACAAAAGTGGAGTGGTATTTGCTGTACTTTCTATTTTTAAAAGCCAGTTTTGGCTCTTGTGAGCAAAGGGAGGGGATAAATTTAGATGAGCATATGAGTGGTCTACATTTTTAATGTCCTAAAAGAAATAGTTGAAGTTGTTGATCCAGAGCTTGTTCCACACTTGCAATGCCCACACTTCCAGTCCTCTCTTTTCTCTGATCTTTCCACACAAGATTTGGGGATTGCACTTCCGGCTTCAGGATCAGTACTGTTTTTAACTCTCAGAGAGAATTCCTTACTACTTCTTTGTCTTCAAGACACTTGGTTAAAGCACTATTGCACAACTGGATGCAGTCAAGCTTTCTTCTGTGGGGGGTCAACATTTTCTCATTATTATTGAGAAATCAGATTCCCTGACAATATGAATTACAGTATATAAAATATATGAATTATGAAATGTGGCTCCAGTGGAAAATATAGCCAGCCACATGGTTTTTTCTAATTGCCATAAAACCTAACAATTCTATGAAATCCTTGGAAATTCCCCAGAACGTAAGCTCACCTTACCCTTGTCTTGCCCTCCCCCAGACAAAATCACCACTATTCAGTTTCCTTTATCTATCTGGCATGATATGATCTAGGCTAGCCCTGGGAACATTACCTCATCTATAGCACCTATCTAGACCCCTTATGTGAATTCTCCATTGTAACTGTGCCTCAAACACCTTTTGTTCATTGGCTAGCATCTCCTTTGTCAAGATGGCATTGGACTATCAGGACCCATCAAATTGCATTCAACCCAGATGCACCTAGTTTCTGGGAATGATTCAAAACAGAACAAGACTTCAAATCCATGAATGTCATTTTATTAAATTTCCCGCCTTGCCTCTGATTGGCTCAGAGGCAGAAGCAAACTTGGACTTCCTCCAATGAGGCTGTGGATCCTAGCTGGCACTCTCCATGACCAATGGGAAATCAGCGTGGCAATTTTCAATTGTTCTGTACTCCTTCTTCTTTCTGTCAAATATGCTATAAATAAATTAATATGTTCACAATTGGGATATGTCAGTACTTTGGAGTGTTTTCTCTCCTGACATACTTTCTGGCCAGGAAGAATAAAAACCTCTGCTTTTGCCTTCTAACCCATCTGTTTCTGATTTGGCCTTCTGGATTAGTTTGGGTTCCCCAATCCTGCAATTTTAGCAGAACTGAAATCACATAACAACATCACCTTGGTGTCATATAGTTTCTTTAGTATAAATCCCAACTAGATTAGACTGATTGAATCAACAGAATTTTCGTAAGTGTTGACTGACCAAGTTTCTTTAGATTTGATGGATATTCTCTAAACCCTATAATTGGATTTAGGCCCTTTATAGATTTGCTTGCTTGTTTGATTTTACTTTATAGATCAAACAGTGAAAATTTCTGTTAAACTGTGGTTTCAACAAGTAGCTTGTTTCTAATGTAAATCTGTTGCACAAAATTATGTTCTCATATTGTTGGGCAAAAATGTGAGTATGTTTTGCATATTGAAGGAATCCCTTCAAAAGCCAGCCTTATAAAGCATTATTTTAGAACAGCCTGTGTGGCCAAGGTCTAATATTTCCATTTCAGGGCATCACCTCTTGTTTTACACTATCTTATGACTGTAAAAGTTCAGAGATATCAGTTGTCCCTAGCATATGGTTTCACATATCATGGTTCCAGATTAAGGATGTCATTTCTATCACTCTCAATAAAGGGTGTATAATAAGAGGCATTATTCTTGGTCGGAGTCTGGGTATTCTTTTTTCATTGTTTTTATACACAGTACAGTAAGACCCCTATAACTGCAGAACTCATATTCATGCTTTCATTTATCTACACCTGCACATTTTTCTGCATCTGCAATGTAGGCATTTTTAGGTTGTCCAGGTGATTTGATGGTATGCTTTCCTCCAGAAGGTACCATTACATTGGAGAACATAGCAAATTCCTAGGGTGTATACTTCTCTAGGTATCTCTTGGTTATGAAACATAAATGTATGGTATGTTGGGACTGGTCTATGAGGTCACAAAGAGTCGGGAATGACTGTGTGAATGAAGAAGATGATGCTGGGACCAGAAGTGAGGTAATTTATTGGTGTTCCATCATATCTGTGGTTTCATACAATAGGGGACCTACTGTATATTGAATCATTAGCCAGAGTGAAGCGGCCACTTCTCATAACAGTGTCTTTTGGAAAGGGCAGAAAAATGTTATTTAATTGTTGTCTATAGTCCACTATCCACATTTGTGAATTTGCCTTTTGTAGATAAATGTGGAGGCAGGCTGTGAGATTGATTAGATTTGGTATAGAGGAGGATTTTCTGGAATTTCTTGGGCAGAAATGTTTCTTGTGGAAGTTCTAATTGTGGTTTAAGGTAACTGTTCACTTTCAACATGTAATTGACAACTGAAGCAGAAGTTGCTCATACACGTGTTTCTTTAATCATTATGAGGCTCAAGTTCCAGAGATTCATTGGCAGTTTTAAGATTCCAGTTGACAAATCCATCCAAAGAAAAAATAGTTTCAAAAAGATTTTTGAAAGGGGGCAGGTGATTATCTTGTCTGGTGATCACACATCAAAGGGCTTGTCTGAATGCCATGACATTAATGATCAGCCACATTTTTCCAATTTAAATTGGTACTCAATCATACTAAAAGCTGCAGGGAGAGGAACTAATTGAGAATGGTGTTGAGCAATATAAACCTTGTATTAAGGCCATTATAATGTTAGTCTAGAATGATTTTTTTAATCAAACACATTTTTAAAAATAGTCTCAAGTGTTAAATTCCAGCTGGGTGCTGTTTTTCATAGCAGGATTTCAGTAAAATGCAAGATTATTTATAGGTTACAAGCAATTTAATGAGGTGATATTATAAAAGAAAATGATACTCCAGAGCATTAGTACAGTGCACTGTGGGGCCGCCTTTATGGTGTTCCCCAAACAGCAGATTGCTTTTAATCTTCGAAAGCAACATGAGATAGGAAGTAAAAGGTCTGAAACAGAAAGGGCTGCTCGGTTGCATTTGTTAAGAGGGAGCATCAGAATGTTGCACGAAGAAAAAGAAACAACATCCTGAGTGCTAGGCATTTATGAGTCCATGAAGCTTTAATAGTATGGTTATGTTATTTATGTTGGAGGAAAATTCTGAGAGTGCCTTGGACAGCAAGAAGATCAAACCAGTCCATACTTCAGGAAATAAATCCTGACTATACACTGGAGCGAAGGATATAAGAGGCAAAAATGAAGTACTTTGGTCACATAATGAGAAGATAATGATGCTGGGGAAAATGGAAGGAAAAAGGAAGCTGGGCTGACCAAGGGCAAAATGGATAGATGTTATCCTTGAAGTGACTGGCTTGACCTTGAAGGAACTGAGGATGGTGACAGCTGACAGGAGCTTTGGAGTGGACTGGTCCATGACGTCATGAAGAGCCGGAAGCGACTGAACGAATAAACAACAACATTGTTACTTTGCAAATGTGGACATGAGAAGAGTTAGACATTTCCTTTTTAAAAACCCAGTGCATTTTAACGTAATTAACTAAATTTATGACCATACAAGTAACTATTTACTTTGTAATTTCTATATACACCTTTGCAGGTTTGATTTTTGATGATTCATGGATTCGAGTAAAATGTTCTTTCTAGAAATTCTCCTCCTTATGTTGACCAAAGAGTGATGCTTGAGGACCTAGTGTGATTCTATGGTCAACTTCCAGCAGATGTTGCCATAGAATCATGCTAAAAATGGTAACAGTACTGTACAGTTGCACAGTTTTGCAGGAGATGGTCCAGCTGAAGTCCAATGTTTGAACAAGAGTCCTGACAAGAGGCAAAAAAGAGACTAGACTATCAATTTTCCTTAGCGGTGGAGATCTCATCTTTTGAATTTGGATGTGCCATCTTCTAGGGTGCAGCAGTGGTAGGAAGAATTCAGAGTCATGTCAAGTGCAGCAGCCAACAGATAAATCTGAAGATGCTGGCATAAGGTGACAACATTATTGGCCTGCGCTAGAACTTGAGCCTCCTGCCATGCCTGAGGAATGATTGGCATAGAGAGGGCTGCGGAACCCAGTGGAATTCGGCACATATCCTGCTGCATCCTTGGCCTCTGCAATGCATCCCTATCTAGGGAAGCATTACTAGTACAGTAATGCTATATTGGCCCCCACATTCCAGATTGGGTGGAATTTGACAACCACCCTTATGAGGTGACCTTGCTTTCCTTGATGATTTTTTTTTTATTTAACACCAGATGCTTCCAGACTGATAGCTCTTAGTGCTACCAGTTAAAAGGCTTGGTACATTTTTTTGGCCTATTGGTTTTTACTGTGAACCACTTAAAGTTTTTAAATGAAAGGAGAGTATATAAAAGTTGAAAATAATAATAAAAAAATAAAAATGTCCAACTTTGCACTAATGGACACTTACTAGGAATATAGAACTTCTTAACCTTCTCAATCCCCTCCAGCAATGAGAATCTCTTTGGAATTGCTCTTAAATTCTGGTGTTAATACCATTTTTGTTGTTGTGTGGCTTCAAGTCATGCTTGACTTATGGAGACCATAAGGCAAGCCTATCATGGGGTTTTCATGACAAGATTTGTTCAGAGGGGGTTTGCCTTTGCCTTCCTCTGTGTTGAGAGAGTTTGGCCTGGTTTCCATGGCTGAGTGGGAATTCAAATCATAGTTTGCAGGGTGACAGTCCAACACTCAAACCAGTGCACCATGCTGGTTCTCTCTGTAGCATTTGGTTGTATTTAATCGATTAAATGAAAGGAAGAAGGATCTGAAGGATAATATCTATATTCCCTGTGCTGTGAAATATTTAGTGCTGAATAATCCCAGCTAAAATCATTTTTTTCTATTTTACTGTTTGGAGTTTTGACTGGAGAGTCCCCCCTTCTTCCTATCTCTGCCCTCCAGCAAATGCTTAGTTTAATTACTTTACAAAACCTTGAAGGGGGTGCGGGGTGGATAATCTGGATTTTTAAAAAGAAGTTCAGAGGTAAGCATCTCTTTTAAAGAATTCACAAGAGGTAGCAAATTGATATCTGAAAGTTGTAATAAATAGCACCCCAAGTCAAGCACTTCCTAGGCTGCACTAAATTAAATTACAGAAAAGGTCAAACCCAGGGCATAATGTTCTCCATGCATGGAGAGAGTGACAAATTTGAGGTAATGTCAAAATGCAGCCCAACAGGAACTGAATGTCTAATTGCGTTGTTGCTTCAGTATCTGGAATGTATCAAACAGAATAAACCAAATTGCTACAGACTCAAATATGTAATGTCCATTTACAATGGAGGCCACCTCTCTATTTAGCATTACATGCCCTCATTTACTGTACGATAAGAAGCAAAAGTAATTGTACTGACCATTAGAAGAATATATAAATGAAAACTCTATGTTAGTGTGATACTTTTATTATGTCAATTCAATGCAGTGTGAATGTTTTTGAGTTCCTTAGGACTCTTGATGTGGAATACAGAAAATAAAGCACACATACACAGAAGGTGAGGAAACTGTAGTAGAATATGGAAGTGTTGGACATTGACACTGTATTGTTTGCATTTAGCTCCAGTCTTTGGCTGGAAAGGGGGAAAGTTGCACAGATATTCAAGACCCATCATAATGGTTTTAAGTTGCCCCTGGAATTGGTCTAGATCAACTGAAATTATTTGCAGACTCAGGGTGGATTCCTTTAAACGATACAAAGAACCAAAGACAGAGAACAAAAATTAGAATAAAAGGCCTCAACTTTATTGGCTATAGCTGTGAATAGGGGCTGGCCCAACAACATGGCATTGACAAACCTGCCTGTTGATCAATAAGCCTTATGCTCTGGGCTGCTCCTTGAACCCTTGATATCGAGCTATTTTTTGATAGGAATTCCCTTCTAGAAGGGAATTCCTGCTCCTCTCCCGGCCGTGGGTCCATGGATCCTGGCAAGGAGGGGAGCCGCTACAAATCAAGGTTTTAGCCAGAAATTCTCACCCTCAGACGTGAAGAAAGAATACAGAGTTGTTTTTATTCAGCTGAATAAGATGACAGTCTGCGATTGTTCGTCAAGAAGTCATGACATACATTTACAGATCAACCATTTTATAACAAAAATATGGGAGGCGCGGATTGAATTTCGCGCTACACCTTTCCCCGGCCTCCTATGCGCCGATTGGTCCTTAAAATGGCGGCGGGAACCCTCGTCCAATCAGAGGGCTCCTTATGCCTCAGGGTCCCCCACCAATCAGGGATGAGGAGGCGGGCTTATCTAGGAACAATGGACTTGCTGGGGTTTAACGAGGAATTATGATTGAGTCATTGAGTAAATGTTCAGGAGGGGTTTCTAGACTGCTTCTTGGGGTGTAAATATACATTTTTGTCTGGCAGGCTCTGCCAGACCGTGGTGAGCCAGATGGGCTGCATTTGTTTTTGAAAGGTGTCATGTCCATGTTGACAGCCGAAGTGATCATGCCTTGATTGTCCCTGTTGTTAAATGGTCCCGGAATCCAGATGGCTGATTTCCCAAAAGATGGCCCTGCTCCGATGTCTTAATGGGAAAAAAACCCTAATCTATTGTCCATGCAAGGGGAATCTGACAGTTTCCTGGTGTGAGAAATTTTCTCCATCTGGGGTGTGTTGCAACTTGTCCTAGGTCAGGTCTTGGTCATTTTTTAATATAAGACATTTTTCACAGGGATAAGGGAAAAACGGAGCATGTAGGGTACATAATTCATACATAGGAAAAGACATTGCACAAGGAAATAATATTGGAAAATGTTTCTGGAAAAGCAGAAAGATAAGCAGTGAGAAATAAGGGCAAGCATGTGGTTTTAAAATTGGCTAACTCTTTTGTCTGAATAAACAGGGAGTGCTTTTGTTTGTCAGGAAAGGATTGACAGGGTTGTTATCTCTTGCCTCAGGCTAAAAGGTCAAACACCTTTGGTGCAGGGATAAAGCCTTGATTTATGAACTATCTTTCACAAAGTCCGGGGGGGGGGGGGGGGGGGAGTCGATCACACCCTTGGCATGACAAGAAAGACCCCTGGTGATAGCCTCTGCTGTCACCGGGGAAGCCTTAAAGACACCCACCCTGAGGCCCCGGATAGACCTACCTCCACACACACACACACACACACACAGTCCCATATCTATGCCTAGGGGACATTTCTATTCCATGTCCTAGACCCAGTACCCATGCCAACTGACCCCAAAGTTGTGACAATACAGGAAGTAGGCAAAACTGTAACAAAATCACAATACCAGGAGAATGGGAAAGATGGTGCCCAGCAATTGAGTACCAAGAACACAGCGACAGCTGCCCGGAATCAAGGTTACATAACAACTCTGGTCTGGCCTGGTCAGCCAATGAAATTGAACCAATTGGCAGCCAGATCTCGCTTCACCTCAAAGAGCCTAGCAAAGACTGGAAGAAGGATGCATACTACCAGGAAGAGAAAGTGACATCTGGAATGTTCTGGACTGTGAGTTGTATACTTTCTTTTTCCATTTGTTGCTACCCTGTTTCCCTGAAAATAAGACATCCCCGAAAAATAAGACCTAGTAGAAGTTTTGCTCAATTGCTAAATATAAGGCCTCCCCTGAAAGTAAGACCTAGCAAAGTTTTTGTCTGGAAGCATGCCCGCTGAACAGGACATCAGAGCATGCAGGGTTGGTAAATGTACATACCAGCTGTACATGAAATTCTTGATAGAATTCAGAGTTTGTCTGGTTACGTTGGTTTGTGATGACAACTACTGTACAGTATATAATAAATGTTCATTTTTTGTTCAACAATAAATGTGAATTCTTCTTCATGGAAAAATATGACATCCCCTGAAAATAAGACCTAGAGCATCTTTGGGAGCAAAAATTAATATAAGACACTGTCTTATTTTCGGGGAAACACGGTATCTTTTACCATCTCTTTTCTGCTACTGTAAGACATGTTTTGCAGGAAACCTTTCCCCATGTTTAAATATCTTTATGCCTTCAAGCTATTCCAATAGAAGAATTTAATCAGGTTTCTTCAGTATTCACAATGCCAGTTATATGCCTACAAGGATCCAGAAAGACCCCATAAAGATGCAAGTGTTTCTATAAAGATACAAGCAAGAGGTGGCTTGTTTCCCCTTCCTTTTAATAGCATTTCCTGGCTTCTGACTCAATGTGTTTGTACCGAGAGTGAGGGTGTCACCATGGTGTAGGGTAGGGGTCCCTAAACTAAGCTCCGTGGGCCGGATGAGGCCTTCCAAGATCATTTATCCTCCTGTGCCCCAAAACCTTAGACTTAGGGTTGCCCTAAAACTGAAACGACTTGAAGGCACACAACAATAACAATCCTAATTAATTTGACTGTCTCATCAGCCAAAAGGAGGCCACTCTTCCCACTGAAATACTGGTAAGTTAATGTTGTTTAAAATTGTTTTTCATTTTAAATATTGTATTGTTCTTTCATTTTTTTGCAGTACAAATATGATATGTGTAGTGTGAGAGGGAATCCATGAGGCAGTGGGGAAAACTGTCAGGCAGCCCCACATTGACCACTTGCCATCCCACGGCATTTCCCATCTGTCCTTGGCTTCATCACACACTGTCCCCAGCTTAGTTAATGGGCAGCCTCTCAATAGGATGCTACTCAACATGGTGACAGGACGGAACCAGGACAGCCAGGATGGAGCCCTGCCGGAACTAGACCTGCCTCATGCTATGGGCTCTGGCAGACTCCATCCTGGCTGTGTCTTGGCAGTGTCCTACGATGGGGAAAAAGACCTGTCTGATGAGGTCCTAAGCATTGGACACTTGGAGACCAGGGCTTAAGAATCCAACTGGCTGACTTTGGGAAAATCACACTTTCTTAGCCTCACAAGAAGGCAATGGCAAACCTCACTAAACACATTCCCCCAACAAAACACATATTTCTGACAAAATCCCATGATTAGGGTAGTCATAAAGTAAATATGGTTTGAAGGCACAAAGCAACACATTGTAAGTGGGGAGCCTTCAAGAGTTTTTGTTGAAAGTAGGAAACCTGGGAAAATAACATAATGAATGTGGAGTCAGGCATAAAAGCCTACTGTGTTGCCTCATTGTAGAATGGAAGTAAACCTGATTTAATGAAAGCTGTCCCAGTGAAATGAAAGCTCTGACAGGTACTGTGAAACCTTTAAACCTTTAGGGAAAGGTCTGATGGTTGACTGTTTGTCATTGAGGACCAATCTATAGAGAGGCCTATGATTACAAGATGAGTTGGCAAAAGTGACTATGAACACAATTCGGAATAGTTGTGAAATGCATCAATGGAGGGACTATCTGCACTGTTGAAGAGATACAAAGTATTTATAGTTTCTGCATATGACTGTTTGTATCCTTGTCCTCTAGGATACGTTTTTATTGTGTACCTGAAATGTATGTATAAGTAGCAACCAGATGTTGTTTTGTTACCCTCTTGTGACTCCACCTTTTGTTGTTCTCCCATGATTTCTTACTACTTCTTTCTTTTGCTAAGAAGGAAAAAATGGAATTGCCTCTTGACTGATTATTAGGCTTGAGCAAATTTTTTGTTAGTTCGTTAAATTCGTTTAAAATTCGTTTCGTAATTACTTTTGAATTAATATTTGAACCATCTGCTCACTGCCTTACAAATATTACGAATTTGAATAATAAAAGTACTTTTTTCGTTTGTTTCTGATGTCTTCGGATGTAGCTGTAGCCCCTCTGAGAGGAGAAGCCATGTTGGCATGCCTCTCAGCCAATCAGAGCGGAAGAGGGAGGGAGGGAGAGGCATGGCCATCGATCTGCTAGCATTTTAAAAATGCCATTGAGACGCCCCCCCCCCCCCGCGGGGACCACCGGCTCCCTTCCGCATTGCTCTCTTTTCCCTTCTCTCTCTCCCCTCCCTGCTTCTCTCTCTCTCTCTCTCTGAGAGAGAGAGAGAGAGAGAAGCAGGGAGGGAGGGAAGAGAAGAGAGAAGAGACATGCCTGCCTGCGCTTGGCCTTCTCCTTGCCCTGCCTTGGTTTGGTTTGGTTTTCCTTCTTTCCAGACTTTCCAGCCAGGCTTAAAGGGGAATACCAGAGCCAGGCAAGCCTTCCTAAACGGAATCCTTAGAGCCAGAGGATATCCCTTTAAGAGGAAAGGAAAGGAATCTGGCACCAGCTCACTTGCAACAGATTCAGTGCCATGTAATCATGTGAGTTGTAGTTTTACAAAGTCCCTACCTAGCCTTCCCTGCAGAAGAGAGCCAGTGCCATGCCAAACTACAGCTCCCAGTTTTTTGTCAGATTGTTTTGAATTTCAACTCCCACAATTCCTAACACCAGACATGGGCAAAGTTTGCCCTTGCCTGGTACAGAAGCATTCTATTCTTCTTCTCCAGACATGCCAACAGTATTAAGTGATAAAATCTTGGGCATTTTTTCCTTTAATGCTAAAAGTTCATAGGTTGTTCAGCAACAGCCTACTGGGTTGCTATGAGTTTTCTGGGCTCTATGGCCATGTGCCAGAAGCATTCTCTCCTGACGTTTCACCCACATCTGTGGCAGACATACTCAGAGGTTTTGACGTCTGTGCGAAGCTAGGCAAGTGGGGTTTATATATCTGTGGAAGGTCCAGGGTGGGAGAAAGAACTCTTGTCTGTGGGAGGCAAGTGTGAATGTTGCAATTGGTCACCTTGATTAGCATTGAATAGCCTTGCAGCTTCAAAGCCTGGCTGCTTCCTACCTGGGGGAATCCTTTGTTGGGAGGTATTAGCTGGCCCTGATTGTTTCCTGTCTGGAATTCCCATTTTCTGGGTGTTGTTCTTTTACTGTCCTGATTTTAGCTTTTCTGTTGAAATTGTCCATGTGCTTCTTGTGGATTTCAGTGGCTTCTCTGTGTAGTCTGACACGGTGGCTTTTAGAGTGGTCCAGCATTTCTGTGTTCTCAAATACTGGCTGTTAGGAATTGTGGGAGTTGAAGTCCAAAACATCTGGAGGGCCAAGGTTTGCCCATGCCTGATTTAGATTCATCTCAAAAAAGGGTATATTTGCCAAGCCCTTTGAGTACGACCTTGGAAATATGGCTATAGTGCAAAATGTTCTCAAGTGTTGGGTTTTGGAAGCTGCACAAGATGGCTTTAAGGCAATTTCTGACCCTCAGACAAAACATATGCAGCCAACTTCAGTAAGCTGGAAATAATGTCTTGATCATGTATCCAGCTCAAAAGCAGATTGTGATGGGAAAGTTCTGGAAAGTGCAGTATAGAGCAGGCATGGGCAAACTTCAGATCCTCCAGATATTTAATAATAATAATAATAATAATAATAATAATAATAATAATAATAATAATTGTTATTAATCTATTTCTAACCTGCCCTCTCTCCACAAAAGGACTCAGGGCAGCTTCCAAATGCAAAGGCAAATATTCAATGCCTTATACAATAATAAAAACACAACACAATAAAATAGCAAATAAATCATAGGTAAAAATGCATATAAAATTGATTCTATAGGGAGGATAAATGATTGGATTTCAACTCCTACAGCTTAGCTTTCTCTGCCAATAATGGTACCATACCAAACTAAAGCTCCCAAGATTCTGTAGCAGTGAGCCATCTTGGATATTGTAAGGGATTTATTATTATTATTATTATTATTATTATTATTATTATTATTATTATTATTATTAGACCTTGCTCCCAGGAAGGTGCCTTCGCTGTGGCTCCCAACTTATCTATCTACCTTTCCACATATTCTCCACATTGTGTGTATGTGTATGTATATTATATATACATGAGCCCTGATGGCGAAGTGTGTTAAAGCACTGAGCTGCTGAACTTGCAGACCGAAAGGTCCCAGGTTCAAATCCCGGGAGCAGAGTGAGTGCCCGCTGTTAGCTCCAGCTTCTGCCAACCTAGCAGCTTGAAAACATGCCAATGTGAGTAGATCAATAGGTACCGCTCTGGCGGGAAGGTAATGGCACTCCAAGTAGTCATGCCGGCCACATGACCTTGGAGGTGTCTATGGACAACACTGGCTCTTGGGCTTAGAAATGGAGATGAGCACCAACCCCCAGAGTCAGACATGACTGAACTTAACGTCAAGGGATACCTTTACCTTTACCTATACACACACACACACACACACACATATGCAGGGATATATATATACAGTATATATCACACACACACCAATTTAACAAAGTTTCAGCCACAAAAACAAAGTTTCTGAAGTAGAACAATGACTTTCACAGTAAAGACAACCCAATGAAACAGGAAATAAGACTTTCAAACCAGGAACAGATTTCTGCAATTATTAAAAAATGGTTTATTATAAAAGCTATGAAAATTTGCCAAAAATCAGAGGATAAGGGAAACGTTCCAAATTTTGGTGAGCTATCAGTGTTAAATGTGTTCTACCACTGTACCAAGTTTGAAGAAGATCACTCAAAAAATGAGGGCGGGAGAGTCCTGTAAAATCTCCCCTTGTGCTGTTTTTTTTGGCCACTGCGCATGCGCGTCCGCCATTAACGAATTACTTTTGAAACTAACGAATTTTCGTTAAATTTCAAAAAATTTTGAGGGGAAAATTCGGAAATGACATCAGAAACGAAACGCTAGCGCCCCCTACTTTTGAAATGAGTTTAGAATCAATTTTTTCATGGATCGCTCAAGCCTACTGATTATGCTAGAAGCAATCTATCTAGCAGCACCCTTGGAAGACACATCAGCCAGGAGCTGGGTAAGACATTTATAATTTCATTCATAAAGGAAAATCATAACCACTTAAAGCTAGTATTATACTTGTGATGCTGTGATAGTGTGATGTAACTTTCTTCCCTTTCTGTCCACTTCTCTTCTCCCAGCACTATGATGAACCAACCCTCCACAGGGCTTCTCAGCCTTCTGGTAGGTGTTTGGATGGCAGTAGAAGCTGTAGAGATTACCCCCTTCCAGTTCCATTGATATAAGCACAAGTTCCTTCTAAAGAAGTGTGGGTTCTATGATGTAACTCTTTTAGTGTTGTTGATTATTGTTGCCTTCTTGTTTATTCATTTTATTTGTTTTGGGGGATTTTTTTGGATTTCTATTAGCATATTCCAGAAGTTTTTTCGTCATAGGTTAAGTGCAGGTATCACTAGGGTTGGTGTCACCACCATGGACATCTGAGAGGACCAAGTAGCACAATCTCCCAACACATATACCACATTTGGAGAAGTGCTTAGAGACTAACCTATATACTTAAACTAATTATACACTTTCATGTTCCAAGTACAGGAAAATAATCTCATCAAAAATTGCTTTCAAAAATAACCATGCTGGCTAGAGGATGGTGGGCACAGTTATTCCAAAACTAACTTTTCCAAAGGATTGCCTTCAGCCTACTCTAGTCTGTTGACTAGATCGGAAAGAAACTTTCTAGTCTGCATTCCATGTTCATGTTTCATACATAATACATCAGCCCAGTAGGTCACAACACAGGCATGCAACTTTCACTTATAGTAAACCTCCCCCCCCCCCCATTTTTGCAGTTTTCCCACAAAAGAGTTCATCCTGAGATAGCAGCAGAGCGCAAGGGGGAGGCATGCGGACAGAAGGACAATCATGCTTCTGATGTTATCACACTGTTTTCAAGTCTCTCTTCCTTTCATGTTCTCTCTAGTTTATTTCCTAAGATAATCAGTTTGGATAACTTATTGCAGGGGCATTATTGGAATCAAGATTTGCTGTGCTCTTCACAAACTTACTTTGTTCTGTGTGATCAATAAGATGATGTGGTGTAAATGGACCATTACTTTTTTGAGGGCACAGATCTTTGTCTTTCTACCTCTCTGTCATCACTAAAGCACTATCAGCCCATGGAAAAAAGAAGAGCAGATTGATTTGGTTTGCTGCCATTATAGTTTGGAAGCTGAGGGCAAAATAGTAGACTAAAATCATATTGATCTTGGCCATTGGCAGATATATTTGGGATTGCAGGTGATGCTTGGACTCAAACCTTTGCCCTCCTGGATGTGAAGCAAACACTTTATCACCTGATTTCATCCAGATTTGTTGAATGACCAGCATTTCTAGCCAGCACAGACTTATGAAATAATAAATGGTTCTTCATTTATTATTTGGACTCTCAAATGAAGTTATCCTTAGTGTGTTCAGTGCATTATTAGAGACCTTCTAGAGCTGTTATGCAAGCATTTTGGTAATAACTAATACAATTCCTGCTCAGTGTTTCAGTTCCTTTTTGTCCACTGCAGCACCATCATCAGAGGAATTTTTGATGAGCTTGCCAGTTTGTCTTTTGGATTTTTTGGCTTCATTTGTCTAATAGTATTTCTTTTGGATTGCGTTTTGACTTCGTTTTCAGGCTCTAATTAATGGTTTGATTTTTCTCAGTGATTTTGGTTTGGGTTTGAAGTCTGATTTCTTGACTTTGATAATAGATTTTGACTTGGCTTGGCAGTTTAGTGAGCTGCTTAGCCTCAAAATAGTCTGATCAGCTTCTTTACAAAGTGTAAATCTTGTGTTATATAAATTCAATTGATCCAGTGTGTCTACTTTAGTTAGGATCACTAATAATTTGATTTAGGCCAAGGATTTTTCTAAATGCTGGAAAAGGTAAGAAAGAGTTAAAGTACTTCTCCATACTGATTCTCCTTTCATTAATTATCAGCTTTCTAAAAATTATTTGCATTAAGCAGAAAAATCTCAGCAAGTCTCATATGAAAATGCATTTCTCCTCATGCCCAGGTTGTCCCGTAGGCAGAAGAGAGATAGTAGAGGAAGCTTTGGCCCAACAATTGTTTTGGATTTCAGTTGTCAAAAACCTCAGGTAGCATAGGCAGTGGTAAACTATTATAGGAGATGTTCTTATCCATACCCATTTCAAAAGGATTATCATAGCCTTGCTTGCTCTGCTGTTTCTATTTCTGGTCTTTTTTTTATCTCTAGACTTCCATCTTCCCTAGAGTCTTCTTCACACTACACAATTGTAGCTTAATTATTCAATTTTAACTGCAATTTCTGGGCCCTTGTAGAATCCTGGTGTTGTAGTTTTATATATTCTTCCTAAACTACAAATCCCAAGATTCCATTGCATGGTAGTTAAAATGGAATCAGGGTACTGTGACTATGCAGTACTTTGCCTTCAGGTTGACCACGATTAGTGGAGTCATTGTCCTATTCTAATGATGTGAAAAACACACTGAGGCCCTCATTACACTAGAATGCTGTTTTTCAACCTGTGGGTCCCCAGGTATTTTGGCCTACAACTCCCAGAAATCCCAGCCAGTTTACTAGCTGTTAGGATTTCTGGGAGTTGAAAGCCAAAACATCTGGGGACCCATAGGTTGAGAACCACTGCTCTAGTGTGATGAGGCTGTGGGATAAAGCATAGCACCATATAAAAGTCAGCTCTAGCCCATGACATTTTCCTGTTTTAAGCAAAACAAAAACAATGGTTCCTATTCCCAATTGCCTGAACAGAAACCAGCTGGACTGGCAGTTTAGTCTTACTTTAACATTGCCGATGGGATAATAGTCTCTGCCACATCTGAGACAGCAGACTAATTTAGAGGTCCAGGTTGAGTTGCATGGCATATGGAGCTCTGGCTTCCAACAGAGAGGAATAGTTAAGGAGTCCTGGACAAACAGCCAAAAGACTGCTGCCCTCTCCCCAGCAGTTGCCACCTGAAGTGATCCCTTCACTTTGTCTCTTGCTAGATCTGACTTTGACAAACACAGAGCAAGCAATTCTCTCACTTGTGCTACAGCTGGGTGCTCCTCTCAATTCTTTACCCATGCTGCAGTTATAGCATCAAGGAAATAACAAATCTAAATTTAAGAGATTATCCAATTTATTAAAATTTTATGATCCAGGGCTTTGGCATATGCAAAGCCAGCAGGAAGCTTTTAAATGTGTGGATATAGACAGCAATTTCCTACCCATTTAGTGTTGCTTGAAGAAATTCCACACCATATTTGATTGATAGGTAAATAAAATTTTCTACACAGGGAATCAGGGACCCATAATAGGAGATTTAAGTTGACACTCTGTTCACATTAAAATGAGACTGATTGTAACTGTCCTTTGCTCTCCTTAAAGTGAAATAGAAAAAATCATGCTACACTATAGAATCATAGAATCATAGAATAGTAGAGTTGGAAGAGACCACATGGGCCATCCAGTCCAACCCCCTGCTAAGAAGCAGGAAATCGCATTCAAAGCACCCCCGACAGATGGCCATCCAGCCTCTGCTTAAAAGCCTCCAAAGAAGGAGCCTCCACCACGGCCCCGGGGAGAGAGTTCCACTGTCGAACAGCTCTCACAGTGAGGAAGTTCTTCCTGATGTTCAGGTGGAATCTCCTTTCCTGTAGTTTGAAGCCATTGTTCCGTGTCCTAGTCTGCAGGGCAGCAGAAAACAATCTTGCTCCCTCCTCCCTATGACTTCCCTTCACGTATTTGTACATGGCTATCATGTCTCCTCTCAGCCTTCTCTTCTGCAGGCTAAACATGCCCAGCTCTTTAAGCCGCTCCTCATAGGGCTTGTTCTCCAGACCCTTAATCATTTTAGTCGCCCTCCTCTGGACGCTTTCCAGCTTGTCAACATCTCCCTTCAACTGTGGTGCCCAAAATTGGACACAGTATTCCAGGTGTGGTCTGACCAAGGCAGAATAGAGGGGGAGCATAACTTCCCTGGATCTAGATGCTATTCCCCTATTGATGCAGGCCAGAATCCCGTTGGCTTTTTTAGCAGCCGCATCACATTGTTGGCTCATGTTTAACTTGTTGTCCACGAGGACTCCAAGATCTTTTTCGCACACACTGCTGTCAAGCCAGGCGTCCCCCATTCTGTATCTTTGATTTCCATTTTTTCTGCCGAAGTGAAGTATCTTGCATTTGTCCCTGTTGAACTTCATTTTGTTAGTTTTGGCCCATCTCTCTAGTCTGTCAAGATCGTTTTGAATTCTGCTCCTTTCTTCTGGAGTGTTAGCTATCCCTCCCAGTTTTGTGTCGTCTGCAAACTTGATGATCGTGCCTTCTAACCCTTCGTCTAAGTCGTTAATAAAGATGTTGAACAGAACCGGGCCCAGGACGGAGCCCTGCGGCACTCCACTTGTCACTTCTTTCCATGATGAAGACGACGCATTGGTGAGCACCCTTTGGGTTCGTTCGCTTAGCCAATTACAGATCCACCTAACCGTAGTTTTGTCTAGCCCACATTTTACTAGTTTGTTTGCCAGAAGGTCGTGGGGGACTTTGTCGAAGGCCTTACTGAAATCCAGGTATGCTACATCCACAGCATTCCCTGTATCGACCCAACTCGTAACTCTATCGAAAAAAGAGATCAGATTAGTCTGGCATGACTTGTTTTTGGTAAATCCGTGTTGACTATTAGCAATGACCGCATTTGTTTCTAAGTGTTCGCAGACCACTTCCTTAATGATCTTTTCCAGAATTTTGCCTGGTATTGATGTGAGGCTGACCGGACGGTAATTGTTTGGGTCGTTCTTTTTTCCCTTCTTGAAGATAGGGACCACATTCGCCCTCCTCCAATCTGCTGGGACTTCTCCCGTTCTCCAAGAACTCTCGAAGATAGTTGCCAGTGGTTCTGAAATAACTTCCGCTAGTTCCTTCAGTACTCTTGGATGTAGCTGATCTGGCCCTGGGGACTTGAATTCGTTTAGAGTGGCCAGGTGTTCCTGGACAACTTGTTTCCCTATTTGGGGTTGGATTTCCCCCAATCCTTCGTCCATTCCGTGTTTCTGAGGTTGAAGATGGCTTTCTTTTTGTGAGGAGACTGAGGCAAAGAAGGCATTAAGTAGTTCTGCCTTTTCCCTGTCCCCTGTCGCCATCACCCCATCTTCTCCTTGCAATGGCCCTATCGCCTCCTTTTTCTTCCTTTTTCTACCAACGTAAACAAAAAAGCCTTTTTTGTTGTTTTTTATGTCCCTGGCAAGCCTGAGCTCATTTTGCGCTTTAGCCTTGCGAACCTTTTCCCTACAGGTGTTGGCTATACGTTTGAATTCTTCTTTGGTGATTTCTCCCCTTTTCCACTTCTTGTGCATGTCACTTTTGAGCTTTAGCTCGGTTAGAAGTTCTTTGGACATCCATTCTGGCTTCTTTGCACTTGTCTTATTTTTCTTCTTTGTTGGCACTGTTTGCATTTGCGCCTTGAGTATTTCACTTTTGAAAAACTCCCATCCATCCTTAACTCCCTTGTTTTTTAATATCGGCGTCCATGGAATGCCGCTCAGTAATTCCTTCATTTTTTGGAAGTCAGCTCTCTTAAAGTCCAGAATGCGTGTTTGACTTGTCTTAGTTTCAGCATTCCTTTGTATTGCAAACTGCAGGAGCACATGGTCACTTGCCCCTAAGGATCCAACCACTTCAACTGTATTGATCAGGTCTTCCACATTTGTTAAGATTAGATCAAGAGTTGCTGATCCCCTTGTTGCCTCTTCTACCTTCTGGACCATAAAATTATCTGCAAGGCAAGTGAGGAATTTGTTGGACTTTGTACTCTTGGCTGAGTTTGTTTTCCAGCAGATATCGGGATAATTGAAATCGCCCATGACTACTATATCTCTTCTTTGTGCCTGTTTGGTCAGCTGTTGACAGAAGGCTTCATCAAGTCCTTCATCCTGACTCGGAGGTCTGTAGTAGACACCCACAACAAGATCTTTTTGAGTCCCGGTTCCCTTGATTCTTATCCAGATGCTTTCAAGCTGGTTTCCCGGATTACAGTCTTGCATTTCTTCTGCAACGTAACTGTTTTTGACATATAAAGCTACTCCCCCTCCTCTCCCCTTTGTTCTATTTCTGTGAAAGAGGTTATAGCCCTCAATGGTTAAATTCCAGTGATAGGAGTCATCCCACCAGGTTTCAGTGATGCCTATGACATCGTATGTGTGGTGCTGTGCTAGAAGTTGGAGTTCGTCTTGCTTATTTCCCATGCTCTGAGCATTAGTGTAAAGACATGTAAGCCCCTGTGACCTCCCCTCGAACTGTTTATTTGGGATTATTGTGCTCTCTGTACTTGGTCCTTGCTGTGTTTGTGCAGCCCTCCGTTTAGCCTTTTGGCGGTTCCCTGTGGTCGTGGGTAATATAGTGTTCGCCAGGCTGTTGTTCCCCTCCCCCAGTGGATCTAGTTTAAAGTGCGCCTGATGAGGTTTGTGAGTCTGTGTGCAAAAAGATGTTTTCCTACTTGTGTGAGATGCACCCCATCGCTTGCCAGTAGTCCCTCCTCTTGGAAGAGTAGACCATGGTCAAGGAAGCCAAAATGCTCCTCTTGACACCATTTTCTGAGCCAGTTATTGACCTGTACTATTTTTCCGGCCCTTGTAGAGCCGTGTCCTACAACGGGGAGGAGGGATGAAAAGATCACATGTACATTATACAGTTTTAGCTTTGTTCCCAGAGCTCGAAAATCATTTGTGATCTTTTGAAAAGTATGCCTAGCGGTGTCATTGGTACCTACATGAATCAACATAAGGTGGGGAGGGTGATGGGGCTTTAGGAGCCTGCTGAGCCTCTGAGTGATATGGTGTATTTTTGCCCCCGGGAGGCAGCATGTTTCTCGAGCCATCCCATCCGGTCTGGAAATGATGGCTTCCGTTCCTCTAAGGAGGGAGTCACCTACTACCAAAACCTGTTTCCTTTGAGGATTGACAGGGTCCCTTTTGTGCAAGACAGTGTGTATGTCCCCTGAAGAGTGTTCCTGTTGAAGTGAATCATGTAGGTGTAAAGTGTTGTCCTCCTCTTCAACATCCCCAGTGCATTCATCAATGACAATCCATTGAGATACATCCGAGAGCCCATTACTCTCCCAAGGATGTTCTTGTTGCTCCTGGTCTATGATTGGGGATGGAGCATTTGCATGATTACATAAGTGTGACTGTGGTGATGCACTGTCCCCGTCAGGGCTATCCCCTGCGCATTGATCCAGGGTGGTCCACTGAGTGGTATCTAAGAAACTGTGGTCCTCCACAAGATGAGTTTCCTGATTGTATGTTAATGATGTAAGAATTTCAAATCTGTTGTGTAAATGCAGCTGAGCAGAGGAGTTCTGCGGAGGCTGCCTGGTCCTGCGTCTCCTTCTATGGGTGACCTCCTTCCAAGCCTGAGGGTTGTCTACCTTTGAGTTGATCTCCCCATAAGGTTCCTGATCATGGTCTTGGTGGTGTTGGTGTGATGCAGGCTGCAGATCTACAGCAGCGTGTTGTGCAGTGTCCAAGAAGAGCTCGAGTGCCTGAATGTCCTTAAGGGTCTTAATACGGTGCTCGAGCTGTTGGATCCTCTGCTCCATCAGAGTCATCTGTTTGCATTTGGAGCAGATGTAGTTGTCTAGTTTTTGTGTGAAAAAGCGGAACATGCCACAGCTGGTGCATGTGATGGGAATGTTTTGCTTTTGTTGCATCTCTTGGTGAGCGTGGTGGCCAAGTGGGATCTTTGTACAGTTAAGTAATATGCACGCACTTTATGTGCAGACTGCAACAAACCACCTCTTTGTGTATTTGTTTATGTTGCTTTGTTTCCTGTATGTACTGCAAAGGATAGTTAGTAAAGGTCACTGGCAAATAAAGGACACTGGCAAATAAAGCTTTCCCAGAAACTCAATTAACAGGGGACAATGCCTGCTGTCAATCAACTTAAGTACCTGGCTCTCTTTCAACACAACAGTCACACAACAGTTAGACTTTGACCACAGGAGCCAAGCCCACACTCAGTTTAAAATCTTAGCCAAATCTTAGCCAAATCCTACCTGAAGCCAGGGAGCAAAAATGTCCTCCTGCTGCCTCTGCTTCTGCGAGAACCAACTGCCCTTCTGGGATCAGGCTCTGGCAGAAACTCACACTGGCAAATAAAGCTTTCCCAGAAACTCAATTAACAGGGGACAATGCCTGCTGTCAATCAACTTAAGTACCTGGCTCTCTTTCAACACAACAGTCACACAACAGTTAGACTTTGACCACAGGAGCCAAGCCCACACTCAGTTTAAAATCTTAGCCAAATCTTAGCCAAATCCTACCTGAAGCCAGGGAGCAAAAATGTCCTCCTGCTGCCTCTGCTTCTGCGAGAACTATATTTCAGATCATGTACTATTTTGTAGTATTTGCATTTGTAGTATTTGTAGTATTTGTAGTGTGGATGGGGTTTCTAATTTCTCTTGGAAAAGATAGTTCTTTGACCCATGTCTTTAAGCTACTGGTCATACTAGGAGGGAGAGATTTTGAAACTGGAGTCTAAACCAGTATTCTAAAGAGTGTAAAACTGTATCTCTGCATACAAACCAGCTTGAGCACTGTGATCTGCAGAGGAGGCCCTGCACTCAGTCCCACCGCCATCTCAAGCATGGTTGGTGGGAACAAGAGAGGAGGCTTTCTCCATGATTGCTCCCTGCCTCTGGAACTTCCTCCCTAAAGAACTAAAAATGACCCCCTCCCTCCTCTCCTTCAAAAAACTTTAAAAACCCAACTACGTACATTAGCTTATGGAGAGGAGGAGGATTAGGACATCTTTGTAAATATCCTCATTTAGTTGTTTACTCCTACCTTTGTCTGTAGATTCCACAGACAGGTTATAAATCTATATATATAAAAGAGTGATGGCATCAGGGCAGTGGACAAAACAACAAAAGTACAGGCCCCGCAACCTCGAAATTTGACAACACAACCCATCATCCATGCCTCCAGGTTGATACAACAAAAAGAAAAGAAAAATAAAGTCCTAATTAGAGGGAGAGCAATAATTGTTTTTATCCAATTGCTGCCAGTTTAGAGGGCTAATCTCTGCCCACTTGGTTGCCTAGCAACCAAGGGACAGCCAGGTTTCAGTTAGGGGACAGGCAGATTTAGGCCTCACTTAGACTTCTTCCACAGATTATCTGATTTGCACTGGATTATATGGCAGTGTAGACTCAAGGCCCTTCCACACAGCTATATAACCCATTTAGAATCTTATATCATCTGCTTTGCACTGGATTATCTTGACTCCACACTGCCATATAATCCACTTCAGTGTGCATTTTATACAGCTGTGAAGAAGGAGCCTCCTATAATCCAGTTCTGAGCAGATAATTAGAACTGGAGATTAGAAATATACAGTAGAGTCTCACTTATCCAACATAAACAGGCCGGCAGGATAAGTGAATATGTTGGATAATAAGAAGGGATTCAGGAAACGCCTATTAAACATCAAATTAGGTAATCGTTTTACAAATTAAGCACCAAAACATCATGTTATACAACAAATTTGACAGAAAAAGTAGTTCCATGCGCAGTAATGCTATGTAGTAATTACAGTAGAGTCTCACTTATCCAACACTCGCTTATCCAATGTTCTGGATTATCCAATGCATTTTTGTAGTCAATGTTTTCAATATATTGTGATATTTTGGTGCTAAATTCATAAATACAGTAATTACTACATAGCATTACTGTGTATTGAACTACTTTTTCTGCCAAATTTGTTGTCTAAGATGATATTTTGGTGCTTCATTTGTAAAATCATAACCTAATTTGATGTTTAATAGGCTTATCCTTAATGCCTCCTTATTATCCAACATATTCGCTTATCCAATATTCTGCCAGCCTGTTTATGTTGGATAAGTGAGACTCTACTGTACTGTATTTACAAATTTACCACTACAATATCACAATGAATTTAAAACACTGACTACAAAAACATTGATTATGAAAAGGCAGACTGCGTTGGATAATCCAGAACATTATATAAGTGAATGTTGGATAAGTGAGATTCTACTTTAATATGAAATAATTACTGGGATAGAATAATGCAGAACAATATAATCTCTAAAACCAGGACTGTAAATAAACAGGGGAATTCCACACAGGAAACAATCAGGGCCAGCTAACACTTCCCAACAAAGTATTCCCATCATCAAAGTCTGGCAAATCCTCTGTTTTCTCAGGGCCACAAACAGTAGATGCACATAAAATATCGCAAACAACACCACTCTGAAAACAAGGGTATTCCAGACAGGAAAGAATCAGGGCCAGCTAACACCTCCCAACAAAAAATTCACTCAGGGAGGAACCAGCCAGGCTTTAGAGCTGCAAGGCCATTACATCCTAATCATTTTTCCTAATTGCAGCATTCATACTTGCCTCCAACAGACAAAAAAAACCAATCAGAAATATTGTATATTCACAACCTTTAGGAAATAATATCTCCTGATGGTGCAGCGTGTTAAAGCGCTGAGCTGCTGAACTTCTGGACCGAAAGGCCACAGGTTTGAATTGGGGGAGCGGAGAGAGCCCCCACTGTTAGCCCCAGCTTCTGCCAACCCAGAAGTTCAAAAACATGCAAATGTGAGTGCATCAATAGGTACTGCTCCGGCGGGAAGGTAACGCCGCTCCATGTAGTCATCCCACATGACCTTGGAGGAGTCTATGGACAACGCTGGCTCTTCGGCTTAGAAATGGAGATGAGCACCAACACTCTGAGTCAGACATGACTGGACTTAATGTCTGGGGAAAACGTTTACCCTTGACTTTAACTACCACCAATTCCTCAATACTTTATTTCCCAGACCACCAGACTTTGCCACAGCAACGCGTGGCCGGGCACAGCTAGTAAAGTATATTATTATATTATTGTATTATTTATATATTTGATTTATTTATACCCAATCTCACCAAGGGATCTAAAGTGGCTTATAAAATTAAAATAAAGTTTAGCTCAAAATGTACTATTACAAAAATTGAAAAGAAGCATCAATTCTATTAAAACACACATTGGCTGTTAAAAATGTTTTAAAATATGGTATATTTAGAATATGTTTTAAAAGACACTTGGAACACAAGTAACTATTCCAAAATTTTATGCCTGGAGACAGTAGCAACTGCCAACATTTTATCACCCTTATACAAATCTGGCTTGCAACTACATCTGGAATACATACAGTTCTGATCTCCTACATCTGAAGAAGGATATAAACATGATCAAGGGATAGAGGGAAATTCCTTTATGAGGAAAGATTTCAGTATTCTGGGTTGTTGCTGGAGTAAAAATAAATATATGCTAAAACTTCAGAAGAATGAAGAGAAGCAAAGAAATCTTAGAAAACATACATAGTCCCAATAGTCTTCCTTGACAGACTAGCTGAGCAAAACAAGTAAAGTCTCACTCTTGTTTCTTTCAAACATCCAAGTCATTAGCAATTTAAAGAAACAAAAATAAAATTTAAGAAAAGTCAGATAATAATAATAATAATAATAATAATAATAATAATAATAATAATAGCAATAACTTTATACCCTGCCACCATCTCCCCGAAAAGATTTGGGGCAGCTCACAAAAGCACTCCAAGGTGCCACACATAAAATACCAATATATAAGCGTAAAAACAATAACAGCATAAAATTACAACCACAACCACAGCAAATGCACATAACATCACATAATAAATTGTTAAAATTTATAAAACACAATAATGCCTGCGGAAAAATTGGCTGTCTTCAATTAACGCATTAGAGTGCTGAAGTGAATAATCAGTCCATACATGCACCCATTTCAGTTTACTCATGTTTTTAGGCTAGACCTAAAGGTTTGGAGAGTGGGGGCTAACCTAATTTCTCTAGGGAGGGCATTCCAGAGCCGGGGAGCCACCACCGAGAAGGCCCTCTGTCTCGTTCCCATCAACTGTACTTGAGATGGTGCTGGGACTGAGAGAAGGGCCTCCCCTGCAGATCTCAGCATAGGGCAGGCCAAATGGAGGTCATATAACCTTTTTAATTGTTAAATTGAAATATCAACAGCTTTCTGGTACACATTCTGTGATCCAAGTTAGCATAGTTTATACTTTCTTTCTATCATTTAAATGGTGAATATTAAAACAAAATGAGCCTGGTTTTTTATATTCTGGCCAATGATATCCAGTATGTTTCTTAAGTATGTTCCAGATAAATTAAGCATGCTTATGACTAAGCTATATGTTATTTTCCAGACATGTGTAATGTTACGTAGTTTCTCACTTCCAGAGTGTCCTTAAAGTTGTTTTCAGTGAAAGTCGTGCACAGCATATGACTGGGTAAAGAACAGCCTGACTTCTTATACAAACATTGAACTTGGTAGTTGGTTATGAAAAAAAGGCTCACATAACATTATGCTTTTTAGATGTATAATCTAGATTACTCACAAGGGCAAATGAACTCAGAACAGATGATGGGGATCTCTGGCCATACCCCTATTGGAACTTACTGTAATGTAAAAATATCCACAGCATGATTATCTTTTCAGTGTTTTTATTTATTTCTGTATTTCCTTCCTTTCTTCCATTGAAGGACCAAGGCATTTTACAAAATAGATTAAAACAACATACAGTAGGATTATGGCTAGGGCTATTGTTGCTATGGAATTGGTTAATGCACATAAAAAAAGAGACAACGTCACAGTACTAACAGAGGTGGGTTAAACATGAAACAAAAGATATGTCTACATATTTCTGGTTTAAATATCATATTTCCCATAGACAGCTAAAGGCACTATAGCCTTTTATGTGGGCAGGGATTCCCAATCCATGTTTTCAGTTTTCAGGACTCCTGCTGATAGTTAAAGTGAAATTTAGCTATGAGGCATAGTTGTGGTATGAGAACTGGGCTAAGAACCTTGTAACTAGGAAGCTTATAACTATGCCTCACATAATGGCACACAATCTTTGAGCCTGACCACAAGATGTTAAGGAATCTTCCTGTGAGGCAGGAGCTTGACAGAGTGGGAAGTTGTAAGATCCCAGTCCAAGCATTGGGTCAACTTCATTATCTAAAAGGTCTGGGATTTATGATGCTCCCTATTGTGGTTTTGTGGTTTGGGAGATGAAAGAAACAACATGAATCACAGTTCTTCACTTGCACACAACCCACACATCTAATAATGCAACATCAAGAGTGAATATCCAGGAGACCTCTTGAGAAAAACACATCTATGCCAAATCTCTAAGATTGCCTTGGCAACACGTAAGTGCTGTACAGATATATACATTCCATGCCTATGACACATTCAATTTCTAGCAGCCCAGGGGAACGTAGAACAGCACTTGGAGAAGGTGAAATGCAGAAAAGCCCTTGGGCTGCTGGAAATGGCGCTGACCTTTAACCTCCCCCTTGGTACCTGAAGGAAGAAAGTTTAATGCCCCGAAGCAGCTGAGGATTTAACCCCTTGGCTCAGACTTGAGTGAAACTTGTGTAATTTGGGAGAGCCTTTGGCAAAGCCAACAGAACTACGCCCATATCAAGTATGCATGTGTTTAGCCTCAGGCAGGCCCAGGGAAAAGAGTTAGTGTTGCCCATAGAAGGGATTCCATCTCCAGTAGTATTTACACCTGCTATGCAATCTGGTGCCAACTAGGCAACAGCTGGTTCCTCAAATTTAAGGCTTAAACTTTGGGTCACACCCAGTTGGCTTGCAAAGTTGTAGCAATGCAGTGCTAACACAGCTGCAGCCCAGCAATCATATCACTAACTGTTGCACAAGAGCAAGGTTTCACTGTCCTTTCTGCCACAAAGCCTCTCTCTCCTGCTTCCTTTGGTCCCAGCTTTCACAGCTTAGTTACAGATTCCCTTATACACTATAATAATATTTAGCACTTTCACAGCTTTAAAGCACAGTGCAAGCATTTAACTAATTAATCAGCAATTTGTTACTTAAATAATCATTAGCATATATAAATATCCCTGGCTGGATTTGTTGTCCATGTAATGGATGGAGTAATGTATTTTAATGTGAGTGGAACAATTCCCAAGTGTATTTAAGGGAGGCTGAAAAGAATTTGCACTTTGGCACTACGGTATGTGATGCTTGTGGGAGCAGAAGGGTACCAGGAGTGTTGATACATGGAAGGGGAGCAAAATGAGGCCATTAGTCCACAAATAAGTCTGCTCTCCCATGGAATTTTCCTTGATTGATTCCTGAGATATCTAGCATTGCAGTAACTTAAAAGTGCAATGGAGCTAAAGCACTGTTCAGCCAAAGGAAAGGGGCAAGCAAAGTTACCAAGGGAATGTGAACATAGCAAGTATACACATTCTATACGTGACTTCAGTGTTTTACAATACAAGATATTTGGTGACTGAAGAAGAAATTCATTTGGAGAAAAGTACTCTCATTTGGAGGGGCAATATTCTTCATCAGTACATTCTTAGTGAGAATGACAATGGCCAGAAAATCCAAGAAAAAAGGGAAGTACTTGCTTTGTAGCAAGTACCAATGCCCCTGTGTGATAGGGGAAGGAGGGAGGGCAAGTGGGGCGCTGCAAGGCACCCCATGTGCCTTCCTTTATGCTGGTGATTGCTGATGAAATGTAACAAAATGGAATGGGGGGAGGTTAATGTGATGTAGTCCCTAAAAAATTGCCTGAATTAAAGTATCAAGGCAAGTAAGATCTGTGCAGAAAGCAACCCTCATTGTTTCCTCACCTGGCTTCATATGATCACCTGCTTGATTTGGTTTGGGAGCTGGCACATTGAAGGAGCCTTTGCTTTACTGTCTAGCCCAAGACACCTAGAATCTTAGAAGACGTTGAGAGTTGGGTGCAGAAATTCCTTCCATCTTTCCCTCCTTCCCTCCCTTGTCTTTTGAACCTCAATTGGGACTGCCATAAAGAAAGGTGCATTTCCACCCATCCTTCAGAGTACGGTGATGTCTGCTCTGAGGTTGAATTCAAAACTGACAAAACTGGTTTACAAGAGCCTTTAAAACAGACATTTGGATGTATTTTTCATCCTCTGCTTTCATCCAAAGAATTTAAGTGACAGTAATATAGTGTGTTGATGAACATATTCTGGTTTATGTAGGTCCAATTTTGTAACATCAGATCTCATTATCCTCATCCTTAATAGAGCCTGCAGGCAATGTTTTGACGAAAATTATTACTGAAGTGAAAAATAAATAACATGGGAACAGTAAGGGGTTAATCAATGTTGTGGAGCAGCTAACTTATTACGACCCCCCCCCCCCGAGAAAATTAGGGCAAGACATTCTCTTGTCATTCTTTTATAAGTTATTATTGAAGTACCAGCCCTACAGAGGCAGTCCGCAAATAACAAACAGCCAACTTACAAATGACTCATAGTTAAGAACAGGGGTGAGACAACAGGAAGTTAGAGAAACCTACCCCTTGGGAAGGAAATTAATTCCATATCATGAGGAAAAGCTGTCCCCACTGAAGCTTTACCACCAATACTTGTTTCTAAAAAGTCACATTTTTCAAAATCCTATTATTACAGAGGGTGTCAGAGGGGTCGCTAAAGACCTTCAGAAAACACATATTTCTTAAGAACCCCTTTGGCAGAGGAGGCTGGAGATCTCTCTGCTTGTCCTCCTCTTCCTTTCTGGAAACAGAAGGCGAATCCTCCCACCCAAAGCCCTTCTCTTGTTGTGATTGGCAGGCCTCTCAGCTGGCCTCTCAGTCAAGGGAAGGGCTGTTCTCGAGACTCAAAGTGGGGAGGGGAAAGCAGAGCAGGCGTGCTTGGCACATGGCAGCGTGGTGCACACTGCTTTGTTGATGTGAGTAGACTACAACTCCCAACCTCTGAGGTCAGTCCCCTCAGAACCCCACAGGTATTCAAAGTTTGGCATGTTGGGTATGTGTGGCAAGTTTACTAGTTCCATCACCAGTTTGGTACAGAGTGCTCTCTAAGTGTTGGTGAACTACAACATCCAAAATTCAAAAACAGCCCCCCACCACCCCACCAGTATTCAATGTTGGCCATGTAGGTAGTGTGCCAAGTTTGGTGCAAATCCATTATGGATTGAATTCAGAGTGCTCTATGATTGTAGGTTATAGTTGTAGTCCCAGCAACTACAACTCCCAAATGACAAAATCACCCCCCCCCCCAAATCCCACCAGTATTCAAGGGGGTATTGAGTATTTGTGCCAAATTTGGTTTAGTGAATGAAAACACATCCTGCATATCAGAAATTTACAGTTATGAAGTAACAATGAAAATAATGTTATGGTTGGGGATCTCCACAACATGAGGAACTGTATTAAGGGACTGCAGCATTAGAAAGGTTGAGAACTACTGCTGTATATGAACACTTAACTATTCCAAAAAAGGAGATACAGTAAGCCTTTGTTGCTATCCAGCAATTTCATCATCATTTCCAAAATGAAATGGTCAACTTTAAAAAAATGGAAAATAACAGGATGTCCCTCTTCCTTCCAGTTCTGATTGTGTAGTGCTACACTATTTTTACAGGCTGTAGATAAAGAGCAATTTCTGATGCAGAAGCCTAAGACAGCATTATTTGGTTTGGAGCAGAGCTGACTATGCTGGCTGAAGGATTCTGGGAGTCATAGGCAAAAAAGTAAGTTTTCTAACCTATGATTTGTCATAATGAAAAGCAAGAACAGGGCATATCCCTTCTCTTTTTGCATGCACCAGTCTTTTAGAGTAAATTAAATCATGCTTTTGCAGTTCTGTTTTTGAGACGAAGTCCAAATCCCAGCTTGCCAGTTCATATAAAAGAGAACTATTTTGTTTACTGTTTAGAAAAGGGGGATATGATTGTACAATGAGAATGAGAGAAAAGGAAAGGAAGATGAAGGGGATGAACACAAGCCAAAAGCTTATGTATGTAGTGCAAATCCATTTTTCTGCCCACTGCTTACCAGATATATATATATATAAACCTTTTAGCTTTTGCTCATGTGTTTTCATTTGTGCAGTAAATGATTAGAGAGTCCTTAGTTCAAAGGTTTCTGAAGTTTGTTTCTTGGTAGTTACACAGAAGATGTAAGCAATGTACAAATGTAAGAATGATTTCATGCAATGTGATAATATTATTTACAGGTCTTCTTTTTACAATTTTATAGAGCTCTCTAAAATAGACTTTAATGGTTTCGGCTTAAGGTGGGTTTCTTGTTTCTTCACATATGCAGTGCTAAACTGTGGCTTCCTGTGAACCAAATCAGAATATTAAAAATCACTCAGAACTATAGTGTAGAAGCCAGAACCAGAACCATTGACACATAATGAACTGTAGAAGATATTCATTTCTACCTTCTCCCACACAAAAGTGCTGCCCATGTAGGAAGTACATGACATTCTTGCAGATGGGATGACAGTAAAATACAAGCTCTATGGAGTTATGTGTTGAAGAGAACTTTCCCCCAGTTATAAACCTTGAAGAGGAACAGCTGTAGCTGTCACCCTACCTCTAAGGATTTCAGAAGGGCACCTTGTGGACAAGGACAAAATGAAAAATAACAGAAGTGTAACTATTGTTTATTCTAATGCTGGGTATCTATATTTTTCTTGCTATAACATATAATTAGAGGGGTGGGCTCCATCCCGCTTGGAAGCAACATGGGATTTAAAATGGTAAACCTCTAGATTTCTGTTACATAATGCTTGTGACTCAGTAATAACTAATTTCTTGAAGGTAACTGCTGCAATTGCAATGGCAGATGGGCAATTAGTGTTCTCCTGAGAGTTTTTCTGGGGTGTAATGATTTTCTAGGCCACTTATCTTCCCTGTAGTGCGTTGAAATGGGTCCTTGTCACATTTAAATGGGACAAGTGGAAACTTGTGTTCTTTCTATATTTGCTATTCTTATCAGAGTCAGAAGCAAAAGGAATTTTCCCCAAAGGAACCATGAGATTTATTTTTTTTACATTTTGAAGAACTGTGTTTACAAATACTGCAATTAAGTGTACTGTATGGATTCCTATTTTGGAGTAAATTCTTATGCAAGCAGGCAGGTCTTTTCTGTTCAACCTGCTAAGAAAGAAAGGTGTTTGCAACTTTCTAATGAGAAAGTTAAATGCTACTGTACCATACCCCTCCATTGCCCCAGGAGGTCCAATTAGATGGAGGCAGGATGGGGTCTTGTTTGTAAGGCCTCCCCATCCCTGTTGTGAACTTCCCTCTCCCAAGAGACCCTATTTGTTTCCTCCTTACTGAATTTATATATTTTGTTCCATTCAGCAGAGTTCTTTCCTCTGTTCTTCTGCACTTTGTTTTATAAAATCTTGTTTCTGTTCTCATCTATTTATTTTCTGATTAAAATATTTATAACTCACCTTTTTTTACCCTTGAGATAATAGATGAAAAATAATAATGTTAAGTTATCATGTAAGATAGTTTTGAAGCATACAGCAAAACAATATTTTACATGATATCTTACTATAAATTATTGACTTAGTGAAGTGATATGTGGCTTCTGGACACATTTGGCTGCATTATTATTGTTACTACTACTACTACTACAGCTAATACCACTTGGGGAAAGAGGATATTTATTTATTTATTTATTTCCAATATTTATATCCCACCCTTCTCACCCGAAGGGACTCAGGGATAGTCTATAAATAAAGTAATAATAATAATAATAATAATAATAATAATAATAATAATAATTGTTATTATTATTATTATTACTACTACTACTACTACTATTACTACTACTACTATCAATGGTTCTCAACCTGTGGGTCTCCAGATGTTTTGGCCTTCAACTCTCAGAAATCCTAACAGCTGGTGAACTGGCTGGGATTTCTGGGAGTTGTAGGCCAAAACACCTGGGGACCCACAGGTTGAGAACCACTGACTTATATGCTTATACAGTGGGGAAAGAGCCGAATAAGCACATAACATTATTTGTGCATTTACACTTACAGTAAATTTCACTGTAAATTGGTAAGTCCCTTATACACTGAGATCTCAGACTGCACATATATTGGTCACTATAGCTCTATGCAACAAAGAAATGATAACATAGGACTACTTTAAAGAATTATTGCAAGAATTAGTAATGCAACATATATGAAGTTCTTAGGCACTCACCAATGTAAGCAAGTTACTTTTGGGGGTCTTAAATCCAGTGTGCTACTTGGGACTTCATCCTATGCAATCATCTCCTTGCCTTCTCTCTGTTTCTCCGTGCTGCCAAAATGGAGACCCATGGAGGTCATCATATGATGCAAGGTCACTTTCTGTGGTTGCCCACGGAACTCTGTTGAGGTAGTGCAGGGAAATGGAGGGAAAACTGCCTTTTCAATAGGTGGGTGTTACCCGACTCCCAATGACAGAAGACACAGAGAAGTAGGGAAAGAGACGCAGGAGGGAGATAGGGCAAAGCACCATTCCTTCCTGCCAAATGTCAAAGATGCTCCACAGTCTACACACCACACAAACAGCCCAGTGCCCAACCCCACCATTTCACTTCTTTTTTAACTGGTGGCAATGGGGGAGAGAAGAATTCCCCTCTCCTTCCCATTATTTTTTGGCAATGGCATGGTTTATCCCTATATCCATCATTACGACCTGGATTAAAAGCATCAGAGTTATTTAAGATACCACTCCTCCTGTGATGTTTTCCTCCCAGTCTGCAGAAGAGTATAAAGACAGGGCTTAAGCTATCAGTAATTCTATGATGCTTTGTTTTCCCCTCCATCTGCAGAGGAGAACTAGGTTTAAAGACAGGGTCTAAGATACCACTCCTCCTGTGAAACTTTCCCCTCGGTCTGCAGAGGAGACGAGTGGCGGCAGGTGAGGCGAGGCAGGCAGAGAGGCCTGTTCTTCTCATCCGATTGGCCCAACAGGCAGGGTTCAGAGGGAAATAGCGATTCTCCACAACCACCCGAAGAGTGCCACGTGGGCCAAAAGGCAGGCAAGGTACCCGCTCCCGCCTTCTTTCATTCCGAAGTTATTTTTGTTCCGGTGGAGAGGTACCCATTTTGTGCTCCCTCCTGAAATGAAAGGAACAAAAGAGTGAATGAAATGGGAGAAAGGGGTACCACACACACTTCTATTACTCAATAGTGATGATAACACAGATCCAGCTAGAACATGTGTCAAATATGACACGTGGGTTGTACTGGGAATCAGCCAGAAAGGAAGACCTCCAATTTGCTTGATCTGTTTCTTTTGTCCAGATCACACTATGCCACCTTGTTCTGGCTTCTAAAGTGCTAATTGACTCTGCTGGCTGCTTGATCTCTGCCCAGCAGCATGATTATATTGGAGAACCTGAACTTGACATATATCTCTCTGATTATGTAAGTTCCCTCTCCGAACACATATGCACACTCACACTTTTATTTCTTTTTTAGCTGCCTGAAATCACTTTGAGTTAGAGTGCCTGTTATGTGCCAGTTTTGCAGGGAAAACACCACAGGAGGAGGTAAATTAGCTTCTAATGTCAGCTGCATAAATGAGATGTTCAAGTGAATCAGCTTCAGCTTCACAGGAATTGTGTAAAGCATATAAGAAGAGCCCTGCTGGAACCATCCAAGAGTCTCCAGGGTTCAGTATTTTGTTTCTAATGGTGGCCAGCCTCATGTCTGGAATTTTACAATTATGTACATTTAGATCTCAGTTCTATTAAATCATTACTCATTTGAAGACGATGATTGATTCAATTTGGCTCAGAGGTATGGCAAGTTATTTCTTGATTGAACAGGAAAGTTTAATTTAAGAACAATTTTGTCAGAATGGCCATGCATAGGATTACACTGTAAATTTATAGATCTATTCTGCTATCTGCTCACTCAGCTTGGATAGGTTCTTTAGGAGCTCTTTAAATCCCAGCTAACCTGAAATGGCACTTCCTTGGCTTCTGCACCCAGAAACTTCTCCTTTGAGGTACATTGGTGATTATTTGGACTCATGGAAGATGATTCAGCCAAGATATTCCACCATAATCTCAACAGCTTTTGCTCTACCTGGTTTGTAATCACCATCGGGGCCTTTAACTGGTTCCAGGATTTCCTGTGTAATCATCTGCTCAGTGAAACTATTCTCTTCACTACTGGTTTGAAACTACATTAAACGGTCAGTGTAGATGGGGCCATGGTTATGTGCCTTCACACTATCAAATCCATAATTTACATCCAGGCCTTCTGATATAATTGCAGCTGCCCATACCCACAAGACAGGAATGCCAAACTCATGAAATTACAACAAGAATTCCTCAACTACACAATCCACTATAAGAAGTAAACAAAACCAAAACCAAACCATAAAATATTTGTACCCAACACAGACTATAGACAGGGCTTCCTCTTCCATAAATTTAAGAATATGCTGTGAACAGATGATACACAAATGGAGCAATGTAACTGCTGCTAACAATGTAGTTGTCAATCCCACCCTCTCGGATTCCCTTCCATAGGAGACTGAAGTGACCCTCTCTTTATTCAAGCAGTCTTTTTGTTGGCAGGGAGCCTTCTTAAATGGTGCTTTAACTTTTTAAAACTTTTGCATACTTTTAAAAGATTTCCTCTGGTTTATGAACTGCAGTTTTAATATGGGTTTATAATTGTGCATACATTTCATTGTTAAGATGTATTTTTTAGCCAATTATTTCTGTGAGGTTCTTTGAAACCCATTCTGGGAG
Organism: Anolis carolinensis; assembly: GCF_035594765.1. Taxonomy (NCBI): domain Eukaryota; kingdom Metazoa; phylum Chordata; class Lepidosauria; order Squamata; family Anolidae; genus Anolis; species Anolis carolinensis. The sequence continues at coordinate 49,349,919 of NC_085845.1, forward strand.
AAAGGTAGCATCCAAATGAATAAATAGGATGCTTAATTTTTCCCAGTTGGCTAGCAAATTATGATCAGCCCTGTATCATCCAACAAATTGTATAATAAACTAAAATCCTTTGAAAGAAAGACGTTGCAGCATTTTTACTAGTTAGACACATACCACTCTCCCTACTAGGAAAGAATTAAGTGGAGAATGTGGCAGAACTACTGTGGTGGCAGCCATCAAAACAGCTCATTCTTCCTCAAACAACTTAGCTGCACACCTATGATGTTTCAGTAGTACTATCCTTGCTCAAGTAGCTTTGAGAGTGAAAGAAGGGAGAAAGGAAATGGGAGCACAAAACAGATGGAAGAGTGTCAAGCATCCATCTACAATCTCACTTGACATCCAGTTCAATTGATAACATAGGAAAAAGCTCCTCTATTTTCAGCTGCTTTATTTTTCTTTCCAATTTATAGACTTAGGCTGCAAGCCTAAGCAGACATACTTGGGCATAAGCTCTGCTGAACACAGTAGGACTTATGTGTTCTTTGATCTCTCCATCCATCTCCACATTAACTGTACATTTTCCTCTGTTGCAGGCTACAATTCAGCCAGTACCAATTGGCCTCTAGTGCTTCAACCCTCGTTTGTTCTTCCTCTGTGTCTGCATTATTGGGTGCTCTGCTCTCTATCTAGCTCCTAAGTTACTAAGCATTGCTATTTAGAAAATGGCATATGTCAAGAGAAGCTTTTGAAGAGAAGCCTGAAGTGATGAATTTGACTAGCTGCTTTCCCCATGCCAACAGTGACATCCTGGGATAAAGCACAAAAATGGGAAACACAGTGTGTTCACATTATGCCAGGATTTGCCTTTATCCTCTCTTCATAGGAGATTGATGTCAAAGGATTTAAACTTTCTTCTCTGGAATCCTACTTCTGGCACATAAAAAGGCCTCTGTTTCTTTGCTTTTTATCAGTAAACACTGTCATTCATTACTTTTTTGGGGAGAATGTGCAGAAGGATAGGTGTGATAGTTTGTTGCAGCAAAAACAATGAAATGTTGAATTTGTAAGCCTTTTAGCTGCCACAAAACGCTTTAACCTGTTCAATCTATTATCCTTTTCTTTCTTGTTCTCTCTTCTTTTCTTTCTTATTGGGACAGTTATTCAGTTACAAAAAGAATATACCAGACCTATTTGAAAAAGAAAATATCCCAGGATTGCATAAGCAGCATATTTTCTGCTGTTTATGCCCTCAGGTCACAACTGGACTTATTGGAGTTTAAGTCCAAAACACTAGATTGTGAAACCATTATTTTTTTTTCAAAGGGATGGATGACATAGCAAAAAAATCCATATAATAAGATCAAGGATTTGTCTGACCCGAAAGGAAAGAAAAAGGCATCTTTAACTGGAGTACATTTTCAAAAAAATAATATCTCTTGGGTTTGCAGCCTGGAACAAGTAAGTCTTTCAAATAAGCAGAGTTAAAAACAGTTTCTAGACACCTTTCTATTAGCATTTATTTTCACATTTTTTAAAGTATGAGACTACTTCAGAGTCTGGAAAATCGTCTGTACTGACTAGAGGTTTCTCAGAGCTATTGTTCCCCCCTCCCTTCACTAAAGAAGCTTTCCCAAGCTTTGGATATTTTGTGATCATTGTTTTGCAAAGGCAAATACCGGTATTCTCTGTAACTATGCTGCACCCAATTTCATGGAAACAAGTCTCCCTTTAATTGCCTTTGTCATAAGGATTAACTAAATTATGCAAAATGTGTCATGCCCCAACTAATGAAATAGTTTGTTGTTGTTTTTTGAAAACTATGAGTAGCAAATTCAAGGCTCTTCAGCAGAACTGACACAGTGGGGACTATAGATAAGTTAACTGCTTCATCCTGACAAAACTCCCCTTCACAGGCTGCTCATAAGAATAGTTACTCTAAGTACCAATACAAACTTATTTTCTGTTGCTAATAGCAGTTTTTTTAGGAGAAATTGTTTTGCTTTGTTTTTTTTAGTTCTGTGACTGCAGGGGGAGAAGTTTAAGGACCTTATCACACTACACCAGTAGTTCCTAATTTTTTTTTGACCAGGGCCCACTTGAACAGGGACTGCTTTGACCAGGGACCACTCTCCAACATTAGTACCAAAAGGGTTACAAATCAGTTTTTTGGTCAACTTTAGATTCGGTTTGGTTATTTGGGGTGCTGATTCAGAAAACTGCACTGGATAGACCACATCAGGTCTAGTTTCTGATAGAGAACACATCCCACCCAGTAATCACCATCTGCTTGCCCACAGAAAACCATATTTAATAATCTAGATGTGGTCTATCCAATGCAATGGTCAGTTCTGTGGAAAGGAGTGGAAATAAAATAAACGAAATAACATAAATAAATAAAGAGGAAGGAGGTTCACGGATCAGATTTTTGTTCTCACGGCCTACTGGTGGGCCATGGCCCATGGGTTGAGAATCACTGTACTACACTGTTGTAGTGCAGTTATTCTACTACATCTTTATTCATCATATTCAGTAAAGAATGTGGTGAATCAAGATGATGTAGTATTCAATTTGCAGCCTTCCCATGTTTCCTCATGTCATCTTCACTCTTTTTCCTTTGCTGCAAAAAAAAATCTATTAAGGCAAAAGATGGAATAGCTGTACAACACATTTTGATTATGATCAGTAGGAGCCCTATGTCTAAATGCACCTGTGGAGAGAGAGCAAGAGCCACCTGACCTTCAATGGAGAAATATAAATAAAAGCACATAACTGTCCCCTCACATCTAGTCTACCTCTTAGAGCTTGATGGCCACATCATAAGGGCTTTCTGTTGTATGGCATGGAAAGAGAAGGGTCCATATGCCTCTCACATGAGTCCATTTTCAAAAAGGAATATTGATGTGATAACCCACTGTAGGTTGGCTTTTAAGGGGAAATAATCACTAGGCATCTTCTATAAAATAAAAGCAAAATATAAACACCACAGTTTAGTCTTTAAAAATCATTTAAAACAGAAGCTATTTCATAGGCTAGCAACATAAATCAGCTAAAGAATATTGAAACAACCTCGAACTCACAGTACTAGAAATCCATGAGAAAAAAAATAAGCTTGAAACAAGTGTTTTTAGAGGAACTGTTTAATGTCTGTACTGATGTCCTCCTATGGAATAGAATCGCCTTTTATGTAATATATGGGAAAAATATGTATACTTAATTATTCTAAATTATTACTGTATATTTATTTGCCAAATGCACTTATGCCTGGTGATATCGAGAAATCAGACCTCTAAATTATTAAATGCTCGAGAAGGAGGATTGAACCACTGAGTTAGGAGAAGACTTCAAGGTGTAATTTTGGAGGTCCCCTCAAGAACCCAAGCCTGCCTGAGGATGAAAGACATCCTACAGAAACCAGCTCAGATTTTTTCCAGGAGTTCCCGAGGCCACTCCTTGGGAGATTGTCTCTTTTCTCACCTACCAAGAGTTTCCTGGGGCAAGCCCACTCCCTGTGGGGGATAGTGTGATGTCTCATGGGCCTTGTTGTCCCGTTCCTAGTGCTATTGTGGCAGATGAGGAGGAAAATTTGGGATTTCCACCGGTTCAGCTTGAATCGGAGCCTCGCCACCTGGAGGATGTTTGTCCTCAGGAAGTTAACCAAACAAGCCTTGGGCAGAATTCTCCCCCGTTTTCCCGAAAAGACGATTATAATAGAGATAGAGGGGCGAGGACAGTTTGACTCCGCCACCTAAGCACCAATTAACCTAAGGCCAGAATGTCCATGGGAACCGGGGCGGATGCCCAACCACTCAGCTACACCATTTCCCGGGAAGAATTCGACCGGATCCGAGATACTCTCTGAACGCAGGAGGGTGAAATTCTGGGCTTGAAGGAACGCGGAGCGCGTCTCCCTGCCCTAGCGCTACCAACCAAGTTTTCTGGAGAAGCCTCCAAGGTTCATGTTTTCCGTCGCCAATGCCAGGCGTACTTAGAAGCCCGCCAAGCTGAATTTCCTCAAGAAGACGTCAAGGTGGCGTGGATCTACAGCCTCCTAGATGGACCTGCGGCCAATTGGGCAACGGCGCTGTTTGATGCGGGTTCCACACACCTAAGTTCTGCGCAAAAATTCTTGAATCACCTTAGAAAGACCTGGGGGATCGAGGACGACGAGGAGGCGGCCGGCCATAAGCTCCAGCGTCTCTTCCAAGGGGACAGGCCATTGTCCCGGTACATAGCCGAGTTCCGGGTGCTGGCTCAAAACACCGGCTGGAACGATGTAGCCCTTAGAGGACAGTTTCGTGAGGGCCTCAACTTCGAGATGCAAGAAGAGATCTCTAAGGTGGATCCTCCAGGGACTCTTGAGAGACTCATCAACCAGTGTTTACGAGCCGAAGCCCTAATAGCCAACAAAAAACAGTGGCTCCGAGGTCAGGGTGGGAGAGCCGGAGTGAAACCCCCCGCTTCTGCCAGTGTTCAACCACGTCCAGTATGGAGATCCCCACCGCCAGCCCCAACCCCCATGGGAAGCGAGGAGGAACCGATGCAGTTGGGCAATGTGTGCCCCAGACTAGATGTTGCCGAAAAGGCCCGCCGCCAACGTTTGAATCTGTGTTGGTACTGCGGGAACGGGGGTCACCTCGCCAGGGAATGTCCAGCCAAAAGAAAGCCCACCGCCCGCCTGGCGGCGGCGTCCTCCGCGGAGACGGAGACGGCCGAGGCGGCTGGAGCAAAGCCGGCGGGGGAAGCCAGCGACCAGGCGTAGAGAGGCTCGCCAACCCGGTCAAAAACCCCACTCAAGAGCCGCAAACCGGGGTCCTATTTCTCCTGGTGGTCACGTTGTGGTCAGTGAAAAAAGGACCCGTCATGATCCATGCCATGATAGACTCAGGAGCAACAAACAATTTCATCGATAGAGAGTATGCCGACTCTCTGGGATTACAATATCACGATTTCAAGAACGCCCGGGTGGTGCAGGCTATAGATGGCCGTCCCCTAAAGACGGGTCCAGTAAGCCAATGGACTGAACCCACCAGAATGTGGATAAGGGAACACATGGAAGAGATTTCCTTCTTCGTTACCGAGGTGCCCCACTTCCCTGTGATTTTGGGAATTCCATGGCTGACACTCCACGACCCAAACATCTCCTGGTCCAACAGAGAATTACAGTTTGCCTCAAGATATTGCCAAAACCATTGTCTAGTAGCCAAGGTCTGCCATGCCACAGACGCCGAGCCCATCATCACCTTGCCCAAGAAATATTCTGACTTTTGGGATGTTTTCAATGAAAAGGAAGCCGAGAAACTACCCCCACATAGACCCTATGACTGTGCCATTGACCTGGTGGAGAGGGCCCCAATTCCGCGAGGACACCTCTACTCCCTGACTGAACCAGAGCAAGAAGCTCTCAGGGAGTTTATAGAGTCAAACCTTCGCAAGGGGTTCATCCGACCCTCTCAATCCCCAGCAGCTTCCCCAGTGATGTTTGTGAAAAAGAAGTCAGGGGACCTACGCTTGGTAGTGGACTATAGAGCCTTGAACAATATCACGAAGCGGAATCGTTACCCCCTGCCTTTGATCTCGGACCTATTAGACCGGCTCCGAGGGGCCAAGGTTTACACCAAGTTGGATCTCTGGGGGGCTTACAATTTAGTTCGCATCAGAGAAGGGGACGAGTGGAAAACCGCCTTCCAGACCAAATTCGGATTATTTGAGTCCCTGGTCATGAATTTCGGTTTATCCGGAGCTCCCTCAACGTTCCAGCATTTTGTCAACGATATCTTCCAGGATTATCTAGATCGGTTCTTGATCATATATTTGGACGATTTTTTGGTGTTTTCTAGATCACAATCGGAACACGAGCAACACGTCAGAACGGTGCTACAACGATTGCGGGATCATGGACTATATGCCAAGTTAGAAAAATGCGCTTTTGATCTACAAGAGGTAGACTTCCTGGGATACCGCGTCTCGCCACTAGGGCTCTCCATGGACCCGGCAAAGGTTTCAGCAGTATTGGAATGGCGGGCGCCAACCAACAAGAAGGAAGTGCAACGCTTCTTGGGGTTTGCAAACTACTACCGCAAATTCATCCCAGACTTTGCCCGCTGGTCTGACCCAATCACCAGCTGCATCCGTGGAAAACAGCCTTTCCGCTGGACGGAACAAGCAGAGAAAGGGTTCCAGCAACTAAAGAAGTTATTCACGACCCAGCCAATTCTACAGCACCCAGATCCCAAAACCCCTTTTGTTGTGCAGGCTGACGCCTCTGATGTGGCAATTGGGGCTATACTCATGCAACCGGTGGGAGAACACCTTCATCCTTGTGCCTATTACTCCCGTCAGCTAACAGCCCCAGAGAGAAATTACACTATATGGGAGAAAGAACTTTTGGCCATAAAGGCAGCCTTTGAAAATTGGAGACATTGGTTAGAAGGGGCCAAATTTCCCATTGAGGTTCATACTGATCATCGAAATTTAGAACACCTAAGGACCGCACGAAAGCTAAATCAAAGGCAGCAGCGCTGGGCTTTATTCTTTGAACGTTTTGACTTCCAGATCCATTATGTAACCCCAGCTCAGACCAAGCAGGCAGATGCTCTATCATGGAAACCAGAGTATGCTGCAGGACGCAGAGAGACCTTCGAATCTCGATTGCTGCAGCCCGAAAACTTTGCCACGCTCACAGTGGGAAACACCAAATCCACTTCAATTGAACCAACTCCCTCTAACCCAGAACCCCTTTGCGCTCAAGAAATTAGAGCCAGTCAGCAGACAGATGCCTGGGCTCAAAAACAGATTCGCCAAGGACTACGTTTCCCTTTCTCACTTAAGGATGGGCTACTATGCTACAGGAATCATGTTTACATTCCTCCAGGTCCAGGCAGAGGAAAGGCACTTCATCTATGTCATGACTGCAAGCCAGCAGGGCATTTTGGACTTTTCAAAACCATGCACTTGATCCTACGAGATTTCTGGTGGCCCAAGATCCGCAAGGATGTGGAGAAATATGTCAATACCTGCCCGGTATGCCAGCGTTCCAAGACAAGAAGGGAGAAGTCGGCTGGGCTACTGCATCCCCTTCCTACTCCATCTCGCCCATGGGAGATAATTTCCGCGGATTTTATCACCAACCTACCACCCTCCCTTGGATTTACCACGATCCTAGTGGTGGTGGACCTTTTTACCAAGTTGGCCCATTTCATTCCCTGCGATGGTCTCCCCACGGCCAAAGAAACTGCAGATTTATTCCTTCAACATGTTTTCCGACTACATGGATTGCCCAAGAGTTTAGTCACTGACCGTGGATCTCAATTCACCTCTCGTTTCTGGAAAGCACTACAGAAACTATTGGGCATAGACTCTCGTTTATCTTCAGCTCATCATCCCCAAACGGATGGGCAAACTGAGCGCACCAATGCCACTTTGGAACAATACCTTCGCTGTTATGTAAACTACCAGCAGGACAATTGGGCTTCCCTGTTACCTCTATCAGAATTTGCTTACAACAATGGTGTCCAGGCTTCAACTAAAGAAACCCCGTTCTTTGCAAACTACGGCTTCCATCCGCGTTTCTTCCCTTCTGTCATTGAAACTTCAGAAGTCCCTGCAGCGGAGGACTGGCTGCAAGAACTCACAGCGGTGCAACAACTCTTGCACCAGCAACTGGATCAAGCCAAGGAGGACTATAAACGCCACGCTGATGGCCATCGCCAACCAGGCCCTGAAATCAAGGTAGGAGATCGGGTTCTGTTGTCCACTCGCTTTTTGCCCTCCCACCGTCCTTGCCGGAAGTTAGATGCCCATTTCATTGGTCCCTACCCAGTGGTGGCGCAACTTAACCCCGTGACTTTCAAACTTCAACTCCCGCGCTCCATGCACATTCATCCGGTGTTTCATCGTTCCCTGCTCCTTCCGGCGGATGGGGTACGCCCCGATGTGGACCGGCCGGCCCCCGCCCCTGTTTTGGTGGACGGGGAGGAGGAATTCGAGGTTCAGGACATTTTGGATTCTCGCTTTCATCGCCGCCGCCTTCAGTATCTCATTGACTGGGTGGGGTTTGGGCCCGAAGAACGCTCTTGGGAAGACGCTTCCACGGTCCATGCCCCCGACTTAGTTTGCCGCTTCCATCAGACCTATCCCGCCAAGCCGCGGCCCCGCGACTCGAGGAGAGGAGCCATGTTGGAGAGGGGCCTTGAGGAGGGGGATAGTGTGATGTCTCATGGGCCTTGTAGTCCCGTTCCTAGTGCTATTGTGGCAGATGAGGAGGAAAATTTGGGATTTCCACCGGTTCAGCTTGAATCGGAGCCTCGCCACCTGGAGGATGTTTGTCCTCAGGAAGTTAACCAAACAAGCCTTGGGCAGAATTCTCCCCCATTTTCCCGAAAAGACAATTATAATAGAGATAGAGGGGCGAGGGAGGCTAATCGCCGGAGCCTCAGAATCGCTGCCAGACAATTAGCTGATTAGGTCTGCTTCCCTTGGGAAATTCTAAGGAGTCATGCATCTGGACACAGTTTGGGTTTCACTTCTTGTTCTCCAAGGAAAGTGTTCTATTGGCGGGAAAACAAGACTCTATATAGGGGTTTTGCCGCAAGGGGAACCTTGCGGAGTCAATTTGTCAGCTTGAGGAGAGAGATTGTGTGTAGTCTTCGTACCCCAGTTCCTTGTTTCACGGATCAAGTTTTCAACCTAGCCTTGTTCCACGGATCAAGATTCCAGCCTTGTCTTGTTTCACGGACTCCTATGGACTCAGTTCTTGTTTCATGTTTGCCTTGTTTCAAGTTTGATCTAGCCAAGATTCAAGCCTATTTTCCAGCCTTGTTGTCAAGCTCCCTTGGACTTTAAAGACCCTGTCATTCCCCACACCATTGCTTGGCAAGGTGTGTGTTTCGGTCAAGTGGATTATAACTTTGGACTTTAATATCTTATATTGGACAATATATTTCTGGACTATATTTGACCTCACCTGAAAGGTCTGCTTTTGAACTATACTCTTCACTTGCTTTTATTGACTTTATATATTTCTTTAATAAAGATATTAGATAGATTCTGGTCTCTGCGCATGGTTATTGGTGCTCTGCAGCCTGGGTCGTGACACTCCCCCAATCATGTGGCAGGAGAGATCCAAAGTTTTCATTCCAATTGTGATTCTCAAATTACTTTAAAAAGTGTCCCTCAGTTCATTGCTGCATCAGTGTTCACTCCTGGGGTTACAGCTGCTATGAACTATAGGGCAATCAATCGATTGGCATGGTTAAAATATGAATTATACCTCTCAAGCACTGACCACCTTGGCTTCATAGATGTGCAATCTGAGAGAGGTTATACTGGACAACTGGGCTGCAATTGACTATCTCAAACATCAATATGATTGTCAGGACTTTAAAGGAATATGTTGTTTCAATTTGACCGATAATGCTAAGGTCCTTGAGAAAAGATCACCCAAATTAAGTACTTGAATTTATCTTGGCTGGTAAATTGGCTTCTGTCCCTTGCATAGCTATGACAAGGATTCCTTTTTTCTTGCTCTTTCTATTTGTATTATTTCCATTTTGATGTTGTTGGTCATGTTCCCATGTTATTGAGACGTTGCCCCAAAAGAGAAAAGTCTGAAGTGCAACCCCCCGTTCAAATTCAATTGATCCAGTTGTCTGCCTTAAACAATTTGAGACAATGAAGGTGGTCAAGTCATCTGTTTTGTCTCAAGGGGGGAATATGATATCGAGAAATCAGACACCCAAATTATGACATGTATAAGAAATATATTTCACAGAATGAAATAAAAAATTCAGTTGTGTTATCTCAATACTTGGGAGTGCTTTTTCCAATGACATCTTCATTGGCAATTGAGAATAAGCCTCTGCTTTTGCCTTCTACCAATCTATGTTTGATTTGGCCTCCTGTAAAGATAGACATGCCAGGTTCCTGAACCTGTGGTGGTAGCAGAGCTGAAATCTCTCAACAACACAATTACAGTTGAGATATGGGGCTCCTTTATGCCATTTATACTTCAATATTGTTTCAAAATGAGTATTACAAATAGAGAGTAAAATAAACACTCTTTTTTAGTTTTCTTTGTATATGACCAATGATACTTATTTAAAATTACAAAAATAATATATATGCTTATTAAGGAAAATGTAAAACTACCTTCTGTTTCAAAGTTTAAACCAAATGTGCTTCTATTGCAGAGCAGTATTTTTTTTCATTTCTATAACGGCATGACATATGTTTCTGATAACAGAAAAAGTACACCTTTGAAATATGAACGATATCAGATCGTCCTATAGTGTATACATGAAAGTGAAACAGTCTTATTTCTGTAAGTAAACTTCATTAAAATTATTTTTGGACATTTGTGTATTTTGTCAGTTTAAACAGGCTGATTACTTTTGTTTCATGCTTAGGGTCATGCATACTTACTCTTTTATTCTGATTAATACTAACAATTTCTCACTTCATTTCCTCATCCAAGATTGTATATCAGCACTTGTGTAGCTACATATTAAAATAGTGTTGGTTAAAACTGGGTGTTGGTTAAAGAAATGTGCATTGTCTATATAGAAACATAATATTTACAATGCCTTTGTACATTTTTGGGCACCAGGGATGTCTTTCATGCTAACTACGACATGCTCACAAATCCTACAAACAGGAATGTGATCTAACATTTTGATAGTGGCCTTGGGCAGTTGGCAACATGGTTGGATGAACAAAAAGCAACAGATCATGTCAACAGGACTTGTGTTGCATTCACTTAAGGCAATCACGCACATTTTTAAAAAGCATTGAAAAACTGATTTGTAGGAAGAGATTTGCAACTTACATGAAAATAATCACATTGAATGCTTTCACATGTTTCCTGTGTGTTTTTAGGGTGAATATGAGATGCTTATTTTGATTAATTTATTGAAAGCATTGCCTGCTGTCATGGGAGCACATCTGGCTATTAAGGCATGCTCTACAATTGCATCTACACTGCAGAAGTAATGCAGTCTGACATCGGTTTATCTGCTATGACTCAATTTTATGGCATTCTGGGAGCCGCAAAATCCAAGGATATTTATCTTTTTTTTGCCTTGTCTGAAAAAGCCATTGGTCAGTTTTCCATGATCAATTATTTTTCTTTGATCATTTGGATTGCTGTAATTGCCCAGCTCCTACAGCTTATTAATGTACGATTTTGCCTTTTCCCAAAAATATTTGTTGTTGTGATTCTTGGGAAGTAATTGTTAAAATGATCTCTATCAAAATGCATAAGCCGAGCATTAAAATAGATAAGCTGAACATTAATTGAAAAAACCCATGCATAGTGTGTGCTCATTTCCCTGTAGAAATACTTTTCCATATGGACATCTGGTACCATCTGGAGTGGTCCTTATTTCAGAAACCATGTGGATTTCCATGCTAGTGTTGTCTTTTTAGGTTGTATAATTGTATGCTCTTTACAATGTCAGGATTTTTTCCCCGCAGAGATAAGGCATGATTTTGCTTAAGGAAGACCTATCATTCTTATAAATCCAATGCTGGTGTGAGATCCTGTATCCTCTTATACTCAGTTTCAGAATAATTTCTTCCCGTTTAAGATAAGGAGAGATATTTGCCCTCTTCTTTTCCAGATACAGTCAGATTACATTTGCACATTTGAAACTTCTTTTAGAAGGCTCCTGCAGCTTTCCACTAAAACACTCAGAAGTTTCACGGTGTCACTCTGAAGCATTTCCCCCTTGGGCCAATGGAGGCTAATAGCACTACAGGCAGCTGAGCTGCGATCTGGAAATGCCAAGAGTGATATAGAATGCAGTACATGTGCTGGCAATGTTCACTCGGTACCAGCAGTTGCCCTCCCTAGTACAGAATTAGAGTGGTGAGATGACAAGTCAGGCTAAGCAGTCATTCTTTCAGCATGGAAATGGAGAGGGAGGGGATGCTGGTACTTATCCGGTAGGAATATATTACAAAATGTAACCCAGGAGATGGCACAAACACTGCTCATAGTACTTTATTTTTAAACAAACGTGTTCTGAAAGTGTCTGCTTGCCCAGGGTGGTGGCATCCTATATGGGGCCCTGGCATTGGGGAGGAGGTAGAATTCTTTCCTTTCGTGCTGCCATATAACTTATTCCCAAATTCCTCACCCCTGGAGCTCTTATTAGTTGCTGGTATAGGGGGATACCCCATTTTGTAGCTAGCGTTTGCAAACTGAAAAGTTCTTTAGAGATGCATCAGTGCCTCTCCCATATTCTGCTTAGTTTGGGGGCACAGCCCTTGGACAGAGAACAGCATTCAGTGGAGTTTGTGCTGTGATCTTTAAATGGTAACATGGGGAATGCGGGTGCAAGGGGATGCAGAATTCCTTGCAGAAGTTGGACATTCTTGATGGCAAAGCCTTTTGTACTGCAGTTCTTTCCTAAGCGCACAGTACTTTACAGTTTCTGCTTTGATTAGATCTATTACTTAGAGAAACTACCATAATCCAAAGCCATAAAGAAAGCCGTTAGAAGACTGATAACACACTGTGTCAGTTAAGAGAACTATAGTATTTTAGTACCTCACAACCTACTACTGCAAATCTTTTTCAAGTCCTCTGTTCATACCAATAGAGATGCTTTTTTTGTAAAAAAATAAAAATAAAAAATTATGCTGCCTGCACTATGTTTAATAATGCTCATGGTGCCTTTGGGAATGAGAATTAAAATATGCATTTGTTTACATAAGGGTTTAGATGCTGGCAGTTTTATAGCTGGCAGCGCTATAGTTTGAATATATATATATATATATATATATATATATATATATATATATATAGCCTTGAGGTCTTTCTTGCATCTTTTATCCAAGAGTGTGACTGAGCTGACAGAAAGCATATTTGGGATAAAGGAATATCCTCTTTTTGATTTCTTTTGTCTACAATTCTGAAGACTCTCTAATCATTATGGCCAGTGGTCCTAATGTGTTACAGTCCCAATAAGTGACTTTTTAAAACCTTGTCCTTTAGTGATAAATTTAGCTAGGAGAAAGGTGGATCAGTAATTTACTCTCATTTATTATCCTGTCTGTGAAGGAGGAGTTAGGCAAGTCTGGTTGAAGGCAGTCAATCACAGCTCAGAGAAAGCTGTGAAGTGATGCCTGTGGGAAAGATATGTTACAAAACACAGGCTTGTCTCTGTCAGAGGCCAGATAGGAAAAGCTGACAAGAGATAGGGCTTTCGATTTCAGAAAAACAGGTTGTTGATTTCAGAGAATTGTAACAGAGACAGGATAGTCAGTCAGAGGGAAAAACTGACTATGAGTTTAGGGGAGCTATGAATGAATCAAATTGATAGGGAGTTAATGTGTTATTTTTTGTATCCTGATAATCTTCATTTGTTTATATACCTCACAGCCTCTGAGGATGCCTGCTATAGATGTGGGTGAAACATCAGGAGAGAATACTTCTGGAACATGGCCATACAGCCCAGAAAACACACAACTTCACTTGTTTGTTTGACCGAGGTACCTGGCTGTCTCTGCCAAATCTGATAAAGAGTCAAGTCACACTTGCCACAATGAATTCATCAGAGTAACATGGTCACAGGTCATATGTAGGGTCACCAAAGCTGGCCCAAGGCAATTTTCAAGTGTAAGGGAACAGAATTTTGGCGCCGCCCCCCAAACCAATCACTGAAAAATAAAAGCGTTGGATAAGCAAAAATGTTGGATAATAAGGAGGGATTAAGGAAAAGCCTATTAAACATCAAATTACATTATGATTTTACAAATTAAGCACCAAAATATCATGTTTTACAATAAATTGACATAAAAAGCCGTTCAATACATGGTAATTGTCACACCTCGGAATAGTTCACCTTGCTATTGACACCAAGCCACACACAGAAGATAGTATTTTGTAGTTTTATTGAGCAAAAGCAGTATAAAGGCAAAGTAAAAGTTTTCCCCTGACATTGAGTCCAGTCGTGACCGACTCTGGGGGTTGGTGCTCATCTCCATTTCTAAGCCGAAGAGCCAGCGTTGTCTGTAGACACCTCCAAGGTCATGTGGTTGGCATGACTGCATGGAGCGCCATTACCTTCCCGCCGGAGCAGTACCTATTGATCTACTCACATTTGCATGTTTTCGAACTGCTAGGTTGGCAGGAGCTGGGGCTAACAGCGGGCTCTCATTCCACTCCTGGGATTTGAACCTGGCACCTCAGCTCAGTGCTTTAACGCACTATGCCACCAGGGGCCCCAAAGCAGTATATATATATATAAGCAGGCAAAAATATAGTTCCCAAAGTAGTTGTAGAATAGAGTCAATAAATCCAATGGTCCATAGGCAAAAAACAAGAGTCTATTCCCAAAGATACAATAGTCCACAGGTTACTAGGATTCATGAGCAGGAGAACTTCCAAAGCTTGAAGAGATAAACCATCCACTCTGAAGAAGCAAGAATTTGCTTTGACAGAGATTTGTCTCCCAACACACAGTTTTAAAAGCAACCCAAAAAGGCATTTCTCTTCCCTTCAGAGGCCAGAATTGATTTTTGACGGAGACTGTTTAATCCCAATGTATGTTTACTTCAATGGAAATCCCTCCAAGATTATAAAAATACAGAGACTGTTTGATTCCAATCCGTGATTAACTAGGTTAAAATTTATAGGAAATCCTCCCAGAACTACAGAGACTTGTATATTTACTTGTTTGCTTTGATATACTTAGATAAATAATATTTAGGTACTAATCCTATATGATTTCAGAGGATATAGTTATATTTTGGATTACGTGATATGTATATGGTGCTCTAATATACATACTGTTTTCAATTCGCATATTGGACCATTATTGTTTATCATATTTTGATACATTGTTATAATAGACATCTGTGATTTTCAATATGGCCTTTTAGGTTGTCTGAGGACCTCTCCACATGGGGAAAATTTCCTGCTGGCTTTTCTGGGGCGGCTCCATGGCAAAAGTGCTGTGGAACTGGAGTTACCGCCAAAAAAAGCCACTAGCAGCAACATGGAGGCTTCCCATGTTGCATTGCCCTCAATGGGGCAAGCCAGTTGGTGGACGCTTTCTCCATGTGATAACGTAGGAGGGAAGTTGGGACAGTACGGAGCACAGGGTGACATGTCTCCCATGCCTCCTGGGCGGGCACGCCCCATTTTCCATAGGCCAAAACCATATATGTGCCCTTTGTCTAATATTGCTCCCCTTCAGTAATTCATCAGGAGCCCACAGCCAATGGTAGAATGCCACTTTGAGAAGCATGTACTGGGATAAATAAGAAGATCCCAGATCTGGACTCCCCTGACCTTAAACACCACATTAATTGAGTATAAACAGCAAGCAGTTTATTGAAGAATATACAAGAGCAAAGCACTAAAAATGATGCAAATAGTATAGTCCAAAAGGTATCTTCAATAGGCAGGAATTAGTCCATGAATTTCCAGGTACAAATATAAAACACAAGGAACAAGGTTGCAAACTCCAAAGCTCAGAACAGAAACTTGGCAAAATAGGACCATGAAACTAAAATTCTACTTGGAAGCAAGACTGTTATGAAAACCCAACATTGACCACACTGAGGTAAAAAGCCCCCCCCCCCGTCTCTTATAAAGCCTTTCCTGTCCCATGCAATAAAAAGAACACATTCTGTTTCACTTTCCCAATAGATAGAGTTTTACTTTCTCTCTCTCTCTCTCTCTCTCTCTCTCTCTCCCCCCCCCCCCCCCCCCCCGGAGATGGGCTGAACTTTGACGGACCTGTGAACTCTCCCTTTGTTTATAAAAGTCTTGTTTTCTATCTACAAGCTCATTAAATTCTGCCCCTGACAAATAATCCCCAGAAGACTGATTCTCAGAGAACAACTGCTGAGGGCCTCTCAGGAATTTGGCCTTGAACAACCACACTCTGTTCAAGAGAAACCTCAGGCTTCTCGAAGCCCGGCCTGTCAGGAAAACCATCATTCCCATTGTCATCAGACACAGGCCCAGAAACCTCAGTATCCCCATTGACATCAAACACTATCACAGGCTGAACTACAACAATAAGGTGGTGGATGGAAGCTGTGGTGAAAAAACATCATTGTTTGAAGAGCATTTAAAGTATCAAAATGTGACTGAGAAATGCTGCTTATATAATTGCTTACAGTTTTTCACTGCTGGATAAATAGTGAATAAATTTAGCTATAATCTAAGGAACAATACAGACAATTTAAAATAAGCCGGTTATATCACCAGAGAAAAAGAATGAGGTAAGAGTAAATGTTTAAAGGGATGTTTATAGAGTATGAAAGTGGAGACAGGCATATTTGCTTTGCCAAAGTTGAGCTTGTTATGATCCAGGGCCCACTTTGATAAATATCTTTATGAGTGTATGAAATATAAAAGAAAGATAATTCAAAATGGCCCACTCATGGTTTCTCTAAAAATTCTTGATTGAAGATAGCACAACTTTGAACGTGTAATATGCTTAACCCTGTAAAATGCTCAAAATGTGCATTAATCAGTCCGTCCTTTCAAGAATTTGCATGCTGACTATATCCAATCAATGTGCTTTTAAAATAATGATGCGCTTTATTGTTGCTTTATGTGAAAGCTGTTTCATATAATTATGGCTTAATGTGCAATATTGTTAACTATAATAATATTTGCAGAGCTCTCTTTTCTCTTGGCTTTCGGTGACACTCTCGGCTCTTCTCTCTCCGAGACGTTTTTCCTTTGGCTCTCTGTGTGGGTGTATTTCTCTTTGTAGTGTTCATGGATTACTTTGTATCCTGGCATTAGTAACAGATTATATTTTTTGTAAGAAATGTCTTCAGATATCTATCTATGCCTTTTGTACTATGAAAAAGGTAATATAGCCATGGCTGAACCCATTTCTGCATTGGAATGAAAAAAGCAGATCAAAGATGGAACTATTTTTCAAGTGTCTTCAACTGCTACTATCTTCGGGTTGAATAGATAGTAATTTTAGCCAATACTTCAGAGGTATGTTCCAAAAAATACCATATATTTTTCTTGCTTCCAAATTTACTTTTCTTCTCATTCCCTGCAAAGGAGATTCACCTTATTCATTCTCTCTCTTTTCTTTGTTGCTCATGTTTGGAGCACAGAGAGCTCTCATATGGCCAACGAAGGGAGATGTTACTGGGATTGCTCCGTGTAATATGTGCTCATACATGCTCATAAACTTCTTCATTCACCCATATGAAGGACAGCTTATTTTACAGAGGCGTGGATGCACTGAGTTACATCAGAATGGAAATATTAACTTGAAACATGGGAGATGAGTGTGGAGGAAGGAGAAGCAGAAGGAAGAAAAGGAGAGAAGAAGTGACATGTATAGCTTGCCTTCTTCATTGAAGCCTGCAAGGTGGCATACATAGCTTCTTCTGCCACAACAACCCTGTGAGGTAGATGAGAGAGAGAGAGAGAGAGAGAGAGAGAGAGAGAGAGAGAGAGAGAGAGAGAGAGTCAAAGAGCTAGATCTCACAATCTTAATACACTTAGCTGTACTAACTGTGGTCCATCAAAAAGTAAAAATGAATACTTCTGCTAACCTTGGCACTGGAATACTAGACTGTTCCTAAAAACAGTAGAATATTGAGTTGGGTAGCAATACCAAATGTATTTGTGCTAAAGACAGAAGTGAATTTTCAATAGGTGTGAAACTCTTTGGATATATGGAGGACTGAGTCTCTTTGGATATACAAAGGAACAAAGTAATGCATGTACATTTCTAGCTGAGAAAGCAGTTGTGCTAGAATTGGAATATGACAAATTGTTGATGTCTAAGGATACTTGAGAAACTCTTGCTGTTTGCTGGGGGTTGAAGAGATAACTCTGGAATGTTCCAAAGAGATCTTAAACAATCTCCAGATTAGGGGCATTTTTAGAATAGAAGCAGAGACTGCAAAGGAGAAAATGACTTTGGGTATGCTTAGAATAAAGGTGATTTTTAAAAAAGCAATCAGCGTCTTGACTCTGGGGAATGAATATGAATTTTTCAGCAGTGCCTGCATTTTGTTTTTAATAAATTAAAGCAAGCTGGTAAGCATCACAAGTATCATGCTTCCTAAAGATAATTAAGTGGAAGTTCTTGGAATGAATGTGTACCGGGCAGAATACCCAGATGCCTTCTTAATTTGTTGTTTTAACCTGACCCAAGGATGCCTTCAAGAGTGTACTATGTTTTTCACTAAGACTTTAGATTGCCCATTTGCAGGCTATCTCATGAATTTTTTAACTGGCTTGGTGAACTGAAGATAAGGAAAATACCTATCTGCAGTTATCTGGAGCACTCATTGTTTACTTACTTGCATGAGGACAAGTCTTAGCTGAAGGTTGAGGTCAGACATAGGTTGTGATCTACAGTAACACTACCGACAGGCAGCCTAGCCTCATCAGGAACTTCCTCCTCCTTGCTGTCTTGCTCATGCAGCCTTTACTGAAAAAGAAAAAATAGACAAGAGTGCAAGGACTTCCACGCATTGCTACTCTGCCAATATTGTGAGGAACTCCTTCTGTCTCAACGCTATGGCAACAAATGTGAGGACCTTTCATATTCCTGTGTGGTTTATGTGTGAGACCTTATTGATCTAATTTCCGTATTAGTTACCAGCCCGCTGGATTAACTGCTGCCACAAAAGCATCATGTCTGAACTCAGGCTTTCAAATATTCCTTCTGTAGTATTACTGGAAGGTCAAATCATGATTTATTAAGTCGGGCATCGCATAGTACATATTTAATATAAATCATCATGTCATAGGTGATCTCTCATGGCTGAGTATGATTGTCTTCTGAGGGTAGACTCTTGGCAGTGGATTCGGAAATGAGTGTGAAGACCTATTCTGGAGTCACATGGTCTTTTACAGTGAGGACATTACATCTAAATCCTGGCTCAAACTACAACTCACCTCTCTCTAATATTCTAACTAACTTTGACAATTATTCTAACTCTCCTTTATCTCTGACTTTCTTTGTTTGTTGTTTATTCATTCAGTCACTCCTGACTCGTCATCACCTTATGGACAGTCCATGCCAGAGCTCCTTGTTGGTTGTGGCCACCCACAGCTACTTCAAGATCAAGCCAATTATTTCAAGGATACCATCCATCCATCTTGCCCTTGATCTGCCCCTCTTCCTATTTCCTTCCATTTTCCCGAGCATCATTGTCTTCTCCAAGCTTTCCTGTCTTCTCATTATCTTTGCCTCTAATATCCTTCCCTCCAGTGAGTAGTCGGGCTTTATTTCCTGGAGTATGGACTGGTTTGATCTTCTTGCAGTCCAAGGCACTCTCAGAATTTTCCTCCAACACCACAGTTCAAAAGCATCTGTCTTCCTTCACTCAGCCTTCCTTATGGTCCAGCTCTCGCATCCATAGGTTACTACAGGGAATACCATTGCTTTAACTATGCGGACCTTCTGCCTAACTTTCTACCGCATCACCCACGGAGCCGGCTGGCTCCCATCACATGACACCGCACCAACTCCGTGGATGAAGGAGGGTGAAGCCGGCGCATGCCACCGGCAGGGCAACATGGGAGAGTTCCTGTGTTGCCATAGAATGCATGGGGGGAAGCCGCATGCACCATCCATGCTCATGCTTCCTCCCACCTGATTGGCCTTGGCTGGAGCCGGGTGATATGGGGTGTGGGGTGCCGGATTCCCCACACCACTCTACGAAGCAGAGCGGCGCCGGTTCCTGTCTGATGAGGTTGTAAGTCTAATCTCCAAAACATGCCTCACTCTTCCTTTCAGACATTCAGCTAATTATCAGTCACTCTCAACATTATCACACAGAAGTGGAATGGGTGCTTGGATCCTTGACTGCTAGAGACCTTACAGCACCAATATATCAATAAAAATAGGAATATGGGATACGGAAAGAATGCTTGTTTAAAAGCCAAGAGAATTACAAAAGAAGAGGTTGGCCACAGTTCTGCAGAGTAAGCAACAAGATGTATTTGTTAAGAATCATAAACAGGATATGATCGCCTATAGGCATAGAAGTTTGTTAGCAATGCCTGTCTGTCCCCAGTATTATTGAAGGAGGCCAGCAGGGTAAAGTCATTCCTCATGTCAACTCCCATCATAGTTACATGAAGGGGGGAAATATTCTCTAGCCCCCTACTGCCAGTACAAACTTTTTAACCTCAACTGTTGCATATGTTACTGAGCAGACTTCTGTTGTACATATTTTTGTTGCACACACATTGCTCCCATCACAACTGTCTGTTTGTCAGCACCCATATCAATTTGCAGTCACCACCAGCTTTCTTGGCTGTGTGAAACAGACCAATTGGGGTTACAGGCACGTTTTAGTCTTCTAATCTATTTCTGCCCCATTCTCCATAACTGTTAATTTCCCACATTGTTAAGGGACCTGGTGCATATTACTGCAAATTTGAATGGCATGCCATACATGTATAGCAGCAGCTGAAGCATGCCAGACATCGGCATAGGTTAGGCATCTTAGTACACTCCCTAACAAAAATTTAAATCCAAGTTCACTCTGAGGTTATCAAAGTATCAACAGTTACAATACAGCTAGAAGAGATTATTCATCAATTAACTTCAATTGCTCACAGCTCATCCAGTGGCTCAGAGGAGATTTGACAGATAAAACATAACTTCTGCTGCATATTTTTTTTAAAGATAGGTTTCATGTTGACATGTCTCTTGAACTGAAATGCTCAAATGAGCTTGCTTTTCTTTCTCTCTCTTACAGATTCTTAGATCTAAAGGCCATTGTGTCCATCTTTTTATGCCCAAACAGAATATACAACACACTAACCAACATGCATAACATGTATCCTAAAGCTCATCCAGCATAAATACAAAGGAAAGGTGTTCAACATAAGTTGAGATGTGAAGAGATGTCTGGGAATTTGTGAAGCAAGACAATTCAGTAAGGAATCATTTGCTGTACTTCAAACAAAAAACACAGAGCACTAGTGAAGGGCAGATTTGTACAACCTGTGAATCTATCAAGTCAATCACAACGAGCCAGCTCTGTGAGATACTTTTCACACATGCATATATACACACCCACATGTTCTCTTCCCACCTTCTCATACAAACATTTATTTTTGGCAGCCTCAAGCAAGCATTTAAAAATAACCAAGCATTAATAAAAATAAAAATTCAACTCTTCCAACTGACCTACTACAAGTAGCAATGTGTGACTTAATAAATCAATAGTTGTGCACGCCTGATATAGGAAGAAGATATCGACTTGCCTCGAGCTATTAGCCAATTTGACCTGGAGAATTTTCCCCTCAATTTTATATGACTAAGTTCAAATGCCCACTTTCAATGTGGCTGAGTAACTTTTTTAATGGATTCGGATAGGAATGTGCCAATATGTGACTAACTTGTTGCATCTTGGTTTAGAGTGAACTTTCTTTTTCTTTACAAAAGCATATTTTAAATTGAAAATTGCAGTTCAGCACAATCCTTTCCATGTTTACTCAGAAAATACATTCGCTCTGGAAAAAAAACCATAAGAAATATGAAGAATGGAAAGGAAGACAGCTCTTGATCAATCATCTTTTATTCCTAATATCACTCTCCTGTACTGTTATTAAAAAATGCAGAAACCTAGAGTGCACAGCCAGCAGGGATAATGGCTTTGTAGATTCACAATCCATCATATTCAGTGGAATTTACTTGCAGGTAAGTATGCATAATTTTGAGTACTATAGTCGTGCTAAGGGATCTTGTAGGACCGCAGAGACTCACTGAGAGAACAAAGTTGGTAACATAAGCTTTTGTAGACTAAATCTACTTCAGATATGTGGAGAAAAGTGCCTAAGAACAGAGCTTTAAAGGCAGACTGTGTGTGTGAACTCTCATAATAACGCAAAACTTGTGAGTATGGTGATGAGGTGACTTCAGGTTTAACAATGGTCTTTGGGGGGAAAAGGCAGGAGGAAAGATGTTGCCTAAAGCCAAGATGAGTTCATCTGCATTCATAGATACGTTCATCTACATTTAGTGTACTATCCTAGCAAGCAGTAAAGGCTGAGACAATGATTTGCCTAGGGCAAATCTATCACATCATGATACTGCCCTGAACACACCTGATCTCCTCTGATTCATAGAGTCTCTGTGGCACAATGGGTTAAACCCTTGTGCCAGATGGACTGCTGACCTAAAGATTGGGTTGCTGACCTGAAGGTTGCCAGTTCAAATTCGTGAGATGGAGTCAATTCTCACCTGTTAGCTCTAACTTGCGGGGACATGAGAGAAGCCTCCCAGCAGGATGGTATCACATCCGGGCATCCCCTGGGCAACATCTCTGTAGATGGCAAATTCTTTTACACCAGAAGCAACTTGCAGTATGTTCTCAAGTCGCTTCTGACACGATAAAAAAAAATCTAATTTCAGAAACTAAGAAAGTGAATTGTTTGGGTGGAAGACTCCTGGACAATCCTGGGAATCTTGGTTTAACATAAGACCTTGTCACATGTAGCATTTTCCCAATTGTAGGACACTTTAAGTCCATTTAAAAAATGAAGTGGGACGGAGCCCAACAGATGATGTTTGCCTACTTCTGGCTATCATCCATTGCCTTTCATTCTTGAAATGGAGGTGAAGCATGCTGAATGGAGAGAGTTCAGAACATGGGGGAGAAACTGTGTTCTGAGCCCCTGGCGAATGCCAGAACTGTCGCTAACACCGAAAAAGACATGTGACGGAATCTGACAGATTGAAATCATTTCAGTGACGTAGAGGAATCACTTTGTTTTCACTGTATGTTCTCCTTAATAGTAATCTTGGCTTAATAAGAAGCGGTGGATTTCTCTGTTACACTCCCTCCATGATCCTTCTGTTGTTTAAAGTGGTTTAAAGACAGTGTGGGTCCCATTGAAAGAAGTATTGTAAAAATGTGCTGAACTCTTCTAGGGAGAGACCACCAAATTGAAAGGAGTGTTAAAAGTGGAATGAAGATTCCATTGAAAGAAGTGTTAGAAGTGGAGTTAAAATTCTGCTGGTCTACTCAAGGAGTGTTTTTAAAACTGTGACATGGGAGAAGACATTGCCTCCTTTGGTGTGTGGAGCTTTGGGGAGGACAAGGGATCCTATAGAAAGGAGTGTTTTAAAATTGTGACATGGGACTTCTCCCATGTGACATTGCTTCCTTTGATGTATGGGGCTTTGGGGAGAGCAAGGGATCTCATGGAAAGAAGAGTTTTAAAATGATGTCCTGTCTCCTCTGTTGTGGGGCTTTGGGGAAGGCAAGAGATCTCTTCGCTTTCGGATATTGGAGTTTCCCCCAATTTTTTTTTAAAGTAATACTGAGAGAGCGGTGAAAAGGATTCCCTATGTGATGGTTCCAAATGTGGGCAACAATTGATGAAAACCTGTGTGATGGGAAGACAGAACTTGAAATGGGACAATTGGGGATCTAACAGTATGATTCATTTTGCTAGTCAGGTGGTCTCCAATGCTTCTCAAAGTCCATGTGATGAGGTCTATACTATAAAGCAGTTTCTGATGTCCTTTGAAAGTGAGTACAAGATTTTGCAGCACAAGCAAAATTATACTCAGCTTTCCAAAAGACAGAATAGTTTTTTCCATAGGTTACCCTTACAAGTCAGTATGTCATACCTGTCACTTGTGAAAACATTCTTCTTGTTTCTCATCTATGTCTCAGGTGGCTGTGGTGTTATGAAGAAGAACTAAGAGGCAGTTATATGGTCCTATTCATTGCATATAATGGGACTTGAACATCCACAGATTTTGGTATCTCCAGGGGGCCCTAGAACCAAACCCCAATGGATACAAAGGGCCCACTGTATTGTTTAGTCGGTATCTGAGACTTTGGTTTAGTCAGGATCTGAGAAAAGCACCACAGTTAAGTTTAAATGACACCATGAAAAGAGAACCATTTTGTACTTGCTCTTACCATGCGGGTTTTTAAAAAAAGTAGAACAGAAATGATTTATCAAGGATCACATCTTCTGTCTCGTTTCTAGCTCACAATTCCTTTACTTCATTTTTACAAAGAGATTTTATTTTCTGATAATGGACTGTGAATCTCACCCACACTCCACCACACACACACACACACACACACACACACACACACACACACTTCCTTTCTCCTGCCATCTTTCCCAAAGTGTTGGCTACTGGAAAAAAAGAACTGACAGTTTGATATAAAGGTAATGATAGGTAATAGTTCACCTAACCGCACCAGCGCAATCAGAGAAAAGCACTCAGAGTACTCACAAATAATGTCTCTAGCTGAAAATATAATTAGTAGAGTTGAACGGAAAGGGGGTATTAATGGCTATGGGGTAGATCCTTGCTGTTGCAGAAGAGAATCAGTGAAATTAGCATGAGTAATGCCGTACCTTTTGTTGTGAGCTATTCCTATAATCTTACCTCCCCCTCCCTTTTTTTTTTGCAATGTCAGTCATCAGCCTCATTCTTTACCTCAGGAGAGGCGAGCTGCTCATTCAAGCACAGAGGGTCACAGTTAATGTTCACGGATTTCTCAAAATTTAAATGGCAAAATCTACATGCAATTTGCATGCTTATGGGTGAAGCTATTACGGGATGGCACCGGAGCTTTGTCTCTTTGGATCCATGCCTTGTGTGTCATTGTATTTATAGAAAATAATTCCTGAAAGGTGAGAAAAGCAACACAGTTGATTTCAACTGTGTTAGGGACTTCCAGCTTGATAGGTTATTCAAAAGCCCTGGGACTCTTCACATCATACTTGCAAAAGAGTAGCTCTGCCCCCAAATTATGAGTACAGCTATTTATTGGATAAAAGGTTTATAAACCCTAAGACGATTTTGGCCTCAGTACAAGCACATCAGTGAATCATATTTTGCATGCTATCAACTATATTCAACTATTTTATGTATTAGTTCTATTACACTTTCACCTAAAGTATGAATATAACCCATATGTACAAGAATAAAGGACTTTATAGCATATGGCAAGCGAACTGGCATTGCATTTGCATGACAACATGCCCATCCCTTTGACAGTCTGCTTCCTTCTCATTATTATCCCGTGGCTAGCTATTGATAGATAAAACCATAAATAGTCCCAATCCTACAATTTTGGTGCAATGGATCCACTCCAATAAAGTAATGTCAAGGGGTAGAACTCTCTTCCTCTCCTCCTTGCTATTTCCACATCTGTTTTCCAGTTATTTTATATTTTATAGTTATATTTACCTTTCCTTCTCAAAGCTCCATGCAGTCAAGCTGGCCATATGACCTTGGAGGTGTCTACGGACAACACCGGCTCTTTGGTTTAGAAATGAAGATGAGCATCAACCCCCAGAGTCAGACACGACTAGACTTAATGTCAGGGAAAACCTTTACCTTTACCTTCCAAAGCTGTAATTGTGAATTTAGTCTAAAAATAATAATAATGGAACTGTGATAGTGTGGGGTTACATAAGCAAGGTTATGAAGGTATATGGAATTATGAACTAGATGCAATTGCATGGTTCAAGAGAATTGAAGGTGCTCCAACTTGTACTGATCCACTGTCAATACTGGTGTCATTGTAATGGAATAGCAATCATCTGCATGCCTGTCTGTGGTAGTCATAACTCATTAGGACATGTGTTATAAGTCTTAAAAAATGACAGAATTTGTATGGTTCTTGACCTAGTTACAGTGCTGAGTTTCAGGTTGAAATTCCAAACAAGGGGATTGCTAGAAGACAAAAAGGAAAACAGGCATCACTTATCAGGAAATCATGGTAGACTCCTCAAAATATGACAGATTGACTTTGATTTTCACCTCAGTTGCAGTGCTAGTTTCAAGATGAATTGCAAAAGGAGGTGGTGGTAGGTGCTTCCTAGGAGCAAAAGGGAAAAATAAATAAAGGGGGGAGGTTACAATAACTCCTTGGTATGTTTTTAAAGACAAGAAAATCAGATGGTTATCTGAGACATTACTAAGATTCCTGAGACAGGTGAAAGACAGGAAAAGGGGGGTGGGAGGGGGAGGCAAAGGAGCTGCTGTTAATATGCTTGAGGTTAAAAGGGAGCAGGAAAACACAAGAGAGCGCTCTGAGGTGCTGCGAGTAAGATTCCAAAGGTTAAAACAAAGATGAGAGAGACACACCTAGTACATTTCAGCTAGTTAAAATAAATACATCCTTGTTGTCTGACTTCTGTTCCCTCCCTTTCCCTCTTTGTTACTATCTCCTTTGTGTTCAGCAATTGATATGACCCTCCCCCCCAAATTTCAAAAAGTGTACCTTGCTTTTTCCCATTTTATATAAAGGACACAACTTATTATGCAATTGTATATAATGGAAATTGGGCATCTTGTGATTTTGGTATCCACATTGGTGGTGGTGGGGCTGAAACCAAACTCCAACCAAGGCTCCGCTGCATGCCCCGCAGTTCTGGTTTCTGGGGAAGATTAATATGAATGTGATACTTTACTCATATGCTTCTGATGGAGTTCCCATATATTAGACATTATGAAAACTAAAGTCTAGATAGTTAGATCATGGGTATTGATTTATCTTAGGTATGATCACACATGGTATTATTATTATTATTATTATTATTATTATTATTATTATTAGATACACAACAAGATTAGTTCACAGCAAACAAGATACTTATGCTGGCTTTTGTACTGGATCACACATCGGACACTTCCCAAGTGTCTAGGACTATGTGATATATCTGCAAATAATGCGTGAAGATCCGAGTAGGGTGACCTTTTGCAGCTGACAGATGGTAATTTTGTCAACGCCGATTGTTTTCAAGTGCTGGCCAAGGTCTTTAGGCACTGCACCAAGTGTGCCGATCACCACTGGGACCACCTTTACTGGTTTGTGCCAGAGTCTTTGCAGTTCGATCTTAAATCCTCATATTGTGTAAGCTTTTCTGTTGCTTCTCATCAGTTCTGCTGTTGCCTGGGATTGAACATCGACAATCCATACTTTGTTTTTTTCACGATCGTGAGGTTGTTGTTGTTGTTGTTGTTGTCGTTATTATAGAACAAGTCTGCTATCAAAAGAAACCTCTTAATGTAGTAATCACTCTAGATGAGTCAAGCAGGAGAATAAGGGCCAAGGTACATATTAGATCAAATCTGTGACTTCACTTAACATGTCTGTTCTAAAATACCAGCTGGCTAGTGGAAGAAGGAATCAGAAGACAAGTCATAATTCTAGATAACATTGCCACCTGGAAATTATTTGACTTCGAGTAAAGGGACTAATGATTAGGAATATGTTTATGAGCATGTTGTATAATTATGCTCTGCCATTAAAAGTGATAAAGTTTTTTTTCAAAATTAGGGTTGCTAGAATAAAAACTGAAGAGTTATTGGTTGTGCAGAAGAGAGAATGTCTGCAAGTCTAG
Organism: Anolis carolinensis; assembly: GCF_035594765.1. Classification (NCBI taxonomy): domain Eukaryota; kingdom Metazoa; phylum Chordata; class Lepidosauria; order Squamata; family Anolidae; genus Anolis; species Anolis carolinensis. Next base: position 49,377,250 of record NC_085845.1, read on the forward strand.
CTTGTCATACAATAAGCAACAATTGCTGAATTTACTTCTTCTACACAACCATTAAAGGTACAGTAGCCCCTCCCATTTTCACACAGACCACCCTAGTTGCCATCTTCCACCCAATATTCAATGGAGAGAAGGAAAACATTCAACAGGCTTTACCCTGTCCTCTACCAATGAGTGTTCACTTGATTGTTTGACTAAAGCCCCACATATCAGGGTTGGCTGAAGATGTTTTGCTATCTGAGCACAGCAGCAAATTTCACCCTCTATGTCAAGGTGCTTAGTACAATTGACTGATCAAGTTATTTTTGCACCTGAGGCAGGAAATTTGCCTCTGTCCCATCTTGGCACTAAAAATATAATCACAATCAATTAAATAACTAACAGCTGTTACCCTTTCATGACACCTCAAAATTTGCCTGCGGCAGCTATGAACAATTTCTAATGGCAGGGTTGACTCTGCTATCTATATGTGTATAACTATGTGCATGAGGTCTTAGTATAATTAGGAATGCAGTTTTCCAAAGAGATCTTAACCATGCAAGGAAACTAACAGATGAATGTCATTGTTTGCATTCCTTCTATCAGCTTTTGACTGGGCTTGGCTGGTGTCCCCCTGCATTTGTAGACTGTGTTATTTAATCTGTATGACAATGTCCTTGGGTGCTTCAGTTTAATTTACCCTTATTGTAGAGAAAGTAATCGATAACAATAAACCAGGTGCAGGACCCCCATTTAAATTTTTTGCTCTTATGCAAATAACCTTGTTGTTGTATTTATCTTTCTATAGCTTCTTATTTTCCCATCCCATAATCTAGAATCTTATTTTCCTAATCATTGTACTATGTGATTGTTCCATTTGGTACTGTTTCCCAAACCAATTATTTAACATTCTTTTACACTAAATTGCATTAGCCATCTGCTAGCTTAATTACCTAAATTATCTGAATCCTCCTGAATCCATTTGCATTACTCGTCATCATTTGCTCTATCAGCAATGGATATGAGAGTTTGATTCCCTCCCCCACCACATTGCTATTGAATGAAGCCATGGACACAGGTGATACTATGACAATCTGTAACTATATTTGATATAGGATTTTTATGTCACCAACTCCTCTTCTATTTAAGGCCAGCCTGTGGTATTTGAGAAGTCTAAATGTACCATTTGTAAGTTTTTGGAAGAATAACAGATATGAGTCTGATACAGGTAAATTGATCTCAGCTATTTCTTCCTTTCATTTCCAAACAAGCTGTATTGATTCTCATCTTGTCTATTTCCAGAGGAAATATGAAACAGATCCTCACTCATGATATAACCTACCAATCTTTCTGCTGTTTTGAGTCTCTTTTGGGTAAGGGAAGTGGGGCAGTAATACTACTATTACTACTACTACTATTACTACTGCTACTATTAATAGTAATACTTATAATTTATTTATTTATTTATTTATTTATTAAACTTGTATACCGCTACTCTCAGTTTGGCTCGGAGCGGTTTACAGAAATAGATTAAAACTATACATTTAGCTTTAAAAAACAATAAAAACAACAATAAAAACAACAATAAAAACAGACATAGCCCCGAGTTTTTCACCCATTGAAAGCTTGTCGGAAGAGCAGGGTTTTGCAGGCTTTCCGAAAGGCAAGTAGGTCTCGGATAGTATGAGTTTCAACTGGCAAGGCATTCCATAAATGAGGGGCTACAATCGAGAAGGCTCTCTGCCTAGTAGAAGACAAATGATAAGTCCGTATGTTAGGGACTTCAAGCAAATTTTGGTCTTCGGACCGAAGTAATCTCTGGGGTTGGTAGGGGGATAAGCGGGCCCTCAGGTACGCCGGCCCCAAACCATGTAAGGCCTTAAAGGTTAGAACCAGTATCCTGAAAGTAATCCGGTACTCAATCGGTAGCCAGTGCAGCTGTTGTAGAATTGGGGTGATACGCCACCTCGCTGGCACCCCGGCGAGAAGACGAGCCGCCACATTTTGCACCAGCTTCAGTTTCCGGATCACTGACAGAGGAAGGCCAATGTAGAGGGCGTTACAGTAGTCGAGCCTCGAGATGACTGTCGCCTGGATCACCATAGCCAGGTCGTTCCTAGATAGGTAGGGAGCCAGTCGCCTAGCCTGACGTAGATGGAAAAATGCAGATCTGCTCACAGCAGAGACCTGGGCCTCCATTGTGAGCAGAGGGTCCCATAACACACCACGACTTTTTACAGAAGATGACGGACATAGTGTCTCGCCATCCAGGGTAGGCAGCTGGATCTCCCTCCCACCCGGATGGCCCAGCCAAAGGATCTCCGTCTTCGCTGGATCCACCCTCAACCTGCTGGCACGCAACCATCCAGTAACGGCCTCAAGGCACTGATGGAAACTATCGGGTACGGAGTCCAGCCGGCCCTCCATCCTCAGAATGAGCTGTGTGTCATCAGCGTACTGGTGGCACTCGAGCCCAAAGCTCCACACCAGTCGGGCAAGCGGTCGCATATAGATGTTAAATAATACAGGGGATAATGATGTTGATGTTGTGTTGTGCCCACAATGTGATATGCATTGTGCAGGAGGAAATGCCAAATTCTTTTCCAAACCTGCCAGAAGCCTGTGGTAATTGGATAATGTAAGAAAAACACCATAATCTTGTAAGCACAATGCTGTCATTTAGAAAAACCCAAAGGTCATAAAACGTGCAAATTTGTGAGACATCTGATCTTTTTGTTATACAGAAAGCAAGCTAACAGGAGATAGAAGGGAATAGTTTGAACTGATCCTGAAGTCACGGTGACAATCTAAGCACAGTCCTGGGATGAAGGCTTTTACAGACATCCAGATAAGATTCTGGATGATCTCCTCAGTCCCAGCCAGCATGGTTAAAGTTCAGGAATCCTGGAAGTTACAGGACATCAGGTTAGTGAATGCTGCTTTTGCAGGTGATGCTGTAGCTTGAAATGTGAACTGCAGCCACCATAGGACTGGAGGGACCAAGGCAATCCAAAACAGTTTGAGTCCCTATTTTAGAAAATGTAAAATGCTATTACAGTAGAGTCTCACTTATCCAACATAAATGGGCCGGCAGAATGTTGGATAAGCGAATATGTTGGATAATAAGGAGGCATTAAAGAAAAGCCTATTAAACATCAAATTAGGTTATGATTTTACAAATTAAGCACCAAAACATCATGTTAGACAACAAATTTGGTAGAAAAAGTAGTTCAATACGCAGTAATGTTATGTAGTAATTACTGTATTTATGAATTTATCACCAAAATATCACGATATATTGAAAACATTGACTACAAAAATGCGTTGGATAATCCAGAATGTTGGATAAGCGAGTGTTGGATAAGTGAGACTCTACTGTATTCAGAGCTGTCATCATTGTAGATAAAGCACAAAAAACCCTTTATCAGTAGAATACAGAGAACATTATTTTAGCTGATGTCCTAATTTATTTAGAAAATCTAATAGATGTTATTTAAGCTAGCATTACAAAGTAGGGAAAAGGTGATGGAGATGGTATATTGGACCGATCCAGTTGTCCAGACTGCTGCAAAGCTTGCAGATATTCCAGAGTTTGCTGGAAACTCTGGAGTACTCCTTGAATATGCCAAAAGCAGAGCCAAGTTGTGTTAAGTTCAGAAAACCCAGGATACTCACTGGAAGTCTCAGAGTGAATATACACTGCTCTAAATCCCAGAATCTGATCCCAGAATATTCCAGATTATCTGGCAGTGTAGACTCATATGATCCAGTTCAAAGCAGATGATCTGGGATCAGATCCTGGGATATAGGGCAGTGTAGATCCAGCCTCTGCTTCATGAAGACAGTCAGTGCTGGAGTCAAGATGATTCCAAGGATTTTTTGTTCATGTACAAAAGCTTATGCTACCAACTTCATCCTCTCATTTAGTGTCTAAGGTGCTACAAGATCTATTAGCATTTTTAATGCAAATTCAGGTTAACATAGGTTATTTTTTAAATTTCTGGATATGTGAATTGGTCATATGAATGGGGACAGATTTAAGCTAGTGATCCCACCAGACAGCTGGCGGCAGTGTTCCACTTCACCGCGAGGCGTGGAGAATCCGACGACCCACTCCTTACCTTGCATTGCCTGCTGGGAGGGTGATCACATGGGGGGAAGCATGAGCATGTGTGGCTTCCCCCATAGATATAGGTAACACGGGAAGCCTGCCATGTTGCTGCGATGGCATGGCGGTTCCGCCCTCCTTCACTCACGGCATGACATCAGCTGATGCTAGCTGTCTGACTCCATGGGTGACTGGGGCTAGATTGGCGTTTGAGGTTGTAAATGAACAGGAACACAAATGTTGCCATTCCAGACAGCAGCAGAAGGTGTACTGACGAACAGATGCTGCATACATTTATGGACATGCAAAGAGACTCTCAAAACTTACCACCATACAATCAAATACCTTTTCCCCCCCTCTACATAGCAGTTGCAATATTTCAACCAGTGTTTAGTCAATGATTTATACTTTAATTTTTATTAAATATATGTGTACATTGCTTTTCTGCCCTCAAAGTGGTTCTAATCTAAAATAACACAATACCAAAGTAATGCCACAATAAAATATATACATTGAAGACACATGCAAGTCAAAATAAAAGTAAAACATCTGTTTCTAGAAAAGCAGCATTACATGGACTCAATTCAGTTTCCAAAGGTTTTGCCATAAGGTATTGTGCTGTGATCAGCAGGGGGAAAAAGTCTAACAACTCAAAAGATTAGTTCAAGACAGAGGTTAGGGAAAGGGCATGGAGTGGAGACATTACTTCAAGGCTGAGATAGGGGCACATTTGCTTTCTCATGTTGTATACACACTTTTTGTGCACAAAATTGTTAAAACACTTATACATAATATTACCTTGAAGCTATGTGTCTAAAGTATATATTGGAATATAAAGTAATTTCATACTTAGATTTGTGCCCCATTTCCATGGTATCACATTATGCATAAATATTCAAATGCAGGTATTTCAAAATCTGAAAAAAAAAAAAGATATCCAAAATACTTTGTGTCCTAAGCATTTCAAAACAAGGGATGCTCATCCTATACTTAAAAGCAGGACTTGCTTGGAAGATTCAGGGAGTTGTAACACACAAAGTAACTTTTCTAAGATGAGTCTAAAAGTCTCTTTCATATGCTATACAAAAAACTAAAAAAAAAACTGGGTCAACTTATCCATGGGTCAATGTAAGTACTATACCTTAACTCTTATAAAAAAGAAACCACCCCATTCTCTGAGTGTAGTGGTGAAAGGCAAGAGATGGGAGAAATTAAAAGATGCATCGATCCTTTCTACTATCTTTGTCGTGCCACTGCTTCTGGCTTCATTGAGTGCCTGGGTGGGAAAATGTACTATTTTTGTAAGGTCCCTTGAGTCTCAGTTTGGGAAAAAGTGAGTTATAAATAAAGTGTATATAGAAAGCAGATAGGAAGAAAGTAATTTGAATGTGGTACTGAAGAAGAGTTCTATGGATATCATTGGACCACTAAAAAAGATAAATAAATGGGTCCTAAGGCAAACCAAACTAGAACTTTCCCTGGAACCTAATATGACTAAACGGAGACTGACATACTTTGGCCATATCAGGAAAAAGCAATACTCATGAGAAAAGATCATAATTCTTGGCAACGTAGAAGGCAGTAGGAAAAGAGGAAGACCACATTACAGGTGGATAGACTCAATGAGGGATGCCCCAGCCCCGAGTCTGTAGGACCTCAGCAGGGCTGTAGATGACAGAGTGACTTGCAGTCTCTCATCCATGGGAGAGTGTGGATGAGCTCCCTCTATCAGCTCCAGCTCCATGCGGGGGGCATGAGAGAAGCCTCCTACAAGGATGTTAAAAACATCAAAAAACATCCGGGCATCCCCTGGGCAACGTCCTTGCAGACGGCCAATTCTCTCACACCAGAAGAGACTTGCAGTTTCTCAAGTCACTCCTGACATGGAAAAAAAAATCCATGGGGTCATTATAAGGAAATATCAACTGGTTAACAGCAACACACTATAAAAGGATGGATGGATGAATGGGAGCAGCACCATGCAGATCATATTAATCTATGATTTAATTATAATTATCATGTTAATGATGTTTTATGAATCAGGCATACAAAAGCCACATGATAGACTGCAGCTCCCATCACTCTTGATAGCTGGCTGTACTGGCAACAGCTGAAGGAAGCTGCAATTTAACAATTCATGGAAGGTCACACATTCCTAAATTCTGCTCTGAATCAATAAAAAGTCGCAGTGAAACTGAGAGTCTGGACGGATTTTCCACAATTAATGCATATGTAGAATATTTATTAGGCTTCCAGTTTACAGATGAATTTTTAACACAATTTAACGTTTTGACTCGCCCGTCTGTATATACCTCCACTGAAATAATTGCAAAAGCTCTAGAACAGTGAAAGCTATTGCAATTGCAATGCACCTAAGTTGTAATGCTGCCGTCATTCCAGAACTACTGATAAACAGATAAAGGTACCAATAGATATATTTGTTAAGAAGGTAAAACTATAAATTAGACTGTCTGAGTTTTCTTCTGTTTAATTTTCTACTATGTTAAGTGGCACTGGCTTAATTAAAATTTCAATTTTATTCAGAGCTTAGTTTGTGCTAGCAGATTGGGCTGATGCATTTGACAAAATGTCTCTTTCTCTCTCTCATGTTCTTGTATTCAACAATCTGATGCACATTCCCAAATCAGAAATGAAAAAGGTTCACGACAAAGAGAATGTATATAATATTCATTTCATTATGAGTCACAGGAAAGACAAATGACCTTTATCAGATTGAAATTTAATTTGAGATCATTTTTGAATGCATATTGGTTATACTTTATTTACCGATGCATGATGGATTGCAGAACGTTTGAAGAGATGTTTTGTGTGGGCATAGTGGAAAAGACAGCATGAACCTCCCTATCCCTGGAGAGCTTTTGAGGAATTTTGTCTGAGCTGGGAGGAGATTTGTTTTGTTTGAGTTCTCATTAGTGTTTTATTTTTCTATTGTGTTTTTGTGAGCTTATGTTTGCTGGGTAAATGCTAATTGTGTGTGCTCATTAACATTTTATTGTTCTTTCTGTCTATGCCCAGGTCCTATGAACATGGTCACACTGAGGTTGGGCATCTGCTGAGAGGAAGTGAGAGAGCGATGTAGGCTGGATCTACACTGCAGTTTGAGTCAGTGTAGACCCATATAATGCAGTTCGATGCAACTTAATTGTATTACATAGATCTATTGCATTATATGGCAGTGTAGAACCAGCCATAGTTGTTGGGGAGGTAGCAGCTACTAGGTCTTTGTAAGACTGCAGCCACAGTCCCTGGAGTTTACTGTGGAGCCATTCAACTAAGACGAGGCCAACAGGAATTTAGTGGGGGATCTTGAGGAAGAGGCTCAGAGTTCTTTCGGTACCTACAAAAGACTGCAGAATATGATGGCAAAGTTGTAGTATGTTTGCATTCTTGATAGAAGATATATTTAGTTACAGCTGCAGCAAGTGCAAGAGAATTTTCCACACAATCTGCAAGAAAACAAGATGCCATAATAATTAAAAGCCAACATGGGTCTCTCAAAAACAAGTCATGACAGACTAATATCAACTCTTTTTAATAGAATTACAAGCTTGGTAGAGGTACTGTACCTTGATTTTCACAAAGTCCTCCAAGATATTCTTGCAAATCAGCTAGTAGACAATGTTATTGTTAAGTGGATTTGTCATTGGTTGACCAACTGAACTCAAAAAGGTGCTCACCAATAGCTCCTCTTCATCCTGGAGAGAAGTTACAAGTGGGCGCAACAAGATTCTTCCTGGGTCTAGCGTTATTTAACATCTTTATCAATGGCTTGGCGAATAGAATGGAGGCCATGCTTATCAAATTTGCAGATGACACTAAATTAAGAGTGGTAGCTAATACCCCAGAGGACAGAATCAGAATTCAAGATGACCTTAAGAGATTAGAGAGTTGATCCAAAACTAACAAAATAAAATATAATAGGGGAAAATGGAAAGTACTGGACCTGGGCAAATAAAAAAGCAATGGGTGACATACGCCTTGTCAACAGTATATTTGAAAGGAATCTAAGAGTTTTAGTAGACTACAAGCTGAACATGAGTCAACAGTGTGAAATAGCAGCTAAAAAGCAAATGAAATTCCAGGGTGCATCAATACAAGTACAGCGTGTAGGTTGAAGGAAGTAATAGTACTATTTTATTCTGCTTTGGTCAGATCTCTTCTAGAACAAGTTCAGAAGAGAGTGACCAAAATGATAATAGGTCTGGGAACCATGGCCGTTGAGGAATGGGGTATGTTTAGGAGAGGACAAAATTAAGAATGACATGATAGCCATGTTTAAATATTTTAAGGGATGTCACATTGAAGATATTTTCTGTTTCTCTAGAGGCTAGGACACAAAGCAATGAATTCAAACTAGAGGAAAGGGATTCCATCTAAACATTGGGAAGAATGTCCTGATGGTAAAAGCTATTCAGCAGTGAAATACCTGCTGGAGAAGGAGAGTCTGCTGCCTTGGAGTGTAGCAGACTCTCCTTCTCTGGATGGCTGAATGGCCACCTTTTGAGGGTGTCTTGGTTGTATATTGCTGGATAGTCCTTGTGATCTCTTTCAATACTATGATACCATGATCTTATGAATATATGAATACAGTTTAGCAATGAGTTATTCATTTGTAGAGGATCAAGTTTTCCTTTGTGTTTATCTTTGTGCATACATTTACTGATTTTAAAAAGTGACAAAAATATAACATTTGAGTTATACTGTAGATTTGCTTCTAATTCTTTTCTCATTTATTTATATTTTAGAAACTCCATTACTGAGATGTGACAAAACTTTTGCTGTGAACCTCTGGAACAAGAATAATAAAAGCACAGTTCTATTTTTAGATCATTCCAAACCAGGTTGACTGAAAAAAAAAAGCCGCCCAATATGTTGACTCAAATACTATAGGTAGTCTCAATTAAATCAGTTTCTGAGTAGTGAGTCAATACTTATGTAATTTCCCATAAATTCATGGGATTGCCATAAGTCAACAGGCAATTTGAAGGCATATTCACACTATCAATGATATTCAGACCAATGCCTGCTTGATTTGGCAACTGATGATGTAAACAGATGAATTATTAACACCTAGTATCATTGTGTTTATCAATTAGCTTTGTAAATTTTCACTCAGTCGACTGTGTCTGTTTATGTTGTTTATTCTTGACAGCTAAATACTTATTCATTGAAATACGTCCAAAACTAGATCATGTGACTATAGGGATACAATTTGTCCTGGAAAACTGGGAAAGTCCTGGATTGAAGAGAGTAAAAAAATGTTTCAGCGGCTTGATCCAGTAGCTCCTGGGTTCCCCCTTCATGCAACACTGTCACAGGGATACAGGGTAAAAAGGCTTTGGGTGCTATTGTGCAAGAGTCTCAGAGAATAGCCAGAGCCCAGAAGACAGGAAAGGAAAGAAGTGAAGATGCTGAGCTCAGTCTTGTGTGGTGAATGCTTGAGCCTTGTAAGCCCCCTCCCACATACATGTTCCAGGCTCCTTTCCTGCCAAGAGTTGTAGCCTGCCATCTCAATGCCTCAGTCACAGTTTCAACTGTGCCTGATAATCCACTCCTTGCTCAGCTCTTCCTACTCAAGCTTATCCTCTCCATCTCCTGTCCAGCTAAAATCACAATCCCTTATTCTCAAGACAAATCTGCTCCCACTGGCTCCAACTACTCCTTCTATGCAAGATTATCCACTCTGTCTCCCACACAGCCAAAATTGACACACCTTTCCTTCCAAGAAAACCCAGATACCTTTTAAACCAGCTTCTAGTGAATACACGACAAACCAGAATTTGAACGTATGTTGTAGCTTCAAGTCCCGCGCTTATAAACATGAGTCTACTAGTTCTTTCAAAAGAATAGCTATTATAAGAAATGATAGCACATATGAAACAGTCATGCCAAACAACAACAACAACAACAACAACAATTAATATACTGAATGTGCATAATCAGAATTTATTGTTGTTTATTCGTTCAGTTGCTTCCAACTCTTTGTGACCTCATGGACCAGCTCATGCCAGAGCTCCCTGTCAGCTCCATCACGGCTCCCAGCTCCTTCAAGGTTGAGCCAGTCACTTCAAGGATACCATCCACCCATCTTGCCCTTGGTTGGCCCCTCTTCCTTTTCCCCTCAATTTTCTCCAGCATCATTCTCTTCTTCAGGCTTTCCTGTCTTCTCATTATGTGGCCAAAGTACTTCATCTTTGCCTCTAATATCCTTCCCTCCAGTGAACAGCTGGGCATTATTTCCTGGATTATGGACTGGTTTGATCTTTTTACGATCCAAGGCACTCTCAGAATTTTTCTCCAACACCACAGTTCAAAAGCGTCTATCTTCCTTCATTCAGCTTTCTTCATGGTCTAGCTCTCGCATCCATAGGTTACTACGGGGAATGCCATTGCTTTAACTATGCGGACCTTCGTTGCCAGTGTGATGTTTCTACTCTTCACTATTTTATCAATATTGGTCATTGCTCTTCTCCCAAGAATAATAAGAATACATATTATAATTAAAATAATTTTCTGCAATATGCCTGCCCTATCAAAACTGATTTCCAGATCCTTTTAGGCCTACAAAACATAGTAATGGGTGTCTAAAGATTAGGATTTTTAATAGAGTAATCAAAAGAAACCCATAATGACCTTAGCATTGCTGTCTGGAGGACTGGGAGCTATATTTGAAAGCTTGACCATCTTGCCTAACCTAAAACTTAAAAAGGAACATCAAGTGGATCCTTTCCAGTCCGGCTTCCGTGTGGGGCATGGGACAGAGACTGTATTGGTTTCCATCACGGATCATCTCCGATGCCAGCTTGACCAGGGTGGGTCGGTGCTGCTTGTGTTATTGGATCTCACAGCAGCATTTGACACAGTCGATCACAATCTTCTGACCCACCGCCTTGCCGTTGCTGGAGTTAGGGGGGCAGCTTTAAATTGGCTGGCCTCCTTTTTTCACAACCGTGGACAGCAAGTGGAGAGGGGAGGCCTGGTCTCCGAGAGGTCCACTCTACTTTGTGGGGTTCCTCAGGGGGCCATTCTCTCCCCTCTGTTGTTTAACATCTATATGTGACCACTTGCTCAGCTGGTCCAAGATTTTGGGCTCGAGTGTTATCAATATGCTGACGACACTCAACTTGTGTTAAAGATGGAAGGCCAACCGGATTCTGTACCTGACAATTTTCATCAGTGCCTCGAGGCCATTATTGGATGGTTGCGTTCCAGTTGGTTGAGGGTGAATCCAGCAAAGACGCAGATCCTATGGCTGGGTCAACTGGGCAGCGGAGATATCCAGTTGCCAACCCTGGATGGCGAAGCGCTACGCCCGTCTTCACTAGTAAAGAGTCTGGGAGTCCTCTTGGACCCTTCATTGACGATGGAGGCCCATGTCTCCGCCGTTAGCAAAACCGCCTTTTTTCATCTTCGGCAGGCTAGACGGCTAGCCCCCTATCTGTCTAGAGACAACCTGGCTACGGTGATCCAGGCTACGGTCATCTCGAGACTGGACTATTGTAATGCCCTTTTCATTGGCCTTCCTGTGTCGGTGATCCGGAAGCTCAAATTGGTGAAAAATGCAGCTGCCCGGCTCCTTGCGGGAGTCCCGATGAGATGCCACATAACACCAATCTTACTGCAGCTGCACTGGTTACCAATTGAGCACCGGATCACTTTCAAAGTGATGGTACTTACCTTTAAAGCCTTACATGGTCTAGGGCCGATGTACCTGAGGGACTGCCTCACTCCCTACAAACCCCAGAGATCCCTCCGTTCTGAGGACCAAGACCTACTGGAAGTCCCCAGTTTTAAGACTTTGCATCTAACTGCAACTAGACGCAGAGCCTTTTCAGTAGTGGCGCCATCTCTCTGGAACATCTTGCCACCTGATGTTCGTGCCTTTCGGGACTTGTCGGCCTTCCGCAGGGCATGTAAGACACACCTGTTTCGGCAGGATTTTGAGTTCTGTTATTGATGTTTTAAAAGGTGCTTTTAGGATGTTTTTAAGATGTTTTTAAAGATGTTTTTAAGATGTTTTTAAGATGTTTTTAAGATGTTTTTAAGATGTTTTTAAATTGTTGATTTTAGCCGGTCCTTATAAGCCGCCCCGAGCCCTAGGGGAGTGGCGGCATATAAGTTTGAAAAATAAATAAATAAATAAATAAAGTATGATGGCAAGGAAAGACATTCCCCTGTCCACTGTGATAATCAACATTCCAATTATCAATTAAATGTTGCTATTCATTGTCTTTGTCATATTGTGTTCATTACATTCAACAAGGGGAAGCTTTGTCCTTCTAAAATACTAAATATTCTCCTTTCCAGTGATAGCTGAAATCCAGCAAACACAGTCCCACCCAATTCATATTATTAATGTCTATGGCATTTGTACTAGCAGAGAATTCAAAACCCCATGTATCAACGCTCAGTAGCAACAAAGGATTACTACAGGATTGCTGGCATTGAGAGCCATTAATTCTCCCTCCTATTCTTTCTCCTCTTCCCCCTTTACAAAGATGAACACAGATGGTAGACATCAGTGAGTCTCTAGAAGCAATGTGGATGCTGCTTCCCTTTTTTATCCATGTTTAATAACAGTGACACGAGGAGAGATCATCTAGAGCTGTGAAGGTGGGAGCAGAACGGCATCTAATTATATATTTTAACTATGTGAACACCTAGTAATAGCTGTTTTGGTTTTGAACCAATATCTGGAAGTAAAGGTTCGAGGGGGAGCGAAAGTGTAAGAGTGCTGAAGCTGAATACAGACTAAATGAATGTGGCATATTAAAAACAGCACATTTATCAGCTGCCATTAGTGCAATTATCATTCTGTTAGAAATGGAAGTCAAAAATTTTAAATTACACGGGGAACAAAATGCTTCAAATTAATAATGAAACAATTACATTATTTATGTTTCTCATTTTATAGGTTTAGGATCTAAAGGTCTTTGTGCTGCTTTTATGTACCATTTCCACCCCCCCCCCAACATTCCCCCCTTTTAACGCTAAGATGATATGAAATGTGAATTTGAAATGTGGCTCCAGGCAAACCAAAGCTGGCATTTTCAAAAGAAGAATGGTTCATAAACTCCCTCCCCCACCTCATTTATTTATTTATTTAGTCACATTTATTCCCCACAGCATTTGTGGCAGTGAAGCAAGAAATGTACATTATAAATGGGTCTAAGAATCAAAACAAAGCAGAACTGAAACAGCCATTAAGGGCAACAAAAAGAGCAATCCGCAAAGTAAAGTTTATTTATTATATTTTTTAAAAAGCACCATTACCTTGGCTTTCTTGTCTTTTTCTTTTCTTTGTCTTTTGCTAGTTGGTTCTTTAATGCAGCCCTGAAATACTTTCACAAAAGAGTAAGCCCAACTGAGCTAGGTAGAACTTACTTTAGAGTAATGTTTTTTGGTCCCACTACATGGGAATGTTTAAAAATTTGTCCGCATTTTAAAAACAGATTTACAGAAGAAGCCTATACACGTTTATTGAAAAGTGATATCCATTGTATTATTTTCATTATACTCTCATGGGACACATATGCATATTTTTGTAGCATTATATACATTAAATCCATGTGTGGCACAGCAGGTTAAACAACTGAGCTGCTGAACTTGCTGACTGAAAAGTCAGCGGTTTGAATTTGGGGAGAGAGGTGAGCTCCCACTGTTGGCCCCTGCTTCTGCCAAATTAGTAGTTCGAAAACATGCAAATGTGAGTAGATCAATAAGTACCACTCCGGCGGAAGGTAACAGCGCTCCATGCAGTCATGCTGGCCACATGACCTTGGAGGCGTCTACGGACAACACCGGCTCTCCAACTTAGAAATGGAGGTGAGCACCACCCCCCAGAGTCTGCCATGACTAGATTTAATGTCAAGAGGAAACCTAGCTTTAACTTTTACCTTAAGATTAGTAACAATTATTCTTTAAACAAACCAAGACATAGAAAAATAAGAAAGCGGAGATGATTCTTGGCAGGGGGTTGGACTGGATGGCTCATGAGGTCTCTTTCAACTCTACTATTCTATGATTCTATGAAATACTTTGCAAAAACCTAAGAGCATTAAGTCAATGTCAGAATCTGTAACTTTGTTTATGAGTGATATGAGAAAGCCTCTGTCAGCCTTGTGGTATATTAAAGACTAACACATTTTATTATGGCAGAATGTTTTATATCTCTGTCTTTTTTAAATATAAGATCCAAATTGAAGAAAATACCTTCCCTTGTACCTGAAAACAATAGGTTGAATGCAGTTCAGCTCAGTGGGGAAACCCAATACGATAGGTTAAAGATCTTGATTGTGCAGAGCATCCGCCACTTACATGATGGGTTAGGGATCAGATTACTGTCAAAAAGTGGAAATGGTTGAAATGTGAAATCCAGCTTTATAAGCATCAATACTGTATTATATACACAAATACTGTATAAGACGAGAGGTACCACAAATGATTTCTAAATTATACACTACTATCCACAAGTTGGGACAGAGTAGATTGAGAGAAAAAGCAGTGTGCTCACAAAAGCATTGTGCAAACATGATGGAAGAGCATATCACATACTAAAGTTCTGAGTATATTTCAAACCAGTTAAAAAGCCTACATTGTTTTCCATTGAGTGTGTAATATGCTTGAGGAGAAAACAGCCAGGAGCTCAGCCAAGTGAAACACCTATTACTCCTTTGTTACTTAACTTCATGTTAAATGAACCAGAGGAGGGAAGGAAAGCTCTCCCACAAAATACCACTAACACCATATCCTCACTGCTACACATTCCAGAATGAATCAACTCAGGTTCTGGCCCAAGCATGAGGGAAGCCTTAAGCTTTGAAATCAGTAAAATTACCAATGGCCTACCTTCAATGGGATCCACAGTTGTATTGGATCTTAGAAAAACAAATGTTACCAGTGTAATTTCAAATAAGACAATGAATAAACTAGATCCATCTCTATACTTTTGTGAGCTCATTCACGGTGTTGACAAGAATCACAAAGAGCATCCAGGGGTGAAATAGACAGCTCTTGTGTTGAAGCATAGAGACAACAGTGGGGCTTCCCTCAACCTTGATTTGGATGGACCAACTAGTATAAGATGATGCCTCTAGGTCAGTGGTTCTCAACCGGTGGGCCCCCAGGTGTTTTGTCCTACAACTCCCAGAAATCCCAGCCAGTTTACTAGCTGTTAGGATTTCTGGGAATTGAAGGCCAAAACATCAGGGGACCCACAGGTTGAGAACTACTGCTCTAGGATGATCAGAAGACTGTTTTGGTTTAGATAGAGTAACTCATTTCCTAGGCTGATCAAAAAAAATCACATACTCCCACATTTTCTCCAGAGGTAGGAGAGAGATTCTATTTTGGGAAGGTACCCTCAATCTACAGAGATGCTGGTTTAAACTGCCCAAACAACATCTGAGTCTCCTCTCAGGTGTAATTCACCTGCTTGGTTATGGTGTCAACATGATCCCAGCAGAGGTAGCGAAGCATGCCAGCCTTTCTACAAAATGTAGTTACATTTTTGCTGCAGACTTTTCCTAACAATCTTGTGAGCAATGGTGCAATGAACCAAGGGCTTGCCAGTTAAAGCCCCAGGAGGTTTTGATTAGCCGGGGCTGGAACATAATCTTGGACTCCCTTCTGAGTGAACTGTAGCTACAAGGGGAAAATCATTTTTTTTCTGGCAACAACATATAGCTATAGGACAGCTCTGTTGTAATTGAAAGTCTTTTGGGAGCGGTTTGATCTTGCATTTAATAAAGTTATTCCTGGTGGAGATGAAAATTGATAAATATATCTTTTTAAAAATCTAAATCAAGATGTCCACCTGCATTTTTAGACTTTTCCTTGGAGATCTTGCTATAGAAGCTATCATGGCAAAGGGATATACTTCAAAATTTAACATTACACCACTGTGCATGAAAGTACATTCCCCATCCTCTTCCCATGCTTTCAAGAATTTCGTATCAATAGAAGGGGGTTCCCTGCTAATTAGGAGTGATGAGGGTATCACAGACCTTTTATCCACAAATGCAACTGTCTGGTAATTCTCTCTTTTGACCCTGCAATTAATATTGGGGAGATATATATATATATATGTAAAAGATGCGAGGTATGCTAGATAAAGAGTAGTGCTGGAAGTGGGGTCATGAGGGGTCATTGCAGGACCATCGATGGGCGAACCAATGCAATTTTACTATTGAGGAGAGGTGCAATATCAGCATTTATCTAAATCTACACTAACATGGCTGTTGTGGCATAGTGAATTGGGCTGATAAAGTCCTTAGAGACCATCTGTATATGTCACATCTTCTCATGTCATCGGTTTTACCATACTCTCACACCCAATAACAGAAAAATTTCTTTTACCACATGAGCAGATACACACTGTGGCATTTCATCACTATTCTTTTGGATAAAATCATAAGAGTATTATTTATTGTACTCAAAATGTGAAATTAAGGCCTGGCATTTAGATTGCTGTGTGAGCACTGAGCAAATATGAGGTGGAGACAACTGCTGAATATCACTATTTACAGCAGAGATGGGAAATGTGCAGCAAATAGGGTACAGGTGACCCCAGAGTTTATGGGTTTATAAATCCCTTAATTATGAAGTCATCAGTTTAGCTGTCTTGCATGGTATTGGAGGGTACAGTACTTCCAAAAGTTGATATGTTTTCCCTAAAGACTGCTTCTTTCCTTGTGCAATGCCACATCAGCTATCTGAGGGCCCTTCCACACTCATATAACCTATGCGGGGAGATTAAAGATGGTAAATACATTTAAAAAAACAAAAAACATCCAGGCGTCCCCTGGGCAACGTCCATGCAGACGGCCAATTCTCTCACACCAGAAGCGGCTTGCAGTTTCTCAAGTTGCAGTTTCCCAACATAAACAGGCCGGCAGAACGTTGGATAAGCGAATATGTTGGATAATAAAGAGGGATTAAGGAAAAGCCTATTACACATCAAATTAGGTTATGATTTTACAAATTAAGCACCAAAACATCATGTTTAACAACAAATTTGACAGAAAAAGTAGTTCAATATGCAGTAATGCTATGTAGTAATTACTGTATTTACAAATTTAGCACCAAAATATCACAATGTATTGAAAATATTGACTACAAAAATGTGTTGGATAATCCAGAACATTGGATAAGCGAGTGTTGGATAAGTGAGACTCTACTGTGTGTGTGTGTGTGTATCTATCTATCTATCTATCTATCTATCTATCTATCTATCTATCTATCTATCTATCTAACCCAGAATATCAGGGCAGAAAATCCCACAATATCTGCTTTGAACTGGGTTATCTGAGTCCATACTGCCATATATCAAAGTAGATAATGTGGGATTTTATTCAGCTATGTGGAAGGGGCCTTAGATGGCTTGAGAATTCTTTGGAGAACTGTACAGAATTTGAAACATTATTTTTTATGGTTGATGACCACATTTGTTGTGGGGTTCCAAGAGATGATGATGATGATAATAATAATAATAATAACTTTATTTTTGTATCCTGCCTCCATCTCCCCAAAGGGACTTGCTGCTCGTATGGGGACAAGCCCAACACCATACGTTAAAACACAGATCAATAAAATTAAAAAACATTGTAACAACATAAAACAACATAAAACACATTAATAGTAATTTAAAACCTGGACAATAATAATAACTGAATATTCAGAGGGTAAAATTGTGTAGAACTCTGAATAGGGCTCTTTGCTGGTATAAGGATGATCAGGGATAAGGGAGGAAGAGCAGTTTCAATAAAACACTAAAAACTTAAAAGGTGAGGAACAGTGATAAAGTGCAATAACTGATAATGACTTGTAAACAGGCTGAATATCTGGTGGGACTACTTACTCAAAGGCGCACTGGAACATCCACGCTTTTAGCTCTTTGCAGAAGGTGAACAGGGAAGGTGCCAGTCTGATCTCCCTAGGGAAATGTAGTCCAAAATATTTCTAAGCTGTATTACCACTGTCTGTGTGTTAAAATGTAGTTTCTTGCTGATTCTGTAGCCACTTACAAACAGTGTGGCAGCTTCCTATTGCCCTTACAATAAGCATTAAGCCTGTCACACTGCAACTTCAGAGCTGCCTCCTTTATATTACCAATTATAGTTTTATATTTGTGTGAAAGTTTCAGCAGGTGGTTATAATAAGCAGCAATCTAATTAATTTTTATAGAAGTGACTTATTTGGTACCACAACAGGAAAGAGGACATAGGGTGATGTTTTGACTATAAACTGAAAACAGCCAACCATATTTTAAAATACCAATTCAGATCATAACTCTTCCCTTCCCTTGGCCATCTATATAGCAGAAGGAATGATATTGAAGAGTCCAAATACATGCTTAACATTGAAAATACTTCTGAAAGAAAAAATAAAGAAGGATATTAATTGTGTTGTGGTTTTGTAGGCAATCTCATGAATGGTTCTTCGGTGAAGTTATGATAAACTGTCTGTATGGATGGCATTGCCTAGAAATGGTTTCAAGCATCTTTCATTGTCAACAAGGTCTTAGCAATTTAGTTATCAGAATGGTTCTACCTATGCAGAGTGGGTTAGAAATGGTGATATTCATCAGATAGTACACTATTTTTGTCGGCTATGATTAGGAGCAACACTTGTTTTCGAGCTTAAGGCATAGTGACAAGTGTCAAAGCAAATTTTTCATCTTCCAGCATGCTTAAGTGTCAATCCTACCGCATTCATGCCGAGACAGAAAGAAAGTCATAATCCCACTGTAACAAAATAAGGACAGACATAATTGTCATTATAATATTGGTGGCTGCTGGCTGGCAGACCTGAGAGTGCCGTAATTTGATTTGTTTGATGTATGATTTTTTTCTTGTTACAGTGATTGAACAAGCACTTGTTTTGTCACGGCTTGCAAAGGATCTTAATTTTGCATACTGTTTTCCAGGTATATTGCAGCAGATAGTAAGAATGAAGGGGATGGGGCTGGAGGAACAAAAAGGGAACTAAACATGGAAGTTTAGTCCAGATTCTTCACACTCTGCAGGCAGAATGAAAAGAAAAGAAACAATATCGCAGCTAGTTCAAAGAGAATCTCTCTAGTGATCGTGTACAATTTAGACTTTCAAATGAAATGTCTTCAGATATCAGCCCACATGTTACAATCTCTTGTTCTGTTTTGTTTTGAATGAATGTTGTCATGACTGGATGCTTATGTAGCAGTTACGGATAAGAGTCAATAGAACAGCTTAGTGATATCTCCTTTCAAGCTGGTAAATAGGAATGTTGCTGTCTTTAGATTTGCCTGGGTCCATTGGGAATATGATTAAAAATCCCTTTCCACAACATTAATGAAAGCATGGTGATCAGAAACCATATCAGTTGTGCGGGTGCTTCAATCTCTAGCTGGTTTTTAAAGAAAATATTTTGCTGAAATAAAGCCTATTGATCTTTAGAAGTTCCAAATTAATCTCTATACATATTTCAGCTATGAAAATCTTTTGCATTTATTTGTAGTCGTTTGAGAAAAAAAATCTCCTTAGAGTTGTTTACTTTCTGTTCCACAGCAGGCTGTATTTTAAGGACAGTGAACTCTGCTGGGTTTTATTCTATATTTATTTTTTTCTTTTATCTAATTACATGATGTTGGAGTTGAACAGCATTAAAATATAGATGTACTAGAGATAATAATAACTGAGTCAATATAAATGGTCTGGAGTCAAAACCTTGTTTTGTCTTTTAGAAATATACCATGGACTTCAATAGAACTTTTCTTCCCTCAGGAAAAAAGGAGAGTCCAACACCGAGTCTAATAGTCCATTTATTTCAGTATTATTTCTGCACTGACTAGCAGCAGTTATTAAGGTTTCTAAAATTGGGTCTTCTTTCAAAATACCACCAAGAGATGCTGGGGATTGAAGCAGGATTTTCTGCATTCAAAGCATGGCCCTTGCCACCTAGAGCTGTCAACTGAGGATCGTCCCAGGCCCTAAGGTTTCTGGTCCACAACCTGAGAACTAGGAAAAGTCCTTAGTGATGTGGCTAAGCATTCTGCATTAGCCAGCTACTCTTGCTATTCAGGCACAAAGAGAATGTGCTTTTTTCTGTTTGGAGAAGAAGACAGAATAAGACAGAAATCTTAGTTAAAGGGGCTGTTCACAGACCAAAAAAAAAATCTAATTTTTACTTAGGGAAATTAGATAAAGAATATTTAATCCAGCCTTCTTGCCTCTATCCAGAAGATGGATGCAAAACAGGGTGAAGAGTGAGTCCTGGTACCACAACAACTAGGAGGGAATACACACACACATAAACACACACACAATCTTCCAGAGTCTTTTTTCCCCTTCCAACAATAAATTTTACATGCTCCAGATTTGCATGAAGCCCTTTCCTCTTGAATTCACCAAGACTGGAGAGTTTGTACCCTTATTTCCTGCATGGAAATAAGGTCCATGAAAACTGAAAATCTGGCCAGGTCTTCAGACCTGTCAATCTCACTCAAACCCATATGGCATATCAAGTGGAGGATATTTCAGATCATAGTAACACCCTTTGCATTTTACAGATATGATTGAATCTAGTACTAGCTGGTGTCCAAGAATACTTTCAAACTCTGCAATTTAACCTTTCTAGCCTCAACCTATGTAATCGTAGAAATTTTACTTAGCATTCTCAGCCAAAGAGCTCTAATGCCTCATGACACAACAAATACCAAGATATCATTGAATGTTGCCATGACACTGAAAGTGGAACCATGTGTTATATTTAAGTACCATGAAAGAGCCCTAAGAAAATATTCAATTACAGCCCAGATCACAGAGTTTTGCACTTTCCTAAGGGGACTGAGAAAATGTTTGGGTAGTTGGGGAGCAAGGGTGAAAATAGACAAGTCTATAATAAAAGAGTAACTTCAGGATGTTTGCTCCTCATCACCACCAGAGAGAATAATTACACCCAGTATCTAGTTTTCTTGGGATGGTAAAGGAAAACATATTTATTAACATCTACATCATCCAGCCATGCTTGGGACCGCATTGGCCCTGCTGGAGCATCACCACATACTCAGTGTCACAACCACTACTCTTAAACAGAGATAGAGCACTCTGTGAACTCCTGGCTGCCATGGGTGTCCTGTCCCAACATCAGCACATGACCAGGAAGAAGAAGGGGGTGATTCCCTCTCCTTTTGCTATTCTCATGAGTGTCTCCATTGATGGTAGAATGTGGCATGTACAATGGCCAAAAGTTTGCATGGAGCTCTGTGTTTGGTGGAAGTGGTGGAGACAAAGGACATCATCAGATGGAGGTGCAGAAGCTGGGGGAAACAGTGGAAGAAACTGTAGGGTAGCAGCCAGCTTTGTCCCCTTACCATCCTACAATGTTTCCCAACTGTCCCTGGCTTCCACCCGTGCTGTCCCTGGCTTTTTCGATGAGGATATGGGTGACTATCTGTATCTTCAGAGTTTCCTCTGAACACTCTGCTGGGATGGAGCTGTTATTACAGTACAGAAGTAGCCCTGCGTTATATGATGGGCTCCGGCAGGCTCTATCCTGCCTCCATTTTGGCAGTGTGTTAGGACATGGAAAAAAAAAAAACCTCCATCTGATGAGGTCCCTTCATGATCCTTTCACTGCACTGATGATTGGTCTAAATTAGACTTGACCCAGCTGTCCAGACTGCTCTGAAGATGTTGGATACTCTGTAGTTTCCAACAATCTCTAGATCAGGCCTGCACAATCTGTGGTCTCCAGGCATTTTGGGGTTCAGCTCTTAGAATTACTGAGCGTTGGACAAGCTAGCCAGGACTTCTGGGAGTTGGAGTTCCAAACACCTGGTGGGCCCAAAATTGTGTAGGCCTGCTCTGAGTATCTCCTGACTTTGCCCAAAGCAGGGCAATGGTGGTTTAATCCTGGAAAACCTGCAATAGTTAAAAGTATTGAATATTAGACAGGGGATAGGGAGAGAATGAACTCATTTGAAATGTGGTGCTGGAGGAGAGTTCTGGGGATACCATTATTATTATTATTGCTGTGTGCCTGGACTGCCAAAAAAGACAAATGGCTCTTAGAGCAAATCGAACAAGAAACATCCCTAGAAACCAAAATGAGACTCTCATATATTGGATGTATCATGATACATGTCATTTGAAAAAAGATGATAATGCATGGTCAAAAGGGAGGCAGGCAGAATAGAGGAAAGCCACATTCCAGGTAGGTAGACCCAGTCAGGGAAGTCATGGCTTTGAGTGCAAGATCTTATCAAGGCTGTGGATAACAGCATGTCTTGGAGGTGTTTTAATTATATAGGTTTGCCAAAAAAACCACAAAGCTGACTTGTCAGCAGTTCACAGCAGTCATTTAGTTGTTGAATTATATATATGGATTTTGGGGTGGGAGGGGTATTATTACAAGCTGTTGTGAGCCACCTGAAAATAATTTTTTTAATTACATGTTGAGAAGATAGCAGCCCTACCTTCTTCTAATATCCTCTTTGTTTCCCTTACTACAGACCCGGGCAGCTCTGTGTGGTTTAAATAGCTATCTATAAATGCCTTCCAAAGGCAAAGCAGTAGGACAGGCTTCTTTTTGATTTGTAGAAGAAATATGTTCCCATTGTAGATTTATTGTCCCATCATCTTTAAGGGGGATTTTTTTATATAAAAAAATAAAAAGGTAGTGCAATCTCAAGAAATCGTCCTTTCCAGATATTAAGCTTGAGCTGTAGCTGTGGGGAAGATTAATTTTTCTCTTATTGCTTCATCATTCCTGCTGGCTCGTAGTGTTCAAGGCTATAAATCAGTATGGAGTGTCAGTAGGAGGCTTCTGTTGTGTTGTCAGGAAAGGAGCAAGTCAGCCTCCTACATTTTTGGAATGTCCTTTCACGAATCAGGCAGCTGTCCAATGGGAAATCAGAACAAGAAAATGGCAATGTATAGATCAGTGAAGCTGTTGAGACAACATGAAACAGAACCGGCTTTTTTCTGGCACAACAGTTCATTTATATTTGCCTTTGCTTAACATAATAAGCAAAGCAAGATTTATTCCTTACTCAGGAAGGCAAAAATTATAGGCAGTTGCTTCATTGTTGCTCTGTAAGTGTGTTTGTCTGCTTATATTGCTAGATACAAATTATAACAATTAAACATTGAACCAGAATGGTATGTAGGGATGTTTGAGGGCTTCACTTTGGTCTGGCATTGGAATGAACTGAACTGGGTCCCTTCCCCTTTAATGTTCAGGTATCCTTTGGATTTTCATCTTTTCTAAATGTTATCCCAAAACGCAACTAAATGAAGAGCTTGGAATGTTTACTTTTTGGGGGCATTCTGGTTCCTAGGCTAAAAATGAAACTTTTCTAAAATCTGCCAAAATTTAAAAATGATTACATGCATTTAGAAATATTTAATTTAGGATAAATTTTGTTTCATCAGAACCCCTGGTGGCGCAGAAAGTTAAACCACTGGGGTGCTGAACTTGCTGACCAAAAGGTCAGTGTTGGTGGTTTGAATCCAGGGAGTGGGATGAGTTCCAACTGTTAGCCCCAGCTTCTGTCAATCTAGCAGTTCGAAAACATGCAAACGTGAGTAGATCAATAGATACCGCTCTGGCGGGAAGGTAATGGCACTCCATGCAATCATGTTGGACACATGACCTTGGAGGTGTCTATGGACAACGCTGGATCTTTGGCTTAAAAATGGAGATGAGCACCAACCCCCAGAGTCAGATACAACCAGACTTAATGTCAGGGGAAAACCTTTACATTTGCCTTTGTTTCATAAAATTAAGTTTGTGATAAAGTATATTCAAATGCATTTTAAAATATATGCTTGTATGTGGATTTCAGAAGAAACTTGAAAATGAATGCAGAAATAGAATACAGCCGATCTGGAAAAAGCATATGTGAAATTGACAGAAGATGGAAATTTAGACTGATCCATCCATCCCTAAGCACCAATTTCTATTTGCAAATGTGTGGCAGTTTCAGTTTTCTACATTTTCCAGTTGAAATCATTTTTCAGATAAATAAGTGCTTATGTATTCATCTATTTGCAATATAAGCTATAAATGTTCCAAAGTTAAACTTGTTGATATCATTGTAATCTTTTCTAACTAAAGCTTCACATATGAATACAAAGAATATAGCTTTCTTTCTTCTGCCCGAAAACAATGCTATTCAGTTAAATTCTATTCTTATTACCATATATGTATACAGTAGAGTCCTGCTTATCCGACTTCTGCTCATCCGAAACACTGTATTATCTGACGCCTGGGGCCGCCCTCCCTCCCTCGCTCACTCACCCAACCTCCCGGGCCAGCCAGGTCCTAGTTCTGCATGAGCGAGGAATGGAGGCAGCGGTGGCAGAAGCAGGAGCCTGGCCTCCCATTCCTCACTACCTCACGGACCCCAGCTCACTAACTCGCTCCTCCCTTGCTGTTTTCCCTTGCTCACTCACTAACTCACAAGGCCTGGTCCTGGTTCTGCTGCCACTGCCGCTGTTGCTGCCGGGACCCATTCTGGTGAGTGAGTGAGCGAGGGAGGGCCTTTGCTCACTTGCTCACTCATTCACCGGGCTGAGTCCTGGTTCTGCCATTGCTGCCGGGACCTGGCCTGGTGAGTGAGCCAGAGAGTGAGGGAGGGTGGATGGGAAGCAAAGTAGCAGTGATGACAGAAGCTTCTTCTTCCTGAATGGCCAGCCTACCAAGGAGGAGGAGGATGAGTCTCTTCCCCAGCAACAGGGGAAGAGGCTCCTTCTTCTGCCACCCTCCCTTTTATCCAACTGTTTTGCTTATCCAACATTCTGCCTGCCAGTTTATGTCGGATAACTGAGATGCTACTGTATGTGTATGTATATTGATATACAGGCAGTTCCCAAGTTACGAACAAGATAGGTCCTGTAGGTTTGTTCTTAAGTTCAATTTGTTTGTAAGTCAGAACAAGTACATTCTTTAAGTATAAGCTTTGGCTAGCATAGGAAAGGGTTAACACCACTATGGTGTTTGTTTTCCTGTCTGTGTCCCTGTTTAGAAGATTTCACTTCATTTTCTGTCCCTGTGACCATTGGCTTTTGAAAAATTAGGTTGGTTGTGGAAACAAGGATTACTAATAAAGCTTCAGTGGAGACACGTTTTCCCCACGATAACTCAGGAGTGAATTTCCCTTCCTAGGGATAGTTTTCCCCATCTTATTTCCAGTTTCTTGGAGGCTGTGCTCGACTCCAGCCACAGGGGGTGCTGTTGCTTCATCTTCCATGCAGAGAAGCTTTCCTCTGATCAATGTCCTTAAGGGCACCTTTATTATCTTCCTCCTGAAAGCAGTACCTATTTATCTACTTGCATTTCTGCTTTCGACCTACTAGGTGGGCAGGTGAGCTGGGGTTGACAGCAGGTGCTCCCCCTGACCCGGGCTTGAACTGTCAACCTTTTGATCGGCAGGATTTTTCTGCAGCACAGCAGTTTAGCCTGCTGTGCTAAGCTCAGCTTCTGTTTGTAAGCACTTTCTGTCACAACACTTTCCTTACAAACACTTAAAATATTAAAAAAATACATGAGCTTTTTGCAATTTAAAAGCTTTTCCTGTTGCATTTATTCTGTAAGGGGGAAGTGTAGTTTTGACTTTGAAATCTTTTTAGCACTACAATCATGCTGGAAGAGTAGTTGCACTCATGTTGAGCAGCCCTAAAATAGGATTTGACTATTTTCATAAATTACTGCTACAATGTGCCTTGAACCTTGGTTTGCAGCGAAAAAATGTCATGCAATTGTAAGTTTTTTTCATTCATGGCTAGGGAGCTCCCAATGTGATTTACATGTGATAACATATGTTATCACTAACTGTTAAAGTAACTGTCGTAGTTCAGCTACCAGTCAAAGCACCCAGTAAATACAGCATTTCTCTT
Source organism: Anolis carolinensis (assembly GCF_035594765.1). Classification (NCBI taxonomy): domain Eukaryota; kingdom Metazoa; phylum Chordata; class Lepidosauria; order Squamata; family Anolidae; genus Anolis; species Anolis carolinensis. Next base: position 49,403,233 of record NC_085845.1, read on the forward strand.
TTTCAGGCAACTATTAACTGTTGTTCCAAGGTTCATTCCACTGCTTAATTCACCAATGTAAAAATGGATAAGACTAGGTGATGACCTTTTTTTGGGTAGTGAGCAGACGCTGAAAATCTAATTACCCAAGGCTTGGGAAAGAGTCCCCAGAATTACATCAAAGATAGCTTTGTTTCCTCCTGCAAATGTATGTGACATTTTAATATTCAATATAAAGAAAATATCTGAAAGAACTTGAAGAAAACAAAGGTTATCTTGTGCTAGGTAAATGAAGCTACTGAGAGTCAACTTTTGCTAAAGTAGGTACAACTCAATATCTGTTCTGCATTACATTTAGTCTCCCTTGTATATTCTGTTCAATTCCTGTGCTTTTATTACAACCAGATATTCTACATATGAGAGACTTTTTATATAACCACTTCCAGCGATGCCAGGTATGTGCGTGGGTGGATGCAGCACTTGCCTTGAAAAATTCTATCAAGCTGGATTGATTTCTAATTTATAGCAGTATTGGATGTTCACACTACAAATCCAACTGAGGCTTCTAGTAGTGCATGAAATATCTGATGAGTAGTATTATGTTGTCTAATGAGAGCCCAAAGTCACAGAGAGTTTATGAATCTTTTATGCATGCAGAGTACAAACAGGAAGGAGGCTTATACGATAAGAATGGTTTATGAATTTTCTTTAAATAATGCACTGTCTCTAAGTTTAGCAGTTTAACTGTTTTTCATCCCCCCAAAGACCTCAGCAATAAGAAAGGCAAAATAAAATTATCTCTATCCACACCATCCCTGCAATACACACCAAGAATTCTATATTCTACGTACTACACTTGGATCCTGCAGCTTTAATATGCAGGAGAGATAGCCTAGATCTAAACTGCTCATCACTACAGCTCTTTGATAATATATGGCAATATAAATGGAGGATCAATACAGTGATATGCCAAAATAATCATTGAGTCATAGGAGAGTGATGTCTGAGATTTAGTGGGTATTTGCAATTATTGCTATGGTGATTTCTTAGTCATGCACCAGGTTTTCAAATTGAGGCAGAATAAGCCTTCATCTTTTGTATGTAGAATATCTGTAGTTAGACACAGATACTTGTGGCTCTAAGTTCTTAAGCTTCCATGAAGAACACATTTGCTAGATTGCCTAGACATGCTTAGAATCTCTGATGTTAATGAAAAAAAGTATTTTCTTATGATTATTAGTTGCATTTATACTCTAAGGAGCTCAATGCAGTGTACAGGACTTTTCTCCTCCATACCCTATACTGTATTCTTTCAACAGCCCTGTGAGACAGGTGTGGCAGAAAGAGAGTAACTGGCCCAATATCATCTAGTGAGTTTCATAGTGGAGTAAACATGAACCTCTCAAGTTTCAATTTAGTACTCTACCTGCCTAACAACTACATCTAGGTAGGTTGTGGGAGAGATCAAAGTGTGGACTTGAGACCAGTGAAGCTTGCCCTAGACCGGTGATTCTCCACCTGTGGGTCCTCAGGTGTTTTGGCCTACAACTCCCAGAAATCCCAGCCAGTTTACCAGCCGTTAGGATTTCTGGAAGTTGAGAACCACTGCCCTAGATTCTTCTGACCATCAGCTTTTTGTTCAAAAAACAAGGTGAATTATCTCACCTACAAGCTTCCAGAAATGGAAGTATATATTTTCAGTATGTTGAAGCCTTCATACTGTTAATGCAGCTTTTCAAAACAAGCAGTAAATTCTCATAGGTGGGTAGGTTGTTGATTTTTGTGCTGTTGGCTGCATTCTGCTTTAAGTGTCGAGACACCAAGGAATATGGGAGCAGAGCCAACTTTGTATCACCTCAAAGTATTAGTAAGATTAAAAAAATCCTAAAAAGCAATGGTTTTGATTGCCCTAAATAAATTGAAATTTGGACTTTCCTTTTAAAGATTGCTTGTATAAAGTTCTTTAAGATCAAACTTACAGAACTTATCTGGTTTGTAATTGTTCGTGATTGAGGACTGCGTCTATATCTAATTAGGTAAAGGTAATGGTAAAGATATTCCCCTGACATTAAGTCTAGTTGTGTCCGACTCTGGGAGGTGGTGCTCATCTCCATTTCTAAGACAAATAGCCGGCATTGTCCGTAGACACCTCCAAGGTCATGTGGCCAGTATGACTGCATGGAGTGCTGTTACCTTCCCACCGGAGTGGTACCTATTGATCTACTAACTTTTGCATACTTTCAAACTGCTAAGTTGTCAGAAGATGGGGCTAACAGCGGGAGCTCACCTCGCTCGCCAGATTTGAACTGCCA